>NC_047088.1:158624228-158927259 GCF_902459505.1 Geotrypetes seraphini | reverse complement strand
TAGTTGTCCTTTATCTTCCATTGTTTTTCACCCACACATCCAGGGGAGGGGGTATATCTTTTGTTTTGGTATTATTCCTGATGGTAATGATGGATGAGGGAGGGAATTTTTATCTTTTGTATAGATACTGACTGATTATAAGTGCTTGGTTGATTATCATTACCTGTATTTGTATATAAATTGTATTGCACTTTTTGTTGGCATTAAAAACTAAATAAAGTTCCCCCCACAAAAAAAAGTGCATCTATAAACTTCTTAGACACACTTCACTACCATCCCTAATCATATGCTTTCAGTTTTACATGGACCTCAGCGACACCCCTCAAAGCTCAAGACTATTATTGCTTTAAGCTTTATATGTCATTGGTTCACTTCTTAATTTAATAACTAAGAGGGGAAAAACCTTGATAAAGCTTTAGGCGAAACATGTTGGCTGTCATTAACCTCGACTGTGAAACCACATTTATTGAAAGCTAAGTATTACATTAAAGAAAATATTAAATGTATTAATTACAATAATATATTAAATGAGAACAAGTTTTTATATATTAAATTAAGAAGTGAACCAATGACGATTGGGCACATAAGCTTAAAGCAATGATAGGCTTGAGCTTTGAGTGGTGTCGCTGAGGATCATATAAAATTGAAAGCATTTGAATAGGGATGGTAGTGAAGTATGTCTAAGAAGTTTATAGACACACTTTGATATAAGTATATATATATGACTATCCAAGAGAGAACTAAGCCAAAGAAATAAAATTGGATTGAGACATATTACATATGGGCATCCACAAACAGCTGTGTTTTTAATAGTTTCTTGAAAATAGCAGTCAGTACATAATCTTAAATGCCCAGGAAGGGCATTCCACAAATTCACACTGGCAACTGAAAACATTTTTGCTTTCCATGGTTGCTGTGAGTTTCATCCCTCTCTCTGACCTCAAAACCCTTCTACCGTGTTTCCCCGAAAATAAGACCTACTGCAAAAATAAGTCCTAGCATGATTTTTGGGGTAGGTCTTAATATAAGCCCTACCCCTGAAAATAAGCCCTAGTCACCGGCGGCAGCAGCGCTCCCCCCGCAACCCTTCCATCTCTCACACCTCTGCACAAAAAAGGTTGCAGAGCAGAGGCTGCGAATTACAGGCCAGTGAGTCTCACATCAATAGTGTGTAAACTCATGGAAACTCTACTTAAAGGCAAATTAGACATGATATTGGATGAGGGAAATCTGAGGGATCCCTGTCAACATGGATTCACTAGGGGCAGGTCATGCCAATCCAATCTCATCAGCTTTTTTGACTGGGTGACAGGAAAACTAGACTCGGGAGAGTCTCTGGACATAGTGTACTTGGATTTCAGTAAAGCTTTCGACAGTGTCCCGCACCGTAGGCTATTAAACAAGATGAAATCGATGGGGTTGGGTGAGAAACTAACTGCATGGGTCAATGATTGACTGAGTGGAAGACTTCAGAGGGTGGTGGTCAACAGCACCCTCTCTGAGACATCGGAGGTGATTAGCGGAGTGCCGCAGGGATCAGTCCTGGGACCATCCCTTTTCAACATACCCTGACCCGGGGGCTTCAGGGTAAAGTAGCACTGTTCGCCGACGACGCCAAACTGTGTAACATAGTAAGTGAAAGCAATCTCAAGGATAGTATGACGCAGGATCTGATCACGTTGGAAAACTGGTCCTCGACATGGCAGCTGGGCTTCAACACTAAGAAGTGTAAGGTCATGCATCTCGGCAGCAGAAATCCATGCAGAACATACACCTTGAATGGAGAAGCACTAGCTAGGACTTCAGAAGAACGGGACTTGGGAGTAATCATCAGTGCAGACATGAAGGCTGCCAAACAAGTAGAGAAGGCCTCATCCAAGGCAAAGCAAATGATGGGATGTATCAAGAGAAGCTTCGTCAGCCGCAAACCTGAAGTCATAATGCCACTTTACAGAGCCATGGTGAGACCTCATCTGGAATACTGTGTGCAATTCTGGAGGCCACATTACCGTAAAGATGTACTTCGAGCTGAGTCGGTCCAGCGGATGGCCACTAGAATGGTCTCCGGACTCAAGGGTCTCTCATACGAAGAAAGACTGGGCAAATTGCAGATCTATACTCTAGAGCACAGGTGTCAAAGTCGGTCCTCAAGGGCCACAATCCAGTCGGGTTTTCAGGATTTCCCCAATGAATATGTATTGAAAGCAGTGCATGCAAATAGATCTCAGGCATATTCATTGGGGAAATCCTAAAAACCCGACTGGATTCCGGCCCTCGAGGAGGGACTTTGACACCCCTGCTCTAGAGGAACGCAGGGAAAGGGGTGACATGATTGAGACATTTAAATACATCACAGGTTGTGTAGAGCTGGAAGATGACATATTCGTTTCCAAGGGACCCTCGGTCACAAGGGGGCACCCGCTTAAACTTAAAGGAGGGAAATTTAGCAGTGACACCAGGAAGTACTTCTTCACAGAAAGGGTGGTGGATCATTGGAACAAACTTCCGGTGCAGGTGATCAAGGCCACCAGCGTGCTCGACTTTAAGAATAAATGGGACATCCACGTGGGATCCCTACGAAGGTCGAGCTAAGGAACTAAGTCATATGCACTCAGACTTAATGGGGTGGGTCAGTAGAGTGGGCAGACTTGATGGGCTGTAGCCCTTTTCTGCCGTCATCTTTCTATGTTTCTATGTTTCTATCCGAACCCTGACCGTGAGACCGAAATACAGTACCTTACATATAATAAACCGCATCATTGGCAGCACAGGCCCTATTGCAGCTTTCTCATGCCCGGACGCTCTTCTGCCGCGTTGCTGCTGATGTCCTCAGCAACATGGCAGAGGAACCTCTGGGCGTAGAGACAGACAGGGAAAAATGCTCAAGTACTTGAATAAACTCATGTAAACCGTTCTGAGCTCTCCTGGGAGAACGGTATAGAAAATTGAATAAATAAATAAAATAATTTAAAAAAAAATGCTCCATGGAGGGGATGGGAGGAAGAGAGAGATGTAAGCTGCAAGAGTTCTGCTGCACAAGGGGAGGGAGGGATATAGGTTGCAAGGGTTCTGCTGCACAGGGGGATGGGAGGGACTGGGGAGGGATAGAAAGATACAGCACAAGAGGATGGGTGAGAGGGGAGAAAAGATGCTGCACATGTGGGGGAGAGAAAGGAAATAGGAAGAATTGGGGTGGAGGAGAACAAGGGAGAGATGATCTTTGTACATGAAAAAAAAATAAAACCTACACGAAAATAAGACCTAGTGCTTTTTTTGGGCCCAAAAATTAATATAAAACAATGTCTTATTTTTGGGGAAACATGGTAGGTCTATAGGTCCCATAGTACTTGAAAGCAAACCGGAGCCAGTCTATACAAAACTTGATGTACTATGGACATTGTTTTATAATGCACCCTTTGTTTCATAGGTAGCCAGGAGTAATGTGTGCCATTCTTGAAACACCAGTAATCAGCCTAGCAGTCGAGTTCATCATCAACTGCAAAGCCTTATACTTTGTTTTTGTCAAACCCAAATAGCCTTTCCCCTTTTACTAAACCGCAATAGGGATTATTAACACAGGGAGCCAAGCTGAATGCTCTGCTCTGCTCCCAACGCTCATAGGAACTCTATGAGCGTCGGGAGCAGTGCAAAGCATTCAGTGTGGCTCCCTGCGCTAATAACCGCTATCACAGTTTAGTATAATGAGGAGGGGAAGAGAGTTACAATAGTCTAATTTTGGCTAAACTAAACCTTGCACAACCATCCTGAAATCATAAGGCGTTAACATCGATTTCAATCTACATAGAGTGTGCAATTACATATACCGCAACTCCCTCCCCCCCGGAATGGTTTTTGAAATCTGTTTTCCCATTGTTAATGCAGAGTCTAAACAGATCCCCAATATTGTCATTTCTTTCTTTCTTTCTTTTTACTTCTAGTTATACCCCCAACACATTTAAAAATCTACATGATTTTTCTCCAGACCCTGTCCCACAATCATAACCTCAGTCTCATTAGCATTCAATTGTAGCCCATGAGAAGACATCCAAGAGTACACCTCCTTCATACAGAGGTTTAGTCTTTTCTCAACCTCTTGTTTCTGCTTCCCTATAGGGAAGAAAAATAGAATATCATCAGCATATATTCAACCTCCAGCTGATAGAAAACTTTCCCCAGAGTCACCATTTAGATATTAAATAGCAACGCTGACAGTATGGACTCCTGCAATATACTTTTTTTTATCATCAGCCTCTCAAACACATTCTGTCCTCCTTTTACACAAAGTGATCATCCTATCAAGAATGAATCGAATCAATTAAGTACAACATTCCCAATTCTTACTCTCCAGCTTCGATAATAGTACTTGCAAATTTACAGTATCAAAAACTCTAAGGAGATCATACAATAAGATAGATTTCCATTTAAACCCTTCTTTAGAGTGTCAAGAACACATATTAACAGTAACTCGACCCTATGTGCCCTTCGAAAAACGAACTGGAAAGGATCCAAGCATTCAATACATATTCTTCCATTTTTCTATCATTTTATCAAAAAAAGAAATGACAGAAACCAGCCAATTGCTAGATATCTGCTCTATATCTAATACACTTTTTTTTTTCAAAATAGGAGTAACAGTAGATTGCTTATAAACCTCTGGGAAAAATCCCTCAACCAAAGATTTGTGTCCTTGTAGTGTTGGATTTCTGTATCATCTGTGTTGCATTTGCTAATAAAAATTATTTGAAAAAAAAAACAAAACAACAAACAACTGAAGTCACAAATGGGGAAATCTTTCCAGACAGCAAACGCATAATACTTGTGTTACTTCATCTTCATCTACCTGCCAAAATAATCTCCATGACGGACCATCATTTTCACACAGAGAAGCATCTGCATCCAACCCGCCGTTCATCCTGTTTTCCGAAAAGGTTGCATATTTTCCAACATCAGGGAGGGAATTAGAGCTAGGGGTACCACTGCCTTTGATTAAATATGATAGTAGTGCATTTAATAAAGTATGGAGCCCATTGACTAAATTTGTGAAATTATAATAATGTTTATTTATCTTTTCTTTTCTTCTGCTTATTTACCTATACATGTCCAGGGTGGGGGGTTGGAGGGAGGAATATAATTTTGATGGTTACACATGGGTAATTTATTTTTATCAGTATATATTATGTCATATGTTATGTTTTTAATAAAGATAAGAAAAAGGAGAGAATTTAATAATATATAAATTACCTGTACAGTTAATAGTGCAATGTATGTAGTAATTATTGTTCCTTTATTTGTATTGCAGTGTTTTAGTTTAAAAATCAATACAAATTTACAAAAAAAAAAAATAAAAATCATACCATCTGAAACAATTCCCTGGGCCTATTTTGGGCATGCTTTATCCGCTTCTTATAAAAACTGATATTGAACATTTTCACATAATGATTTATATTCTACCAATTTAATCATATAGCTATCATAATTATCCCCATCTTTATTTTTTCTCCATTGTCTTTCTGATTTCCTTAACTCTCGCTTAAGATTATTTGGAATGTCCTTTCTCCATACCTGAGACCCATGATTTTCTATGATAGGTACAATCCTTTCAAGTGCCATTGCATCTGAAGTCATAGGCTTTTTTATTTAGGGGGCCCATTAGCTCCATCCCAGTATAGTACTAATTGTACTATAATAGTACTCCCATAATAGTACTAATTGTACTATAATAGTACTCCCATAATAGTACTAATTGTAATACCATTTTTTCCATTCATTTTTCTTATATACACACAATATAATCTTATTAACAATACATAATGGTTAACCACAAAATTAAACTACGCAAAGCACACTGTATATTTCTCAACATTCATTCCTAGCAGAACACCTGGCCTTGGTCACACATGCAGAACACAGATAACCCCTATGCAAATACAGGACCACAAACTAAAAGTACTAATATATACAAACAAAACCCTAAGATGCAAGACTCTGCATGCAGTACATTCCCCAGAGAAATAGAATCAAATACATTTCTTCCTGAACAGTGCAAAATATAGACAGCAAATGTAATTTCTCAAAACTGACACAATTCAATCACTAAATTGAAAATAAAATTATTTCTCCTACCTTTGTTGCCTAGTGATTTTGGTTTTCAAACCATCTTTCCCAGTCTCTGGCTGCACTTCCTTCTGCCTGTGCTCTTAACTGTGTATCCAGGGCCACCTTATCCATTTACTGTTTTTCTCTCCTTCACTTTCTACCATACATCCATCTTTAGCATTAACTTTTAACATTCAACTTTCTTCCATTTTTCTGCTTTCTTCTCAAAATCTATTTTTCCTAGCCTTCCCTTCCCATCTATCCATGTGTACCATCTCCTCCCTTTTTCTTCTCCCCTTCTCCCATCTATCCATAAGAAGCATTTCTTCTTATCTCTTCCTTGCCGCACCAATTGCAGCGCACCATCTCCTCCCTCTGTCTCCCCTTCCCCTCCATCCCTATGCACCATCACATCACTCTCCCATGGCCAGACATTTCTAAGGTGGATTTTAACATTGTATTCCAGATCTCTACATCCTCCTCTATGTTTCTTCCATCATTATTATTATTATTATTATTATAACAGCTTATAAAGGTACAAATCAACATGTAACAGTGGCAACCCAATTTGTCACTAACTCATTAACATCAAATCTTCACCTCACTGTGATCTCACCTATCTGAGTCCCTCTTTTGACAAAAGTAGAGAAAATAAACGACATAAAAAAAGGTTAGACCATGGCACTATCCTAACCTTTATCCCCCCTCCAATCCAGAATGTAGCACACTGGAAAGAAAAATATGGACCAGGACATTACCAGCCCTATGAGTTGTTTCTCTCACCATTTGTGATTGTCCCAAACCTGAGAATATGCAAAGTCATGTTTAAAATACTGTTAAATCCATTGCGTGTTTTGCTCATAGGCATCGGAACAGGGGAGGCCACGGGGGCCATGGCCTCCCCAAAAACTGGTGCCCACCTGCCCACCCTCCCAACTCCCAGGCATGCCCCCGGAAGTAGAACAAAGACTTCCGGGGGCAGGCCTTCTTCTTGATGCTGTGTGGTGGCTGCCTGATCATTTAAAATTGAAGCTGCTGCACGATTTCTCTGGGGCAAGAGCAGAGCGCATTGGTCCCCCCAAACTAGTCAGCATTCCGCTGAAGTTGTGATCTAAATTAGCTGCAAGGGTCTAGAGTTTCTACATGGTGGCCAGAAAAAATGGGACCCCCCAACATTTCTCCAAATAACCCAAAAACATCTTATGTCTGCCTGAAACTCGAGATATTTCTGAGTACTTTATTTTTCAACAAGATGGAGTTCCAGGGCATCAAACTTGCAAAACAGTCGAACTTTTTAATTAATGAAACCCCAGAATTAATTGAGCCAACAGCTCAGTGGTGTGAAAGGCTTTGTGAATTTGTCAAGGTTGAAGGAACACTTTAAAAAGAAATTATGAATTAACTAAGAATAAAGCCATTACATCAATGTATTTTCAAAGGTCATATTAAATGTTTAAACAATTGCAAAGTATTTTGGAAATGATCGGTTCCTGTTTTTTTCTGGACACCACGTATCTATGTGATATTTCTCTGGGTCACTGAGATACAGCAGGATTTAAACCACTATAGCCTTACAAGCGTCTGCTGCTTATTTATTTGGTTCTCCAATGTTTCAGAGCTGAGACTCATTCCTAGTATTTCAGGCCTACGTGGGCTACAGCACAGCTCATGACACTTCCAATGCAGGGAGTGCATTATTATTTCAAAGAATCACTTCATGTTGCTGTTTTTCTCAATCACACTTCCCTAATCACCTCATATGATATAACCGATTATAATCTAAAATAATAAATATATATGTGTGAAAAGCTCAGACCCAACAACCAACCTCTAGTGATACACACGGAGGCAGTAGTAAATGAGACCATCACAGCTGTTCACTATCTCATACCACCGCATAGTATTTAGATCATAAACTCTATTACTTCTACTTTTTACTTATCTTTAGCAGTGGTCGGATTGTGACTTCTCTGCAACTGCTCCGGAACAATGTTAAAATTATAGTGAATGATGTCTCTCATTTCCCTCGACCCCCCCCCCCCCCCCCCCAACTCGAGTTTCATGAATTGGAGCTTCTTCAGGAGGGGACAATGTAACAACCATTAAAATCATAAATACACCGTTATTTATAACCTAAAGCCTTGTCGGTGTAAACTTCTACTGTATTTTACCTATAATTTGCACTATTTAATACTTAAACAACTGTTTTTGTCTAGTCACACAAAGTGTATGTTATTCAGAGCAGAGTGATGCTAACTAAAAAAAAGAGGATGTTTCTCAAATTATTTCAGAAAAATGAATACATCTTTACACTAATTGAAGAGAAGAGTGACAACGTGTTAGTGGGACTCAGATACTCAATGAATAAACTTCACTTCCTGTTCTGGAGCAAAGATGTTTTTAATGGCTGGCAGTCTCGTGTGACCTTTCGAGGCATTACTTTAGCAGACAACCGATGGCACACACTCATCATGGCTGTGTCTGGGCAATCCTTTTCGCTAACCATTGATTGCAACATGTCCCTGGATGTGTAAGTATGACAGTATATCAATTTTATTTGTTTATTTGAATTTCTTGCACACCTTTTTACATCAGTAGCTCATCATACATTCAGGTACTCTATGACAGTGTTTCTCAAGTCGGACCTGGAGTACCCCCGTGCCAGGCAGGTTTTCAGGATATCCACAATGAATAGGCATGAGAGTGCTTTGCATACATTGCCTACATTTTATGCAAATCTTTTCCATACATATTCATTGTGGTTATCCTGAAAACCCGAATGGCAAGGAGGTACTCCAGGACCGGCTTGAGAAACACTGCTTTATAATATATGTTTAGGGTGTCTTCAGTGGGAAAATCAGGAAAGTGTGGCATAGCGGTTAGAGAGTGTGATGTAATGGTTAGAGCACCCTGAGGTTTTGGGTTTAAACCCTGTGCTGCTCCTTGATTCCCTAGGCAAGTCACTTAATCCTCCACTGCTCCAGGTACATTAGGTAGATTCTGAGCCCACTGGGATGGACAGGGAAAATGCTTGAAGTACCTGCATGTAACCTGCTTTGAGAAGGGTTCTATAACTACAAAAAGGCGGTATACAAGTCCCAGTCACTTTCCCCACTGATTATGTAATTGTTGTTCATTGAAAGCAATGGAATTAAAACCCAGATGTCTCAATACATCCTCCTTTTTCTGGAGCCATATGGCAACCCTACTATTGGATCGACTGACCATTTAACTTCAATCTGTTTGCCATCCCACCACCTGAAGGTCCTCTCTGGGCCTCCCTTTAAATGGTCTGGTGATCTAGTGGCTTCTTCTGGGCAAGAGCAAGCCCCAGTCACTATTGCCCCCTCAGGTTCCTCAACTAAAATGGCTGTCAGGACTTCTTGTGGCAGCCTCGCGAGACTGCCATGGGAGGTCCTGGTGGCCATTTTGAGATTGGAAGCAGCATACAGCTTGTTCTAGAACACATGAAAAATGGGCATCCATGTCCAGGGTACATTCAGCATGAACATTTATTTTACAAACTGAAATGTCCAGATTATGAATGGGGCAAAACAAGGGACATGGAAGTTTTTGTAGCAGCCTAGGAATATCCTTAGACATCTATGTAGGAGTAGCCTAATGATTAGTGCAGGGGGCTGAGAACCATGAGATCCTCCTGGGACAGAAAAATACCTACTGTACCTGAAAGAACATTGCTTCAGTAGTCTTCAGACATGCAGATTTTTTACATATCGCCTGCATTCATGAATGTTATGGGGACAGTATACATTCAGGTACAGTAGGAGCTTTTCTGTCCCTGGAGGGCTTTATAATTAAATCATAAAGAGCTGAAGTGGGATTTGAGCCAGGGTTCCGTAGTCCTCAGCCACCTGCATTAATCATTAAGGCTATTCCTGAACTTGGAATAGAAGTCCGTTAAGAATTTAATTTTAAAAGGATTTTAGTACTGTAAATGTTTATAGTCCTGATGCTGTCACAGACCCTTGTATCCCTTGCAAGCTTCCAGTGGTGTAGTGAGGGAGGTTGGCACCTGGGGCATTGGTGCCCAGCATCGCCATGCCATGTGCCCTCCCCCAACTCTTCCCTGATGCTTGGGTCCCCCCACCACCACTCTTCTCCACCACTTGGGCACCCCTCTGCCCCTCACGCACCTCTTGAAATGTTTGCTGGCATGAGCAGCATTTTCCACCCACTGCTTGCACTGGTGTTGGATCCGTTCTGATATCACATCCTGGTTCTGTGACCAGGAAGTGATGTCAGAAGGGAGCCGATGCTGGCATGAGCAGTAAGTGGAAGATGCTGCTCGCTCTAGTGAAAATTTAAAGAAGTATGTGGGAAACGGAGAGGAGGAGAGGTGCCAGCTCTGGCACCCCCCGTGAAGACAGCACCCAGGGCGGTTCACATCCCTTACCCCTTTTTCTACACCACTGCCAGTTGCATATTCGTAGGAGGGAAAATGAGAGCAACCACTGGGGGAGTAAGGAGGTGTGACTTAGATGTCCATTCCCTTTCTAATACTGGAGTTGGATGTTCATAATTCGGCTCCTTCCTAGTCCTGTCCAAAATATGATCAGACCACTCCACCTTACTAAAAGGACATATTGAAGTTTTAGATATTCATATCCTGACTTTATAAAATCAGGTTTAGGATTGTTAATGCACTGTAGATGTCTAAATGCCAGTTTTCAGATATCCAAAATACAAATAGAGCCTCTAAATAGAGGCTTTTGTGTTTAAAGATTTTCCTAGAGATAGCTAGCTCTAAAATAGTTAACTATTTGGCTGCTGTGGCTTTCTGCTCCTTGTTGTAATGATGGTTTTACATAACAGAACATTATTACTGTTGAATCACAATTGTGACAGCCAGTGCTGAGTTAGCATTTTCAGCCAGCTGATTCTCTGTTTCACAGGCCTGCCAAATTTGCCTTCTTGGGAGGTCAAAATTTTGTAAACACCCTTTTCTGACTCATAAGAAAATGAGTGTCTAGCATTAGGCCAGACAGAAAGTTATTTGGTAAATACCTTAAAATGCGTTATGCCAGGCTCAGCCATTCATGCAACAAGTTTTCAGCTGAGGTGATTTTTTAAACAGGAATGCTGTGTGACATGACTCAGTGGTCCAACATTTTGAAAAAAAAGGTGATGGTAATTATAGAAGTGCATAACTGATCTGAATTTGTGGACCATAATTACAAGGTTGTGAACTCACAGAAAGTCAGTAATTTGTGCTTGTCTGTGTCCTGTAGACTGAGGAAAATTTGTATAGGTTCTACAGTTCAACATCTAGCCTGAACTTTAGCCAAATGTTACTTTATTTTTTCTGCTACATATGAAAAGACTAGTGCCAGCATTCAAAACCTACACCTGAGGACATGCACTATGTTTTACAGAAAGGCTAGAAACATTTATTTTTTCTAAAAAAAAAAATTTTTATTTAAATTTTAAACTTTTGACATAATCATAGTCAAATAAGAAAAAATACAATGTTAACAGAAATATTCCTTACAAGAGAAACTTCTCATTAGAAATTTAAACAATGAAATAATAAGTCACAAAGTATAATTAGTCCTCAATAAGTGATGGAGGAGCTGTAGATAGACTGAAAATTTAAAAGGAAACTTTTTAACAGAGGAAAAATAAGATGGGGCTAGTAGGTGTCAGAACATATCCTCGGTGTGGTATACAGACCTCCTAGACAATCGGAGGACAAAGACGCAGAATTAATTGAGGACATTGAGAGTATCACCTTGCGGGGGGATGTTGTTCTATTAGGTGACTTCAATATGCCTGATGTAGACTGGAACACACTCTCAGCGACAAATTGTGACAGCAGGAGGATATTAGCGTCCATGAAGGGAGTACAGCTTAAACAAATGGTGCTAGAGCCTACTAGGGCCCAGGCCATCCTGGACTTGGTACTCACGAACGGGGAAAGTGTCTCGGAGGTCTCGGTGGGAGAACCGCTAGCCACCAGTGACCATAACATGGTATGGTTTAACCTTAGGAAAGGCTTCCCTAGATCTCAAACAAGAACAAGGGTACTCAATTTCCGGGGCGCTGACTTCGAACGCATGGGAGATTTCGTTCATCAGACACTACAGGTTCAAGAAGCGACCGATAATGTGGAAGCTATGTGGTCAACCTTGAAATCGACCATTCAGGAGGCAACTGTCCGCTACATTAAATCGGTAAATAAACAACAAAGAAACAAGAGACCCAAATGGTTCACTGATGAGGTCTCGTACCGCGTCAAGGAGAAGAAAAGAGCATTTCTCTCATACAAACGCACCGGGGAGAAAGAAGCGAACATTGAATACAAGACAAAGTCCGCAGCGGTCAAAACAGCAGTCAGGGAGGCCAAACTTCGAATGGAAGAAACTCTAGCGAAGAATATTACGAAAGGGGACAAATCCTTCTTCAGGTACATTAGCGAGAGGAAGAAGAACACAAATGGTATTGTACGCCTTAGAACGCCAGACGGGAGTTATGTAGAAACAGATTCAGATAAAGCTAAACTGCTGAATGATTACTTCTGCTCTGTCTTTACCTGTGAGGCACCAGGGCACGGGCCACGGTTGGAAACAAAGCAAAGCATGGAAGATCCATTTCAGAATTTTGAATTCACAACTGCTGATGTTTACAGAGAACTGTCAAAACTCAAGGTGAACAAAGCCATGGGGCCGGACAATTTACACCCACGAGTACTCAGAGAGCTATGCGATGTTCTAGCGAAACCATTAGCCATGCTCTTCAATCTCTCCCTAAGTACGGGGAGAGTCCCCCTGGACTGGAAAACAGCTAACGTCGTTCCTCTGCACAAAAAGGGATGCAGAGCAGAGACTGCAAATTACCGACCGGTGAGTCTCACATCAATTGTGTGCAAACTCATGGAAACTCTACTCAAAGGTAAATTAGACACGATTTTGGATGAGGGAGACCTAAGGGATCCCCGTCAACATGGATTCACTAGGGGTAGGTCATGCCAATCCAATCTTATTAGCTTCTTCGATTGGGTGACGGGAAAGCTAGACCTGGGAGAGTCTCTGGACATAGTGTACTTGGATTTCAGCAAGGCGTTTGACAGTGTTCCGCACCGCAGACTATTAAACAAGATGAAGTCGATGGGTCTAGGCGGGAAGCTAACTGCATGGGTGAATGATTGGCTAAGTGGAAGACTTCAGAGGGTGGTGGTCAACGGCACCCTCTCTGAGACATCAGAGGTGACTAGCGGAGTGCCGCAGGGCTCGGTCCTGGGACCATCCCTTTTCAACATATTCATAAGAGACTTGACCCAAGGGCTTCAAGGTAAAGTAACACTGTTCGCCGATGACGCCAAACTGTGTAATATAGTAAGTGAAAACAATCTTAAGGATAGTATGACGCAAGATCTGATCACGTTGGAAAACTGGTCCTCGACATGGCAGCTGGGCTTCAACGCTAAGAAATGTAAGGTCATGCATCTCGGCTGCGGAAACCCATGCAAAACTTACACCTTGAACGGAGAAACACTAGCTAGGACTTCAGAAGAACGGGACTTGGGAGTAATCGTCAGCGCGGACATGAAGGCTACCAAACAAGTGGAGCAGGCCTCATCCAAGGCAAGGCAAATGTTGGGATGTATCAATAGAGGCTTCATCAGCCGCAAACCTGAAGTCATAATGCCGCTCTACAGAACCATGGTAAGACCTCACCTGGAATACTGTGTGCAATTTTGGAGACCACACTACCGAAAAGATGTGCTTCGAGCTGAATCGGTCCAGCGAATGGCCACTAGAATGGTCTCCGGACTCAAGAGTCTCCCATACGAGGAAAGACTGGATAAACTGCAGCTCTACACTCTTGAGGAGCGTAGAGAAAGGGGAGACATGATTGAGACGTTTAAGTACATCACAGGTCGTGTCGAGGCGGAAAGCGATATATTCTTCCCTAAGGGTCCCTCAGTCACCAGAGGGCACCTGTTCAAACTCAGAGGAGGGAAATTTAATGGTGACACCAGGAAGTATTTCTTTACAGAAAGGGTGGTGGATCAGTGGAACAAACTTCCGGTGCAAGTGGTCAAGGCCACCAGTGTACTCGACTTTAAAAACAAATGGGACATCCACGTGGGGTCCTTACGGGGGTCGAGCTAGGGAACTAGGTCATTAGCACTCAGACTTGATGGGGTGGGTCAGAAGAGTGGGCAGACTTGATGGGCTGCAGCCCTTTTCTGCCGTCATCTTTCTATGTTTCTATGTTTCTATGTTCTATGTTTCTATACTGAGGTGAAACAGGTTCACATAGTAGTTACAGATTGCCTGTGGGCAGATATAAATCTAGAAAGCTGTTGTGGTTCATAGAAAACATATCGACTGTCTTTATAGACCATAACACATTTACAGGGGTACCTCGAGACAAATGTTGTGCCCAACTGCAATGCCTGGGGTCTCAAAATGAATTTATGATATTCTAGGAACTAAAAGCAACATTTTAGAAAGGGGTTCCGTCAACACCATTCCACTGAACTCTCGCTCATAGGTCTGACCACAAAAATCCTATACCATCTTGATCACTCATTTCTCTAAATCTCTCTTCGGCTTTTGACACAATTGATCATAAACTTCTCTTGGAGCGCCTCCAAGACATTGGTATAACTGCCCAAGTGTTGGATTAGTTTACATCTTTCTTCTTAGAACACACCTCTAAAGTAATATAATCTTTAATACTGCATCTTCTGAATCTTTTAAAAACAGGCACGGGTTCAATATTATCACCTCTACTCTTTAATATTTTTATGGCACCCCTCTTGACTTTAGGTCAGTCTATCGGTTTTACGATGTTCGCTTATGCTGATGACATGTAGCTTTTTCATCCTATTGATCTGAACAATCCTGGTGAGGTAACTATCATTAATGAAAAACTTGAAAGAATTAAACTCTGGTTGGATTCAAACATGTTATCCTTAAACATTGAGAAGTCAAAAGTCATGACTATCTATACAGGCCCCTTTGAAATTTGACTCTTCACCCATCAAAACTGTACCTTCATTAAAATTGTTAGGGTCACTTTAGATAGCAAATTATCTTATCATCTCCATATTAGTATGGTTGTCCAGCGATGTTTTCACCAGCTAAGAATGATCAGATCACTTTCCAAACTTTAGGAAACTGCATCTTTGAACATCCTAATCCATTCCCTTGTTATTTCATGTATAGATTACTGTAATGCCCTCTTTAAAGGAATAACAAAAAAAGAACTTAGGTGACTTCAGATTGTGCAAAATACAGCTGTAAAAATAATTTATAATGCAAAGAAATATGATCACCTCTCCCCCCCTTCTGCATAAGGCACATTGGCTATCCATCGAGCACTGAATTAGTTACAAAATCATCCTCTTAACCTTCAAAACTCGATGATTAAATAACTAGCCAGGATTTATTGATAAACTTCTTATTACATACAGATCATCCAGATCTCTCCATTCATCAGCTCAAAATCTCCTCAACATTCCATCCTTAAAATATATTAACACTTTAAGATCCAATAATTTTGCAGTGACAGCACCTTCCCTTTGGAATTCCATTCCTAATTACATAAGGGAAGAAACTTCCATAGGCCCTTTTAAGTTAAAATTGAAAACTTTCCTATTCTTAGACACTTTTGATACATAACTGCCCTCGTAAGGGCAATAATCTCATTGTTGTTTTTCAAGTTATCCCTTTCCTTATTGTTCTTCCCTTAATCATTCTTTTCCTTACTCATTGTAGTTCCTCCCTTTTCCCTCTTGTTTTACTTTGTTTGTCTGGTGTTTGTATTTTTGTTTTTACTGACCAATCCCCAGTAATGATATGTTTTGTTTTTAATCTTCTGTTTTCGTGATGATAATAGATTTTATTGTACAACGCTTTGAATTTTAGATTAAGCGGTATAAGAAATTTTTAATAAATCTTGAAACCTTGATATCCAGTTGGTACATTGGTGGTGATACTGGTATTTTAAAACATAATCTGTTGATGCACAACCTGTTTTAAAATACATGAGAAATGGACGCCCGTGTACTAGTGGCATCCAGCATGAATAAATCAGGTATTAAGTACCCTGAGTCTCCATTACACATAGCAACTGGTAGTCAACTAATCAGTTTAGTTACAAAGTTACATTGTTCATAGTAACCATAACGGCAACCGTGGCGTTCAGTAACTAGGCTTCATAGTACAATTACAACAAAGAAAATGAAATACATATCTAAATCACTGGCAGCCATTTCAGAAAGAGGGTGGTAGGTAGGGTCACTATATAACTCCAGAAAAAGGAGGACAGATTGAGACATCCGGGTTTAAAACCCGGATGTCTCAATCTGTCCTCCTTACTTCCATTGCTTCATTACTTCCATTGCTTTCAATGGAAGTAAAACTGGATGTCTCAATCCGTCCTCCTTTTTCTGGAGCTATATGATAACCCTAGTGATAGGAAAAAGATATAAGATATAGATTATGCCAAGTTAAACTATTTCCAATCCCTCTGCTTGTACTGTATAATTGTGTATACATTGTGTAGAGAATGTACAGTGCTTTTTGTATTATTAGAAAAAAGGGCACCAGTACTCATAGAGGGCCATTCATGGGGGGGGGGGGGCAATGATCCATGGTTTTGCCCCCATAGTAGCCACATCACCACTGTAGCTATGCCCACTATTACTAGCTACAGTGCATATAAAAAAAAAAACGTGAACTTAGGCACTGTATTCAAGGTAATTTTAATTGAAGAAAGGCTAATATAGATATGGTTCAACAGAGGGAAATTATCTCACTGTATTAACTATCTTCATTCAGTTATTTAACTCATTGATTATTCACCGTTCCTCAGCGGGCCACCACACACTCAATTATTCTCATAGTGAGTGGCTTTACGCTCCCACTCCTCATAGGAACCGATTAGTTTTTGATATTATACTTTTTGATGCAATTTAATATATAAATAATTCAATACTAAGAATACTTAGCTTAAAGCTGTTAGCTTGTTAGCAAGACGCTGTGCGGGGGAGTTTATGTAAAGACACCGACATGTTTCGCCCGTATGAAATGATGGGCTTTCTCAAGGCTCCAACTCCCTGTGGAATATAAAATATCAGTCTAAATTACACTAATCCACCTTCCCAACTTCTTACAAGACTATTGCCAAGTATAATGCTCTAAAATATATTTAAATCTTTCTTACCGCTCATACACATTCAGCCACCATAGCGTCGAGACACTGTATTAACTATCTTCATTCAGTTATTTAACTCATTGATTATTCACCGTTCCTCAGCGGGCCACCACACACTCAATTATTCTCATAGTGAGTGGCTTTACGCTCCCACTCCTCATAGGAACCGATTAGTTTTTGATATTATACTTTTTGATGCAATTTAATATATAAATAATTCAATACTAAGAATACTTAGCTTAAAGCTGTTAGCTTGTTAGCAAGACGCTGTGCGGGGGAGTTTATGTAAAGACACCGACATGTTTCGCCCGTATGAAATGATGGGCTTTCTCAAGGCTCCAACTCCCTGTGGAATATAAAATATCAGTCTTAATTACACTAATCCACCTTCCCAACTTCTTACAAGACTATTGCCAAGTATAATGCTCTAAAATATATTTAAATCTTTCTTACCGCTCATACACATTCAGCCACCATACTTGGCAATAGTCTTGTAAGAAGTTGGGAAGGTGGATTAGTGTAATTTAGACTGATATTTTATATTCCACAGGGAGTTGGAGCCTTGAGAAAGTCCATCATTTCATACGGGCGAAACATGTCGGTGTCTTTACATAAACTCCCCCGCACAGCGTCTTGCTAACAAGCTAACAGCTTTAAGCTAAGTATTCTTAGTATTGAATTATTTATATATTAAATTGCATCAAAAAGTATAATATCAAAAACTAATCGGTTCCTATGAGGAGTGGAGCGTAAAGCCACTCACTATGAGAATAATTGAGTGTGTGGTGGCCCGCTGAGGAACGGTGAATAATCAATGAGTTAAATAACTGAATGAAGATAGTTAATACAGTGAGATAATTTCCCTCTGTTGAACCATATCTATATAAAAAAAAACAGCATTACAAATATTAATTACATCAGTCCCTGGGACACCAACACATCTCTTATTAGGAAAACAGAGGAAACAGAATTCTCTACACAGAAAGTACTCATCAGCAGATTACCTCGCCTCAATAACATTATCCCGCTCCTCGAATCACTTCATTGGCTCCCTGTCCATTTCTACATTTAGCTGAAACTCTTATTGACCTACAAGTGCATTCACTCTGCAGCTCCTCAGTATCCCTCCTCTCTTATCTCTCCCTATACTCCACCCCGGTAACTCAGTTCATTGGATAAGTCTCTCATGTTTGTACCCTTCTCCTTTACTTCCAAGTCCTGGCTCCACCCCTTTTACTTTGCTGCGCCTGGAACAAACTGCTTGACTCAGTACGTCAGCCTCCATGTCTGGCAGTATTCGAATCCATGCTGAAAGTCCACTTTTTTGAAGTTGTGTTTAAGTCCTAACCCAACCCTATCTGTTTGTCATTCCCTCTATAGTCCCCTACCCTATGATTTATCACCAGCATTTCATTGTAGGATATTTCATTAGAGTCATGATGAATCATCCTCTCCATGACAGTCGCAATGAATCAACATGAATTGTGTCTCTCCTTCTCCCCCCACCGCTGGTGCCTCTCCTCTTCTCTGCCCCTTAGCTGGTATCTCTCCTCCTCCCCCCTGCCGATGCCTCTCCTCCTCTCTGCCCCCTTCCCCCCCCAATATCTCTTGAAAGGTTTGCCAGCATAAACAGGATCTTCCACCTCTTGCTCGACTGGCCTTGGCTCCCTTCTGACATCACTTCATAGTCACGGAACCAGGACATGATGCCAGAGAGGAGCTGAAGACGCGATGCTGCTTGTGCCGGTGAAGTTTTCAAGAAATAAATAAGAATCTAGCCCTGGGTGCCTATACATCTAGCATATAAATTTGATCCATACCTAGTTTTGGCACATCCTACCCAAATGTATCCGATTCTGATAGTATTCTTATCATAGTAAAAACATAGTAACATAGTAGTAGATGACGGTCCATCCAGTCTGCCCAACCTGATTCAATTTAAAAAATTTTTTTTAACTTTTTTCTTCTTAGCTATTTCTGGGCAAGAATCCAAAGCTCTACCCGGTGCTGTGCTTGGATTCCAACTGCTGAAGTCTCCGTCAAAGCTCACTCCAGCCCATCCACACCATTCCAGCCATTGAAGCCTCCCCAGCCCATCCTCAACCAAAGGCCATATACAGACACAGACTGTGCAAGTCTACCCAGTACTGGCCTTAGTTCATCAATATTTACTATTTTTTTCTGATTCTAGATCCTCTGTGTTCATCCCACGCTTCTTTGAACTCCGTCACCGTTTTCCTTTCCACCACCTCTTTGGCTTACAGACTGTTTCTGCCTGGTTATGGCATAACCTTTTCTTTTTGAACTCTTCAAAGCGTGAATCAGTTCTCTTCTCTAATCTTTGCTCAGTCTGCCCTACGTTTTCTGTCACCAATGCCTTTCCTCGAAACAGTTCCTGTTCTTGGCTTCACATTCGATTTTAAACTCACTTTTAAGGTTCAAGTCAATTCAATGGTTCACTCTGCTTAGCACTCAGTGTCTCAAGCAAGCATGTAGAATGCACATCTTGTTTTTAGTAATTTCTTGTTTAGACTAATGCTACACCCTTTACAGTGGTCTCCCCTTAATTTCCCTGAAATGCCTTCAGCTTGTCCAGCCAACTGCTGTTAAATTGTTATATACCATAATTCTTGCAGACATGATCGCATCTGCTCCTCTGAGGACAGACCACCAGTAAGGAAAAGGGATTGAGGCTTGTATACCTCCTTTTTGTAGTTCTACAACCACACTCAAATCAGTTTACATAGAAGTACTTCAATCATTTTCCCTATCTATCCTGGTGGACTCACAATCTATCTAATGTACCTGAGACAGTGCCACACTAAATGGGCCAATTTTAAAGATTATCTGGACTCTCTTTAAAGCCTTTCCGCCAGTACTCTAGGTACCTTTCAAACACTTTCTTTCTTTTGCTTTTCCTCTCCTTCCTCTTTTCTCTGGCCTCTGGGGGCCTCTCTTCTCTACTTCCTTTTGCTTTATTATTTTTCTCCTCTCTCCCTTCTTTAACCTACCCCTCCCTCCCCTCTTTTCTTTTCACTCCTTCCCCCTCCCTGTTTTTACTGAATTCCCTTCTGATATGTATCACACCTCAGAACATGCTTTCACTATACATATTTGATATTCGTATATGGTGATTGAATTTCGTTTTTAATCCGTTTTAATGTTCTACGAATAAGATGTTGATATTGATGTTGATTTGTTATTCTTTTTTATATTTTGATAAAATTTTCAATAAAATTTATTGGTACTTGAGACAGTGGAGGAGTAAGTGAGGGAGCAGTGCAGGGTTTGAACCCACAACCTCAGTGGGTTGAGGGTATAGCTCTAACCACTGCACCATACTCTCCTACGTCTGGTAAGAGTCATTTACCAGGTGCCCCAGTTTACATAGCTGACCTGCTACTACCATGCACTCAGCTTTTTGTTTCCATTCTTCCTAGGTTGGTCTTCCTCTATAATGCTACTACATTGTACATTGGTTAAAATGAATATAGCCCCTTTGTATAGAATTTGTGACTTTTGTTTTTCAACCGTGGAAAAATTTATTTCTGCTGGTGCAAAGCAACGGGGCAACATACCTTTTGTTATGCAAACTTCTTTGATCCTGTCCCAGAAGGGCACCTTTTGCAGTTCAGCTACAGTTACGTGGTGCTGCAGGAAGTTTCTTTTGGAGCATAAGAGTGTTATCAGAATGTTATGCAACTTTCTCATGCATGCTTTAATAAGGCATGGCTAATGTGTTTCTGTGATTTTTATTTTGAAATCTAGGGTTGTGAGTGCACCTTTCCCCGCATCCTTGAACACTTATGGATCCAGATTTTACATTGGAAGCAGGAAGAGACTGAAAGGTGCTTTCTCTGTAAGCAGTGATTAAATTGCATTGGACTGAGAGTATTACCAACCAGTGGCGTAGCAAGGGTGAAAGGTGCCCGGGGTGGCATCCCTCCCCACCCTCTTCTCTGCTTCCCCCCACCTCCCCACGCTCCTTCCCCGCCCCCTCCTGCTGCACGCGCGCTGCTTCCCTTCCCCTGTACCTCTGTAACATTCCTGGTGCGAGCATCAACCCCCAAGCTGCTGTCACCCTAGTGTCGGCTTTTCCTCTGACATCACTTTCTAGGCATGAATCCAGGAAGTGACATCAGAGGAAGAGCCGACGCTGGTACGACAGCAAGTTGGGGGTTGCTGCTCGCGTCAGGAACATTACAGAGGTACGGGGAAGGGAAGCAGTGCGCACACATGCAGTAGGGGGGGGGGAAGGATCAGTGGGGGCAGAGAAGAAGATGGTGCCTGCAGACTGCCCCCCCAACCCCCTCTTACTATGCCACTGTTACCAACCATCATTGTCATTTATCTACAGATGTCTACAGTCGCCATGTTAATTCTCTACAAGAAGCTTTAGTTTGATTCCCTAGTGATGTTCTTCAATGCAAGGTCCATGAGCCTGTGGTAGAGAATGACATGGGGACAAATCTTTCCCCGACCCCCGCAGGAACTCATTTTCCCATCCCAGCAAGTTCTATTCCCATCCTCGTCCATTCCTGCAAGCTCTGTCCTCATCCGCACAAGCCTCAAACACTTTAAAATCATAAGTGTCTGAGGCTTGAGCGGGTAAGGCAGAGCTTACAGGAATAGGGCAGGGGCAGGGACAGCGACAGCGACAAAACTCATGGGGATGGGACAGGGAAATTGAGTTCCAGCGGGGACAGGAAAAACTTTGTCCCCATGTCATTCTCTATCCCGTGGACCTCTGTGATAGCTCCTTATGATCCCTCTTGGATTCTAATTAAATCTAATGCTTTTATTCTGCAAATACCTTGTAAGTTCTATGCAAATCAGATAAGAAGAAGCCAGGAATACCTGGGAAGATTGATATTTGACATTTTTGTTATATATAGACTCATAAAAACATTTCAGTTTAACCTGATCTTTACTGAAACAAATATCTTTCAAATAAGTTTTTAAAACTCAGAAACAAAAGATATCTATTAAAATATCTAAATTCCAGTGGTAAGTCATTCCACATTTTTGTTGACGCAAAGAGAAAAGAAAGACTGAAAAATCATTTTAAACCCGACTCCTTTATATGATAGTAAATGCAAAGCCTGAAAATCTCTGAACCTTATAACATTATCACAGGTTGGAAAAATATCAATGAAGGCATATACTGAGGAGCCATACCATTATGCCCCATGCACACTGACATCACAAGTACTGGATGCTCCTCTCTCTTAAAGGCGCAACAGGACTGAGAGAGGTTACTGTTCCTTCCTTTCAACACCTGACCCACTGTGGAATCTTACCCTCCTTACTACCTATATCATACAACCTCATTCCTGGACCATCACCCGTGAAGCTGGACATGTAACATTAAGCCCCACACATAGTGACATCATAAGTTCTGGATGCTCCTCCCTCTTAAATGCATGACAGGACAAAAGTGCACCACTTTTAGTGTGCCCTTTGTGGGCCTCTAGTCATCTTAAGTTGTGTTTTATTTGATTCATACAGTAAAATTGGTGCTACTTAGTCTTTTCTGCCCTTCTGGGCCTTATGAGTATAGGTAAAAAGGGTTCTGCACTGACAAATAATTTAATCACAGTCTAACATAGCAGTTTTTCATAAGTTTAGGCCTAGGGAAATTCTCCCTTATCTAGGATAAATCTTATTGACTACTGAGGAAGTCTTGTTGAGGAGATTTTGCAGCCACCTGCATACTCCTCCCAGTGTTCTCTGGGTAGCTCCCTAGTCCACCCCATTCCAATCAAGATCTCTGCTCCAAGTGCCTATTCTTTTCTCTTCTCCCCTCTTCCACTTCCATAGCTTCTTTACTGTATATCTCATCCTCTTTATATCGACTTTTCCCAATCTTTTTCTTCATCCCAAATGAATTTCTCAAGACCATGTCCCCCAGTTTTTTGAATTCACTACCTCACCTTCCCTTCTGTCTTCTACCCGCTTCTCAGCTCTAAAGCTTCAGCATTTTCTTTCTCTCATTCAACAATCCCCATTCTGACTGCATGCATCTTGTCTGCGGTGTGATCTTCATGCCTCTGCTACTCTTGTCTGTAATCTCTTGCTTTCTTTTGCTCTCTGTCGGGAATATCAATCCCAATCCTGGTCCTCCTAATTAACTCTTACCCTACTCATGCAAGTCACACCACAGTGTCTCCAATCTTATTTCTGTTCCTCTCCTCCCACCCTTTTTCTCTGCCTTTATCATCTGTCCAGTGGAATGCCCGCTCCATCTCTAACAAGTTTGCTTAAATCCACAACCTCATTATCTCTCAAACTCTCTACCTGCTTGCACTAATTGAGAACTGGCTCTGCCCTGAAGACTCTGCTTCAACTGTTGTCATATGTCATGGAGGTTACCTTTTCTCCTTCCCATACACCTCGCCCAATTGGTTGCGGAGGTGGTGTTGGGCTGTTACTTTCACCCTCTTGTAAATTTCAACCCCTTCTTCCACCTGAGTTCACTGCTTTTCTTCCTTCAAAGTCTACTCCTTCCATCTATTTGCTCTGCTACCTCTCCAAATAGCAGTCATTTACTGACCCCCTGATAAGTTTCTTTTTCACTGACTTTGACTCCAGGCTCTCCTTTCTTGAACTTTCACCATCTTCTCTCATTCTTGGCGATTTTAACATTCACACTAATGACCCCTCTGAATCTTATGCTTCTAGCCTGAACATCCTCATTCAATCTTCAGCTGTGCTCTACCACCCCTATGCACCAGAATAGCCACTGCCTTGATTTTGTCTTCTTCTCCGCTCCATTACAAATTTCTCCACCGTAGTTCTTCCCCTCTCTGACTATCATCTGATAACTTTCACTATTTATCACCCTACTCTCCAGACCTGGCAAGTCTCCATCAATTCATTCAGGAATCTTCAAGCTATTGACCCTTGCACTCTCTCCACCACTGTTTCACTCCTCCTCTCAACCACTATGTTACACTAATCTGTCGATGAGGATGTCTCTTCCTATAATACCATTCTCTCCTCTGTTCAAGATACCCTCATTCCCCCACTTCACGTTCTATAATGAACGCCAAACTCCAGCCTTGGTTGACCTCTAAAATCTGCTACTTACGTTCCTGTGCCAGGTTTGTTGAACGTCTATAATGCAAATCCTGCACTCATGCTGACTTCATGCATTTCAAATTCCTCCTGACCTCTTTCCAGTCTGTTCTTTCGCTTGCCAAAGACTACTACACCCACTTGACTAACTCTCTTGGCTCCAACCTTCGCTGTCTGTTTGCCACACTGAACTTTCTACTCAAAGTGCCCTCACCTCCAACCCCTCCATCCCTTTTCCCGCAGACTATAGCTGAGTACTTCACAAGATTAACCTTGAGTTCTCAACCAAGCCACCTCCACCTCTCCATCCTTCAGCCCACTCTGTCAACCCTTCTTCAGCCCCTGACACCTTTTCTTCCTTTGCTGAAATCACTGAAGAGGAAACTGCATATTTTCTTTCCTCCTTTAAACTCACTACCCACTCCTCTGATCTGATTCCCACCCATCTACTCAGCAGCATCTCTCATACTGTCATCCTTTCCATCTGTCACATCCTCAATCTATCACTTTCCACAGCAACTGTCCCTGATGTCTTCAAACATGGTATAATTATACCACTCCTCAAAAAACCTTCATTGGACCCTACCTGACCTTCCAACTATTGTTCCATCTCCCTCCTCCCCTTCTTATCAAAGCTACTTGAACATATGCTCCTGCCATTGCCTCGACTTTCTGTCATCCCTAGCTATTCTTGACTCATTCCAATCAGGCTTTCACTCCTTGCACTCTAAAGAAACTGCCCTTGCTAAAGTCTCCAATGACCTGTTCCTGGCCAGATCCAAGGCCTCTAACATAATATGCTATCCTCAATCTTCTTTATCTAACGGCTACTTTTGACACTGTAGACCACCACCTTCTCCTTGAATCGCTGTCATTACTTGGATTTCAGGGCTCTTTTCTTATCTCTCACACCTTACCTTTAGTGTATGCAGTGGTGGATCCTCCTCCATGCTATCCCACTATCAGTTGAGGTACCCCATGGTTCTGTCCTAGGACCACATCTTCATCTATACTCATTCCTGTGGTGTTTTCAACTCCTCTCATGGATTTCAATATCACCTTTCTGCTGAAATCTCCCAGATCTATCTCTCTATAGCAGAAATATCTACAAGAATCCAGGCCCGAGTCTCAGTCCGCCTGTCTGACATTGCTGCCCACCGCCACTTAAAACTGAACAGAGCCAAGACTCAGCTTCATATGCTTCCATCTAAACCTAGCTCTCTTCTCCTCCTACTCT
The DNA here is from genome assembly GCF_902459505.1 of Geotrypetes seraphini. Taxonomy (NCBI): domain Eukaryota; kingdom Metazoa; phylum Chordata; class Amphibia; order Gymnophiona; family Dermophiidae; genus Geotrypetes; species Geotrypetes seraphini. The sequence continues at coordinate 158,901,662 of NC_047088.1, read as the reverse complement.
TTATCTCAGTGGATCCTTTGAATCCTCTCTCTCTTTCTCTGCACAAATCCAACAGCCCACCAAAACCAACACTTCCTCTCTAAGCACACTACCAAAATCCTTATCAACTCTTTCCTAGACTACTGCAGCTTGTTTCTCACAGGGCTTCCATGTAACCATCTCTCTCCCCTTCAATCTTTTCAAAATTCTGCTGCACGACTTATATTCTGCCAGAGTCACTATGCTCACATTACCATTCTCCTCAAGTCATTTCATTGGCTCCCTATCCATTTCCGTATATAGTGCAAGCTCCTTTTATTGACTTACAAGTGCATTCACTCTGCAGCTCATCAATATCTCTCCTCTGTTATCTTTCCCTATACTCCTCCCTGGGAACTCCGTTCTTTGGGAAAGTCTCTCTTATCTGTATCCTTCTCCTCTTCTGCAAACTCCAGACTATGCTTCTTCTCTCTTGCTGCACCATATGCCTGGAACAGACTACCTGAGTAAGTACGTCAAGCTCTGTCCCTGGCAGTATTCAAATCCAGGCTAAAGGCCTACTTTTTTGAGGTTGCTTTTAAATCCTAACCCCTACTCGCTTGTAAAGCACTCATGCCTGAGAAACTCCTTAACCCCCTACTTGTCCTGTTTGTCCATTTGATTAAATTGTAAGCTCTGCTGAAAAGGGATCATCTCTTGAATGTTTTAATGTACAGTGCTGCATACGTTTAGCAGCACTATAGAATTGATAAGTACTAGTAGTAGTAGTACACTGTATGTAATATCTTGAAAAAGATAACACAAGCTTTAAAATAAATTCTGCCCTGAACAGGCAGCCAATGGGCCTTAATCAGCAGTGGTATTACTCTGTCAAATTTGCTAGCAGAGTTAGTCACCACATTTTCCAATGTTTGTATCTTAAGAACATTAGAACATGCTATACTGGGTCAGACCAATGGCCCATCTAGCCCAGTAACCTGTTTTCACCATGGCCAAGCCAGCTCACAAGTACCTGGCAGAAACTCAAATAGTAGCAACATTCCATGCTACTGATCCCAGGGAAAGCAGTGGCTTCCCCCGTGTCAAGAGGGCATCCGTTGAAAATCAGGGGCGGGAAACTACGAGGTGACACCAGGAAATTCTTTTTCACTGAAAGAGTGGTTGATCGCTGGAATAGTCTTCCACTACAGGTGATTGAGGCCAGCAGCGTGCCTGATTTTAAGGCAAAATGGGATCGGCACATGGGATCTATTCACAGGGCAAAGGTAGGGGAGGGACATTAAGGTGGGCAGACTGGATGGGCCGTGGGCCCTTATCTGCCGTCTATTTCTATGTTTTTATGTTTCTATGTTATTTCAATAGCAGACAATGGACTTTTTCTCCAGGAACTCGTCCAAACCTTTTTTTAAACCTATCTATGTTAACTTCTGTTACCATATCCTCTAGCAATGAGTTCCGGAGCTTAACTGTTCTTTAATTGAAAAAATTATTTCCTAACAGTTCTTGAAAGACTCTGAGAATAAAATATCTTGACTAATGAATATTTAAGCAAATGCAATGCTGATAAATAATGTTGGAAAGGTATATCCTAACATCTTTTCCTTATGTTAATTTCTTTAAGTTAGTGGAGGCAACTTTTCCATTGATGAGGGCTGTTTGGTGTTTCTTTAAATTGATTTTCTTTTCCTTTGTATAATTGAAATGATTACCATTTTTCTTATAAGCTTTTTGGATTGTACATATGTTACAATTTGAAATATTCAGTAAAAAAAAATTTCCTCCTATTGGCTTTAAAAGTATGTCACTACATCCCACAAATAACAAATTACAATAGTCCAAATGACAGTATCAAGGCTTGTACAACCGGTTTCAATTGGACAAACTCAAAACCGTACCTAATTCTCCTTTAAATAGAGAAAATACTTTCTTTGTAAGCAGAGCAACATATTTCTCAAAAGAAATATTACTATCTAATAACAGTCTGACAAAAAGCTATGGGGCTCATAATCGAAAGAGAAAAACGTCCAAAAACTGGCCTAAGTCGGCACTTGGACGAACATTTCCCAAATATGTCCAACTGCCAATAATAAAAACGGGTTTTGGACGTATTTCTAAACGACCTAGGCCTTCATAGTGCCGCTGAATGACCAAAGCTAAACGGGGCGTTTCAGGAGGCATGTCGAGGGCAGGAGTTGGGCGGGATGTGGGCCGGCTTAGACTTAGTCGTACAGCATGTATAACCGAAAGTTTTACAACAGAGCCTAGACGGAACTTGGACATTGTGACTTAGACCAGTGTTCTTCAACCTTTTTACACCCGTGGACCGGCAGAAATAAAAGAATTATTTTGTGGACCGGCAAACTAATAGGACTAAAATTAAAAAACCCCGTTTACGCTCCATCTCCGCGAGCTCAGTCCCCGCAAACCATCTGATCCCATCTGCACAAGCCGCAATTATGATTTTATATTGAACGTATTTTATTAAAGTATAAAAAGAAACAATATTCTGAACAATTGTGATTTTATAAATACAAATATACAGAGCACGGACCAACAAAACCCCTGTCTCCCCTCCCCTTCACATATATCCCCTCTACTATCAAGAAAACTGAACAAGCCAAGTTCATAGAAATATCATGCTAACAGAATACTGCAGTCCCCAGTTATGTCTCTAGCAGGATATATATTTCAAATCTGATATATTCTAATCACAAAATAGAAATAAAATTATTTGTTTCTACCTTTTGTTGTCTCTGGTTTCTGCTTTCATCTTCTTTTCACTCTCTTCCTTCCAGCGTCTGCCCTCTCTGTCTCTTCAATCCAGCATCTGCTCCTTCCATCTACTGTCTGACCTCTCCCCCTTCCATATGGTATTTGTCTTCTTTCTATGCCCCTCTCCCCTTTCCATCCAGCCTATGCCCCTCTCTCCTTTTTACACAATTCACTCCAGCTTCACTGCTCTCTTCATTTTTATCTCTCCTACACCAGATCTAGCATCTTTGACCCTCTCAATTTCTCTGCTGACCCCCCCTTCCCATCTCATTCCTATCTCTCCCCTTCCCTTCCTCTAATCTCCCTGCAAGCTGTTTCCTTCCTTTTTTCTTCTCCCTTCCCTCCTCTCCCTGTCCAGCAGTAACTCTCTTCCTTTTCCTTTACCTCCTCCCCTCCCAGCAGCATCTCTCCTTCTCCCTCCCTCCAGGTCCAGTAGCAGCTGTCCCTTTTCCCCCCTTGCCCAACAGCTTCCCAGACTCCTTTCCCTCCTCCCCTCCCAGCAGCATCTCTCCTTCTCCCTCTCCAGGTCCAGTAGCAGCTGTCCCTTTTTCCCCCTTACCCAGCAGCTTCCCAGACTCCTTTCCCTCCTCCCCTCCCAGCAGCATCTCTCCTTCTCCCTATCCAGGTCCAGTAGCAGCTGTCCCTTTTTTTTTTTTTCACCATGCCCAGCAGCTTTCTCCCCTCCCAGCAACTCTCCTTACTTGCCAGCGCTGCGATTCAGTAAGGCAGCCTCGGGTCCTTTGTTGGGTCGCACCGCCTCTGAGGAAAGCGGAAGTTGCATCATCAGAGGCGGCCCGACTCAGCAAAAGCTCCAAGGCTTCCTTCCTGAATCGCTGCACTTGTAAGGAGAGCCGCTGGTAGGGAAGAAAGCACAGTCTGAGGCTCCCCATTATCTCTCCGGCCCTGCGCTCTTCGATTTTGCCGGTCCTGTGCGGACAGGCAGGAAATTGAAGAAGTTGATCTCGCCGGTCCTGCGCGGACTGGCAGGAATTTTCTGCGGACCGGCACCGATCTGCGGACCGGCAGTTGAAGAACTGTGACTTAGACCATATAAAACATGGTCTAAGTCATGAAAACCCATCTAAAGTCACCAGATAAGCACTGCAAACACATAAAACAGACCCCCACACACTACCCCAGTGATCACCAACCTCCCCCCATAAAAATTTTAATCATAACTTTAAAATTCTGCCTCCAGACCATCATCACCTGGCCGCCTGGCATAGGAAAGCCAAGCCGTCTAGCACAGAGGCAGCTTAAGTCATCTTGGAGGTGGGTTAGGGACCCATAGAGAGGAGGACCCATGCCAATAAGCCCCTATAATCATTGCATTGATACTTAAACATGTGCACTGCCCTATACAACCCCAAAACCCTTTTTTACTGGCATATAAGTGGCTCCTGAAGCCATTGGGGTGGTAGATAAGTGGGTCTAGGGGATTCTGGAGGTGGTTTGGGGGGCTCACCGTGACTTATAAGGGAGCTGTATGGAGGAGAAGACATGGCACCCTTTTTGTGAAGTTCACAGCAGTGCCCTGTAAGGTACCCCACTATTTAGGTGGCATGTCTGGGTGTGCAGTCCATCACTTTGCAGACCCCTCCCATGTCCAACAGGGCTTGTTCTAGGCGTTTTGGACTTGGACAGAAAGTTGGATGGAAATCTGGTATAAAGATGGATGATTTAGTGACTTGGACGATCAGATCGGCAGGACGTATAATTAGATGATTTTCAAAACGAAAAAAAAAGTTGGTCGTATCTTTCGAAAATGTGTCTTAAGCTGTTTTTTTTTACTTTGGACGACTTGTGAGATGGAAGTAAATGGACTTAGACATCCCTTTCGATTATGCCCCTCCATCTGTTTTGAATTAAATTACAAAAATTTTTAGTTTTATCTACATGTAATATTCAGCCTTGAAACTGGTATCAATCTGTACACCTTCTACTGGTATCATCAGTGTAATATCATCTGCTTAAATACATTTTTTACAGCTTATTTTTCTAGCTCCTTCCCCAAAGTTGACATAACAATATTGAACAAAATGGGTGACTATGAGTCCCTAGGGCAGTGATTCCCAACCCTGTCCTGGAGGAACACCAGGCCAATCGGGTTTTCAGGCTAGCCCTAATGAATATGCATGAGAGAGATTTGCATATGATGGAAGTGATAGGCATGCAAATTTGCTTCATGCATATTCATTAGGGCTAGCCTGAAAACCCAATTGGCCTGGTGTTCCTCCAGGACAGGGTTGGGAACCACTGCCCTAGGGTACCCCACGCTTAGAAATCCAGTTCGGAGAAAACTTATTATTCATTCATTCACTGTATGTTCTAAGGATAATAAAACCCCTAAACCAGTTCAAAACTGGTCACATAAAGTCAATTTCTTCTAACAATTATAATAAGTTCCCTGAGCAGTGAAACAAAGAGAGGTCCCCCTGCAATGATGAATCCAGTCCAGTTGTTCAAGCATACTAAGATCAACATGTGTAACTAAATTCCTCAGATTCATATTCTCCTCTGAAACTGTTTTCCCAGCACCCACTCTCTCCCAATCCTATCTTAGCCAGTCTCAGCTCCAGTTACCCTGTTGTCCATCACTCCAAGCCAGATCTCTATTCAGTTTGTTAATGCTCTCTCATCTTTCAGAGTCTTGCTGTTGGTGCCACTTCTGGGACAGCTACTGTTTTCTGTCAGCATCATGTGACTCTAGATGAGTCTAAGCCAGGGGTGTCAAAGTCCCTCATCAACGGCCGCAATCCAGTCTGGTTTTCAGGATTTCCTCAATGAATATGCATGGAATCTATTTGCATGCACTGCTTTCATTGTATGCTAATAGATCTCATGCATATTCATTGGGGAAATCCTGAAAACCTGACTGGATTGCGGCCCTCGAGGAGGGACTTTGACACCCCTGGTCTAAGCCATGTAGTATCCACATTCCATTGTGGTTTGCCTAATTTTGTGAGAATAACATGGATATTTGGACACTGCTTGGCTCAAATTCATTGAGAACAGCACAGTTTCAAAGCAAAACCAAACAATTGTTCTGCAGGCATAACCAGCAGTAAGTATAAAAAAAAAAAAAGAGTTGGTGGGGGGAGGGGGACAGTGTGTGTTTACTGAAGGAAGAGTGTTAGAGAGCCACACCTACATTTAGGGCTCCTTTTATTAAGGTGCGCTAGCCTTTTAGCGCACATAGGAAATTACCGCACGCTACGCTTCTAGAACTAACGCCAGCTCAATGCTGGCGTTAAGGTCTAGCGCGTGGGGCAATGTAGCGTGCGCTGTTCCGCACGTTAAAGCCCTCCTGTGGAGGAGTGTGTGGCACAGTGGTTGGATCTACAGCCTCAGCACCCTGGGGTTGTGGGTTCAAACCCCGCAAACCCCTGCTCCTAGTCATTTAGTCCTCCATAGCCCCAGGTTAGATAGATTGTGAGTCCACCGGGACAGATAGGGAAAATGCTTGAGTACCTGATTGTAAAAAATGCTTCGATAACCTTGATAGGCAGTGTATAAAATCCTAATAAACTTGAACCTTAGTAAAAGGAGCCCTTATGTGGGCCTTGCAATGAAGGACATGCAAAAGACAAAGGCGCGCGCCGACAACTGAGCATAAGATGGAGGCGCGCGCCGAAGAAAATTACAGTTTTTAGCCCCCCAAGTTTACTTAATAGAGATCGTGCCGGTGTTGTGGGGGGTTTGGGGGGTTGTAACCCTCCACATTTTACTGTAAACTTGACTTTTTCCCTAAAAACAGGGAAAAAGTGAAGTTTTCAGTAAAATGTGGGGGGTTACAACCCCCCAAACCCCCCGCAACGCGGTGCGATCTCTATTAAGTAAAGTGGGGGGTTCCCCCCCACACCCCCCCTCGTCGGAGCCCTAAAAACAGTAATTTTCTGCGGCGTGCACCTCCACGCTGCACTCAATTGTTTGCGCACGCCTTTGTCCCGGCGCGCTTTTGACCTGGCACCGAAGGACACAGCTATACACAAAAACACAACTGAATATGTAACACATATGCAATACTGTAAAGAACGTAGGAATCAAAGTTATTATTAGACAAGCATATCTAGGGTATAAAAGGTTATTCTGCCCAGCTGCTGAAATCAGAAAAACTAATATTTTGTCTCACATTTTCAAAGAAAGTAAAACATATGTGGTGGACCCTATATAACGCAGGATTTCCTAAATGTGGTCAATGGTTAGATCACATTTCTTCAATATTATACTCCAGACCCAATATAGCGCAGATTTGCTGATAATATGGTCAAATATCTTGGAACCCAACATCAGCGTTATATGGGGTCTACAGTATAGTATGCGTACTACACTAATTTATTAGTGTATAGAAAACAGAACATTGTCCTGTTATGGTCAGGCAAGATTCATTGCAGTTTTCAGATACTAGAACCATTGACAAAGTCATTTTATCTTTCTTGGTTAACAGTCTCTAATTAGAAAACAAATGGTATAAATGAAAGAATTAAGGCTGGTATTGAACAGGCTTGTACAGTTTGTGTCCCATATACTATAAGGTGATTCAGTATAGGAGGGGCTGAGGAGGGCATCAGTGGGAACTCCACTAACTTGGAGCATGAGGACGTTACTGGCCAGACTTTGCATTAGATATCCTGGGATGATTGGATAGGCTGGAGTGAGCTTAGATAGCAACTTCAGCAGTTGGAACCTAGGACAATACCAGGTGGACTTTATGGCCCAGAAATATCAAAGAAGAGACAAGTTAATTTAATCATGTATTTTTAATGAGAATAACTAATGGGCAGACTGGATAGACCGTTCAGGTCTTTATCTGCCGTCATTTACTATGTAACTATGTTTTAATTCCCTATAAACAGGTTGTTATTCAGCACAGGTTAGCAGGTTGTTAACCAGGGCTCTACAATTTTCCCACTAAACACAGGGTTTGTGCTCTGAACTCCCTGTCTTTCTTGTCTTCTCAGGGATTGCTAAGACAGCTTGTCCTATTACCAGGATCTGATGCCACCCCAAGAATATGCCCAAGCAGCAATCCCAAACTAGCTGTGCTTTCCATTCCCACAGTCCTACAGGAACTCCCAGTCAAGCCAGAGAGCAACGAGGTGCTTGTGACATATCCTTATGGTCAGTACTATGTTGGGGGGAGGGGGGTGATATAAGTGTACAGAGAATTGCTGTGATCAAAGTAGAAATTAATAAATGAGAACTTTTATTGGTCTCTCACTGCATGTATTTTGTATACTTACAATGCAGACATCTAGAAAGAGTGTGGTGCAGTGGTTAAAGCTACAGCCTCAGCATCCTGAGGTTGTGGGTTCAAACCCAAACTGCTCCTTGTGGCCTTGGGCAAGTCACTTAATCCCCCCATTGTCCCAGGTACATTCGATAGATTGTGAGCCCGCCGTGACAGACAGGGAAAAATGCTCGAGTACCTGAATAAACTCATGTAAACCGTTCTGAGCTCCCCTGGGAGAACAGTATAGAAAATTGAATAAATAAAAAATACATCCATTGAATGATTCCATGGATCTGCTGAGGTCCAGTATTTTAAAGTCACTTTCAATTTCCTTTTTTCGCTTCTATGGGGATCTGTTTGGTAATCAACTTCTTATGGTGATATGAATCTGTGGAGATCAGTTTTGGGCTAGATTTATTTATTTTAAAAATGTCTTTTCTGCCTACAACCTAGGCAGATTACAATAAACAAACACAGAATATTTCACATAATCTTCACAAAAAAGCAAACTGCAACAAGTAACCCTACTACATCATTCCCTCTTCTAAAATTTCAAATATAAAATCTCACAAAGGCAAAAGTTAACCAGTTAAAAGAGGAAAAGAGAGAAACATACTGGGGACATAAATATATTTTACCAAGATAACTCTGAGCATCAACATTATCTGATTAAAGTAGTGGTCTCAAACTCAAACCCTTTGCAGGGTTCCATTTGGGATTTGTAGGTACTTGGAGGGCCTCAGAAAAAAATAGTTAATGTCTTAATAAAGAAATGACAAAAGAAATCGACCCCATTCTCTCCTCAAAAACACATACACAGAGAAACAAAAAAACTTGTGGAGAATCTTTATTATCTTTATTCTTTATTATCTTTATTCAAAGTATTTGATTAAACGCTTATCCAGCAGTACAAAGCGTTGAACAAAATTTAAAAATTACAGAAAGACAGACGTATCTGCAATATAAAACATATATGTATTATATTATTGGACAAACCAAGACTAAACAGACAAACTCAAATCTTTGAAACAATAGGAAAAGTTGATGGCTTTATTAGGGCAAACAATTAATCCACATAAATACATCTAGGGCCAGAATCTCTAGAAACATATAGACCCTACATGGCCCGTGTTTTGACACAATTGTCTTCTTCAGGGGTCCTATAGGTAAAATGTATATGATCACAAAAAAGTATGAACTGTAATATATGCTATGTGAAAAAATGAAATAAAAATAATAATAAAAATGAATTATAAGTGGGCTATATATTAATAATAATAAATAATAATATTGTAATTTATAGCTAAAGAGACATATGCTCAAGAAACTGTTTTATTTTACTTTTGTGATTATGATAAACATACCGAGGGCCTCAAAATAATACCTGGTGGGCCGCATGTGACCCTTGGGCTGCAAGTTTGAGACCACTGGGTTAAAGGCAGTTCAGGAAGATGTTGAAAACTGTTATTTGAACATGTTTTTCTTAAATGAGTTAAACTGTTGGAAGTTTCTCTGTTTGTTAATTTTTGGGAGGGCTTATTGATTAATGTTTTAAAGTGAGTAGTTTCAGCGATTTTAAGTTGTTGTTTTGTTGGTTATTATGTATAATCTTAAATGTGAAATGTTGGTAGTTTTGTTCTATGTTATTGTTAGTCTCTTGTGTTCTGTTTTTGTTGGCTATTTTTATTATGTGTATTGTATTGTTACACGCATAGAATTGTTGGATATGCAGGATATAAATATTTTAAATAAATAAAGTTAACCAGATAAGTCCAGTTAGGAAAATATCTGAATTAAGTTAATTTCAAGGGTGAATATTCAATGGTACCAATGGACCCCCTCCTTTTACAAAGCTGTTCCTATGAGCGTTGGGAGCAGCGCAGAGCATTCAGTGCACTGGCCTGTGCTAAAAACCGCTTCTGAAATTTTGTAAAAGGGGGTGTTAGTGAGTAGGAATGTGTACAGAAGAAAATTTGGGGTTTATTTTCAATTTGGGCCTTTTTTCTTGATTTTCAGATTTTATTGGTTTGTTTCACACATTAACAAAAATGCAATGCACTAGAACTTTAATGTGTGATAATTGACTCAAAATATGCACTCAGATCTGTGTGTTCTGTTTTGCATACGTGATTTAATTAGTTAACAAACCACTCAGTGCTAATTGCCAAAAAAACAAGCAATTATTGGCACGAATTAGAATTTACATGCACAGCTTTCTAAGGATATTCTATGAAGTGGTGCATGTAAATTATAGTGCGTGAATATCAAAAGGGGGCATGGCTGGGGATGGGCATGAGCATTCCTAAAAGTTGTAGAACACACCTGATCCACGCATAGTTTAGGTGCAGACATATATACCAGGTTTCTACTAGCATAAATGGCCATGCCTAAATTTTAGTCATGCTATTCTATCAACCATGCCTAACTTTGGATGTGGTTTATAGAATCGGAAGGGGACAGCCAGTTAAGCTTGGTCATTTCATTGTCGCGAGTTCATCTTGTGCAGTTTAGCACGGCCGGTTCATCGTGGGATGTTTCATCTCAGAACTTTCACCACTGCTGTTTCATTGTGGCAAGGAAGACAGTTGCCATTAAAATAATGTATAACAACCCATTTTGACTCATCAGCCTGCCTTCTCCTTGTTTGCTCCCTGTCAACTTTCTGAGTGAGACTTTTCTCCACCTTGCCCAGGAAGGCGGCTTATTTCTTGTGTGTATTGAAAGGTCACTTGGATACACAAAGTCAGAGGCGTGAAGAAAATACAAGAGTTTTTTATTCACAGCATGCCGGGACTCTAGTGCAGTTAATAGCCTGCCTACTAGAGTGTCAGAAACAGGAAATACACGGACTTTTATGCCCTTTTCGCAAACTAATATATGCAAAAACTACAATTTTCATTTGTTACTTCTATAACTTTCTACAATTATTATTGGTCCTAAGCCAGCACTTATGATAGGCTCAGGGATACAACTTATAGTCCTATAGGAAACTAGCTCATTTCTCTGCTTATCTAAATCTTACAGGTCTAAATGCTACATGTACAGAAGGGCAGGGCACATCATGGCTCAAACTCTTATCTATTCAGCTTACAATGTGGTAAGGTAGGGACATACATTTTAGGCAGATGCAGTCAATAGATTATACACTGTTTTCAGCTATGTAGGCCAGAGCAATATTTTAAACAACAGTTAACTATTTCATGACCCTACATTTTGACCCTACATTCCCCCCTTTCAGGCTGGCGTACCTAAGGAGCCAAGCCTGACAAAATAAAGTTAGGGGTCAGGAAAGTCGGGGTTCCCAGTGGGTAAGGGACGATACTGGGAGAGGGCAAGGGCCAATTCAGCAGTGGAACGGTTGACAGCAGAGTCCATAGTTCAGTGGAGCAGCTTTATGGCTATGGGGACCACACAGGGCAGGCAGCAAAGGAGCAGAGAAGACAGGGTGGCAACCAGCAAGATGATCTTCAATGCTGAACCAGAGGGCAACCAGAAGCTGAAGGTACCAGAGATCCAGTCTGCAGTAAGGTCACGCCAGGTCTGGTCAGGAACATGAGCCAGTTTGGTGATACGATCCACATCGTCTTCAATCACTTTACTCAAGTTCAAGGCAGCAGTTGGAGAGGTTGAATTTATCACAGGCACAGCAGCTAGTAAATAGTCCAAAGCTAGACGATTCTGATAAATAGCAGTGCACATTTTAGCATTCGCTCTGCCAATGGTACTCAAAGCTCGGGAGGTCTCATTGGTTATCAGTTCAAGTACAGCTTATAGACAAATAATGCAGTTCAGCATATAGATTGGGGTCCGATAGCCCCAGGTGTCATCCTCGGTCCATGTGGCAGGTCCATAAACAGCAATGATCCGTTCTGCAGGCCAGTCATCACCCCATTCACCTATTTTAAGGGAATTGGTGGAAGTAGACCGCTTTTGGCGACCTCTGGTGTTGAATACAGGGGCTCCCAGGTGTTCACCATCGGCCAGCGGTAACAGGAAGAAGCTGGGACGGATCATGCAAAGCACACATGTACCAGTCCATTAAGCAGGCAACCAAGAGTAGGTAAACGGATCACAGAGCCAATATCAACTATCAGGAGCTGACCATAATTCATAGGAAGTTCCATTAAGCAGTGTCTGAAGGGCTGAAGACAGTGGGAAGCAACAATGGAGGTTCACAAGGCCCATCGTGAAGGTCGTGGACCTGACGTAAAAGTGAGGGTCTGTGAAGTCAGGTTTAACATGTCCAGCTGCATTGCCTCCCATAGCCACTGTTCTCCCATACCAGTCCCTCCTCATACAAAATAATTGCTAACATTAAGAGTCTGACCTATAGTTTCAGCAAACTATATAAACAGATTTCTAGTGATTACAGGATATCAGCATCTATTTTCATAAAACTGGGGAAACACCACAGAGTGATAGACAGGAGCACATGAGTGGGATACAATTTGGACATATACATCAGTACCTGGGTCTCACCTTTTACCATCAATATACAATGCCATGCAGTCTCTGGCCTTCTGGACTTGGACATTGGCATTCCAGTTATATGGGTCAGTGATAGTGAAAACCATGGGATTACAGTAGCCTGTAGTACACAAGGGGCTGGAGCTAGGACCTATAGTAAGGGAGGCAGACGGGGTATTAGGAGGATATTTGTGTGGGTTATTGTAGGTGGCCCACAAGACACTTTCTCATAAAGGACAGGCTCCACCATTAGTGAAGGTTTCCTCATAGGGGCAGTTCTTAAAGGCATCAGGTTATACAGACCTAAATACTTAGCACATTTGGTATAATAACGCTGTCAATCTAGGGAGCCACACAAAACTGAATTAGGGGTAGTACCATGACCTTGAGAAACATCAAATAGCACACATGTATCACAATACAAAGACACCAGGCGAGTGGGGTCTACAATAAGAGTCTAGTTGATAAGTGGACCCTCAACATCATCAATGCAGATTTCCGCCCACTTTTAAACTTCATCACCAGTAGGTTGGAAACAGAAAATACCCTCAAATGTTTGACACTTTCTGTACTTAACTCCTTCATGCAAACAAACATCAGGCAAAGGGGCTGCACTTGTTAAGTACAAAATACAGAAGAAAGAAACATAAGTGAGGGCAACACAAATATCATATCTATATATACTAACATAGGAAGCTCATTTTTCTTTCAGGCACAACTTAGAAAACTTCAAACAGTTATACTCAAGACACTTGCTAAAGGCAGTGTGAACCACAGGCAGTCAATTAAACTCAAACACTTATAAAGAATTATATTCAGAACACCTGCTAAGTACAGTGGTAAATATTCAGATCTTTTGAGGTCTTAGAAAGTTTCAGCTGAAGATCCGTGTTGTAGTGGAACCAAGTTTCATGTCCGGACACCTTGACAACTGTAAGAGAAGAAATTATTACAGTAAAAGGACCTATCCACCTAAGTTTCAGGGGGTCTGACTTCCAAGTTTTAGCCATACTGTATTTACAGGGACATACCCATGGACTTGTGTAGCTATCGATAGTGGGGCCCTTTCCAGGACCCATTTGTGGAGCTCTTAAAGGGCTTTAGCTAAAGACTGGACCTGACTCTGGAGGATATCTGATCCCAGAGTAGCAAAGGAACCAGGATCTGGGTTCACAATGGGTGGTGGCCGGCCGGACATGAGCTCAAATGGGGCTTAGATGGGATGCATCTAATCTGAAAAAGAACAGAAGGCAGCAGGACAGGCCAGGACAGATTAGTTTCTTCAATTCATTTTGTGAGAAGGGTCTTAAGAGTTCTGTTTATTCTTTCGACCTGACCAGAGCTCTCAGGATTGTAAGCAGCATATAATTTCTATTCAATTTGGAGGGCCTGAGCAATTTGTTGGACAACATTGACAATGAAAGCAGGGCCATTGTCACTGCCTATAAAAACAGGGAGACCAAAGCACGGAATTATTCAGGAGGTGTTTGGTTACTTCCCTGGCGCGTTCAGTGCAAGTAAGGAAGGCTTTGACCCATCTAGTCAGGGTGTCTGTGAAGACTAGGAAGTGACTGAGGGAACGGGAAATGGGCATGTGGGTGAAATCTACAGACAGAACCTGCATCAAATGTGTTCCAATAGGTTGGTGCCCAAGAGGTGGCAGTCATCTGATTGGGAATTTTATTCTAGAACCGACAACACACTGTCGGACCATATTCCGGACTAGCTGATCAAGGTGATTGATAAAGAAATGTCTCTTGAGAGTCAATTTTCATAGCGGGTTCTCCAGAGTGTGCCAGATCATGGCATCTTTTGACAATCGTGAGGGCCAGGTGTTGAGGAATGAATATGAGGGTACCCGCTGTGCTTGCGTTTGAAGTATCAGTGTGTGGGTCTGGATTGGCACTTGAATTGGCGCATTTTGTATCCACCCCCCTTTCAGGACAGACTGGCCCAAAATAATGCATGCCCAAGTCTGTTCCTGAGAAGCGTACTGGGGTGTAAGGGAATCCAGAAAAGGAATGATTGTATACAGAGGAGCCGAAAGAGGGGGCAGAGACTGGCAGCTCGGGCTGTGCGGTCGGCAAGGGCATTGCCACGAGAGACAAGGTCCATCACGCGTCTGTAAGCATGGCAGTGCATAACAGAAACACATGAGGGTAGTTGTACGGCCTCAAGAAGGTCAAGAATGAGGGGAGCATGATGGATCAGGCGGCCGGAGGCTATAATGGAACCTCGATGTTTCCAGATGGCCCTATGGGAATGCAAGTTAAGGAAAGCATATTTGGAGTCAGTATATATATATTGCAAGACTGAGAGGCAGAGTGGCGCAGGGCAAAAGTGAGGGCATAAAGCTCAGCTTCTTGGGCAGAAGGGCCAGAGGGCAGGGGCCTGAGTCAGAAGTTTTTGGAGGCAGCGAAAAGACCGCTCCTGAAGCTGGGTCCAGACAAAAGGGGCTGAGTCAGCGCCTTTGGTGGAATCATACAGAGGACGAGCAATAGTAGAGAAATCAGGGATCCAGATGGGACAGTATCCTGCAATACTGAGAAAGGTGCTCAGAGCCTTGCAGTTATCAGGGACAGGGAGACTACAGACAGCCTAGACCTCGGTGTAGGAAGGGACCTGGTACCCTTGGAGATTTGAAAGCCAAGGTAGGTGACACGAGGAAGGCATACTTGAAATCAATGTAAATATGGCCACAGGAAAATTTAAAAGGCAGACCCACTATCTGAAAGACAGATAAATAATAATAATAAAAGTTTATATACTGCAATACCGTGAAGAGCTATGTGGTTTATAAAAGATTAGAGAAGGTACAAAATAATTGAACTTAAGATGTGTACTAACACATAAGAATTGTTCTCAATCCCTATTCTATATCAGGTTCCTACCCCAAAGAGCTGACTTGTAAAAATTAAGCTAAATGCAGTTCTGGATCCACCCACTAAGCAGGGTAGTCTGACACAAGTGCTCTCTAAAGCAGCAGTCCCTTCACTATCAGCTGACTGGCAAAAATATTTACTTCAATACAAAAGCATTCCTAAAAATTACATTGTTATACCTAAACTTACATTTTTTATATACAGAAATACAAAACAAAGATTGGAATATACAGTAAAACTTTGGATTGCAAATAACTTGGTTTGCAAGTGTTCTATAAGACAAGCAATGATTAAATTTTAACTTGCTATACCAGCAACGTCTTGCAATACACGTACATACAGTATAGAAGCATCACATTTTCACAACTGAGCCAATGGTTCCTCTCTATATGACGCTGCAGGAATGCAGTGACTGTTCCAAACGAGCAAGGGCTTGCAATACAAGTATGTATATTTTTGTACACTAGTGCCCTGGAATACAAGCATACTTCTGGAACAAATTATGCTCCCAAACCAAAGTTTTACTGTACTCACAAGTTTAAATATTGTTCATTTTTATTTTTTTTTTTACAATCAACATGGGTCTCAGTAGAGACTTACTCCCCCTTCCTACAGAATTTCACAAAGGAGAGAGAGTTGCTTAAAGATCAAAGAGATCAAATTACAGATGTAGTCCTTTTCAGAACTTTTAAATTTAGACAAATAACTACTAAATTTGGACAAAGAACTTCTTTTTAGCATGGAATATAAGTTCCAGAAATCATATTTTTCGTTTATATGCATTTCTGAATATGCATATACATTTTATAACATAGCCAAAAACTTCAAATGCAAAACCACTTATCTGTTTCAGGAGAAACCACATTGGAAGTGCTACACACTTCATGGCCCTTATCAGCACAAAAGGAAAAGTACTCTCCTCTCATGCTGTGAACAACTGACAGTTTAAACTTCACTGAAACATTTGAACAGACAGAAGTCATAAAGAACCCGGGATACTGCAGGACTTGGGAATCAGATGAAGGGAAGAATTTGGCAAGGTCTGAAGCAAGGGCAGTGCTGAATAGAGAGGGGCTAATTTTAAAGCCCTGGGGTAGACGGGTCCAGGTTACTTAGGAGGTTTGTCCAGTGGAAGGGTTTTCCCATTGGAATGCAAAAATTGGCTGACTGGAAGAGGAACTGACAGCAAACGAATGCATAAAAACCTGACGAGTTATGTCCTCTTCCAGGGAGCCAGAGGGGGCCAGCCCACACCAAATATCGGCCATTCTAACTGGCACAGACAAATAAGGGTTGATTTGTTAAGTATAATCAAAGACAAATTCCTTTTTTTAAAATTAGCTAACATATCAAGGGATCCCCACAGGTAGACAGACATCCCCCCATTGTGCAATGGAGGACAAAAACACTTCCCTGAATTCCTGGCCCCGCCCGTCTCCGGGCTAGGGAAACGCAGTACTAACAGGTCCACACTCGCTTCGTCCTCAAGGACGTCTCAGACACTCTCAAACACACAAAACACAACAGATTTCAGTTCAGTTACTCAACCAGAAAATAACAGTTCCTAGAATCCCTTTTCCACAACTTTTCAGCGACAGATCACGTGGCTTACTAGGCAGGAGACGAGAGACAGGATAGGGATGATCAATCCCCACTTACCAGATAGTGGCCACTCCAGGACAGAATTAAACTGATACAGATTCTTGTACTTTAAACTGAGACTAGATAAGTCAGTTGAAGCGGTCCAACGTCCTGAGGTCTGCCAACCCCCCAAAAGGAAGGCAGCCGGCTAAGCAGACACATCAGCCGTAGGACCAGAAACAAGTGACCAATCGAGTAACCAGTGGTCAAGAGACCTTCAAGTCCCTGTTCGGGCGCCAAATGAAAGGTCACTTGGATACACAAAGTCAGAGGCGTGAAGAAAATACAAGAGTTTTTTATTCACAGCATGCCGGGACTCTAGTGCAGTTAATAGCCTGCCTACTAGAGTGTCAGAAACAGGAAATACACGGACTTTTATGCCCTTTTCGCAAACTAATATATGCAAAAACTACAATTTTCATTTGTTACTTCTATAACTTTCTACAATTATTATTGGTCCTAAGCCAGCACTTATGATAGGCTCAGGGATACAACTTATAGTCCTATAGGAAACTAGCTCATTTCTCTGCTTATCTAAATCTTACAGGTCTAAATGCTACATGTACAGAAGGGCAGGGCACATCATGGCTCAAACTCTTATCTATTCAGCTTACAATGTGGTAAGGTAGGGACATACATTTTAGGCAGATGCAGTCAATAGATTATACACTGTTTTCAGCTATGTAGGCCAGAGCAATATTTTAAACAACAGTTAACTATTTCATGACCCTACATTTTGACCCTACATTCCCCCCTTTCAGGCTGGCGTACCTAAGGAGCCAAGCCTGACAAAATAAAGTTAGGGGTCAGGAAAGTCGGGGTTCCCAGTGGGTAAGGGACGATACTGGGAGAGGGCAAGGGCCAATTCAGCAGTGGAACGGTTGACAGCAGAGTCCATAGTTCAGTGGAGCAGCTTTATGGCTATGGGGACCACACAGGGCAGGCAGCAAAGGAGCAGAGAAGACAGGGTGGCAACCAGCAAGATGATCTTCAATGCTGAACCAGAGGGCAACCAGAAGCTGAAGGTACCAGAGATCCAGTCTGCAGTAAGGTCACGCCAGGTCTGGTCAGGAACATGAGCCAGTTTGGTGATACGATCCACATCGTCTTCAATCACTTTACTCAAGTTCAAGGCAGCAGTTGGAGAGGTTGAATTTATCACAGGCACAGCAGCTAGTAAATAGTCCAAAGCTAGACGATTCTGATAAATAGCAGTGCACATTTTAGCATTCGCTCTGCCAATGGTACTCAAAGCTCGGGAGGTCTCATTGGTTATCAGTTCAAGTACAGCTTATAGACAAATAATGCAGTTCAGCATATAGATTGGGGTCCGATAGCCCCAGGTGTCATCCTCGGTCCATGTGGCAGGTCCATAAACAGCAATGATCCGTTCTGCAGGCCAGTCATCACCCCATTCACCTATTTTAAGG
This sequence comes from Geotrypetes seraphini, assembly GCF_902459505.1. Lineage (NCBI taxonomy): Eukaryota > Metazoa > Chordata > Amphibia > Gymnophiona > Dermophiidae > Geotrypetes > Geotrypetes seraphini. The sequence goes on along the minus strand of NC_047088.1, from coordinate 158,883,258 downwards.
GAATTGGTGGAAGTAGACCGCTTTTGGCGACCTCTGGTGTTGAATACAGGGGCTCCCAGGTGTTCACCATCGGCCAGCGGTAACAGGAAGAAGCTGGGACGGATCATGCAAAGCACACATGTACCAGTCCATTAAGCAGGCAACCAAGAGTAGGCAAACGGATCACAGAGCCAATATCAACTATCAGGAGCTGACCATAATTCATAGGAAGTTCCATTAAGCAGTGTCTGAAGGGCTGAAGACAGTGGGAAGCAACAATGGAGGTTCACAAGGCCCATCGTGAAGGTCGTGGACCTGACGTAAAAGTGAGGGTCTGTGAAGTCAGGTTTAACATGTCCAGCTGCATTGCCTCCCATAGCCACTGTTCTCCCATACCAGTCCCTCCTCATACAAAATAATTGCTAACATTAAGAGTCTGACCTATAGTTTCAGCAAACTATATAAACAGATTTCTAGTGATTACAGGATATCAGCATCTATTTTCATAAAACTGGGGAAACACCACAGAGTGATAGACAGGAGCACATGAGTGGGATACAATTTGGACATATACATCAGTACCTGGGTCTCACCTTTTACCATCAATATACAATGCCATGCAGTCTCTGGCCTTCTGGACTTGGACATTGGCATTCCAGTTATATGGGTCAGTGATAGTGAAAACCATGGGATTACAGTAGCCTGTAGTACACAAGGGGCTGGAGCTAGGACCTATAGTAAGGGAGGCAGACGGGGTATTAGGAGGATATTTGTGTGGGTTATTGTAGGTGGCCCACAAGACACTTTCTCATAAAGGACAGGCTCCACCATTAGTGAAGGTTTCCTCATAGGGGCAGTTCTTAAAGGCATCAGGTTATACAGACCTAAATACTTAGCACATTTGGTATAATAACGCTGTCAATCTAGGGAGCCACACAAAACTGAATTAGGGGTAGTACCATGACCTTGAGAAACATCAAATAGCACACATGTATCACAATACAAAGACACCAGGCGAGTGGGGTCTACAATAAGAGTCTAGTTGATAAGTGGACCCTCAACATCATCAATGCAGATTTCCGCCCACTTTTAAACTTCATCACCAGTAGGTTGGAAACAGAAAATACCCTCAAATGTTTGACACTTTCTGTACTTAACTCCTTCATGCAAACAAACATCAGGCAAAGGGGCTGCACTTGTTAAGTACAAAATACAGAAGAAAGAAACATAAGTGAGGGCAACACAAATATCATATCTATATATACTAACATAGGAAGCTCATTTTTCTTTCAGGCACAACTTAGAAAACTTCAAACAGTTATACTCAAGACACTTGCTAAAGGCAGTGTGAACCACAGGCAGTCAATTAAACTCAAACACTTATAAAGAATTATATTCAGAACACCTGCTAAGTACAGTGGTAAATATTCAGATCTTTTGAGGTCTTAGAAAGTTTCAGCTGAAGATCCGTGTTGTAGTGGAACCAAGTTTCATGTCCGGACACCTTGACAACTGTAAGAGAAGAAATTATTACAGTAAAAGGACCTATCCACCTAAGTTTCAGGGGGTCTGACTTCCAAGTTTTAGCCATACTGTATTTACAGGGACATACCCATGGACTTGTGTAGCTATCGATAGTGGGGCCCTTTCCAGGACCCATTTGTGGAGCTCTTAAAGGGCTTTAGCTAAAGACTGGACCTGACTCTGGAGGATATCTGATCCCAGAGTAGCAAAGGAACCAGGATCTGGGTTCACAATGGGTGGTGGCCGGCCGGACATGAGCTCAAATGGGGCTTAGATGGGATGCATCTAATCTGAAAAAGAACAGAAGGCAGCAGGACAGGCCAGGACAGATTAGTTTCTTCAATTCATTTTGTGAGAAGGGTCTTAAGAGTTCTGTTTATTCTTTCGACCTGACCAGAGCTCTCAGGATTGTAAGCAGCATATAATTTCTATTCAATTTGGAGGGCCTGAGCAATTTGTTGGACAACATTGACAATGAAAGCAGGGCCATTGTCACTGCCTATAAAAACAGGGAGACCAAAGCACGGAATTATTCAGGAGGTGTTTGGTTACTTCCCTGGCGCGTTCAGTGCAAGTAAGGAAGGCTTTGACCCATCTAGTCAGGGTGTCTGTGAAGACTAGGAAGTGACTGAGGGAACGGGAAATGGGCATGTGGGTGAAATCTACAGACAGAACCTGCATCAAATGTGTTCCAATAGGTTGGTGCCCAAGAGGTGGCAGTCATCTGATTGGGAATTTTATTCTAGAACCGACAACACACTGTCGGACCATATTCCGGACTAGCTGATCAAGGTGATTGATAAAGAAATGTCTCTTGAGAGTCAATTTTCATAGCGGGTTCTCCAGAGTGTGCCAGATCATGGCATCTTTTGACAATCGTGAGGGCCAGGTGTTGAGGAATGAATATGAGGGTACCCGCTGTGCTTGCGTTTGAAGTATCAGTGTGTGGGTCTGGATTGGCACTTGAATTGGCGCATTTTGTATCCACCCCCCTTTCAGGACAGACTGGCCCAAAATAATGCATGCCCAAGTCTGTTCCTGAGAAGCGTACTGGGGTGTAAGGGAATCCAGAAAAGGAATGATTGTATACAGAGGAGCCGAAAGAGGGGGCAGAGACTGGCAGCTCGGGCTGTGCGGTCGGCAAGGGCATTGCCACGAGAGACAAGGTCCATCACGCGTCTGTAAGCATGGCAGTGCATAACAGAAACACATGAGGGTAGTTGTACGGCCTCAAGAAGGTCAAGAATGAGGGGAGCATGATGGATCAGGCGGCCGGAGGCTATAATGGAACCTCGATGTTTCCAGATGGCCCTATGGGAATGCAAGTTAAGGAAAGCATATTTGGAGTCAGTATATATATATTGCAAGACTGAGAGGCAGAGTGGCGCAGGGCAAAAGTGAGGGCATAAAGCTCAGCTTCTTGGGCAGAAGGGCCAGAGGGCAGGGGCCTGAGTCAGAAGTTTTTGGAGGCAGCGAAAAGACCGCTCCTGAAGCTGGGTCCAGACAAAAGGGGCTGAGTCAGCGCCTTTGGTGGAATCATACAGAGGACGAGCAATAGTAGAGAAATCAGGGATCCAGATGGGACAGTATCCTGCAATACTGAGAAAGGTGCTCAGAGCCTTGCAGTTATCAGGGACAGGGAGACTACAGACAGCCTAGACCTCGGTGTAGGAAGGGACCTGGTACCCTTGGAGATTTGAAAGCCAAGGTAGGTGACACGAGGAAGGCATACTTGAAATCAATGTAAATATGGCCACAGGAAAATTTAAAAGGCAGACCCACTATCTGAAAGACAGATAAATAATAATAATAAAAGTTTATATACTGCAATACCGTGAAGAGCTATGTGGTTTATAAAAGATTAGAGAAGGTACAAAATAATTGAACTTAAGATGTGTACTAACACATAAGAATTGTTCTCAATCCCTATTCTATATCAGGTTCCTACCCCAAAGAGCTGACTTGTAAAAATTAAGCTAAATGCAGTTCTGGATCCACCCACTAAGCAGGGTAGTCTGACACAAGTGCTCTCTAAAGCAGCAGTCCCTTCACTATCAGCTGACTGGCAAAAATATTTACTTCAATACAAAAGCATTCCTAAAAATTACATTGTTATACCTAAACTTACATTTTTTATATACAGAAATACAAAACAAAGATTGGAATATACAGTAAAACTTTGGATTGCAAATAACTTGGTTTGCAAGTGTTCTATAAGACAAGCAATGATTAAATTTTAACTTGCTATACCAGCAACGTCTTGCAATACACGTACATACAGTATAGAAGCATCACATTTTCACAACTGAGCCAATGGTTCCTCTCTATATGACGCTGCAGGAATGCAGTGACTGTTCCAAACGAGCAAGGGCTTGCAATACAAGTATGTATATTTTTGTACACTAGTGCCCTGGAATACAAGCATACTTCTGGAACAAATTATGCTCCCAAACCAAAGTTTTACTGTACTCACAAGTTTAAATATTGTTCATTTTTATTTTTTTTTTTACAATCAACATGGGTCTCAGTAGAGACTTACTCCCCCCTTCCTACAGAATTTCACAAAGGAGAGAGAGTTGCTTAAAGATCAAAGAGATCAAATTACAGATGTAGTCCTTTTCAGAACTTTTAAATTTAGACAAATAACTACTAAATTTGGACAAAGAACTTCTTTTTAGCATGGAATATAAGTTCCAGAAATCATATTTTTCGTTTATATGCATTTCTGAATATGCATATACATTTTATAACATAGCCAAAAACTTCAAATGCAAAACCACTTATCTGTTTCAGGAGAAACCACATTGGAAGTGCTACACACTTCATGGCCCTTATCAGCACAAAAGGAAAAGTACTCTCCTCTCATGCTGTGAACAACTGACAGTTTAAACTTCACTGAAACATTTGAACAGACAGAAGTCATAAAGAACCCGGGATACTGCAGGACTTGGGAATCAGATGAAGGGAAGAATTTGGCAAGGTCTGAAGCAAGGGCAGTGCTGAATAGAGAGGGGCTAATTTTAAAGCCCTGGGGTAGACGGGTCCAGGTTACTTAGGAGGTTTGTCCAGTGGAAGGGTTTTCCCATTGGAATGCAAAAATTGGCTGACTGGAAGAGGAACTGACAGCAAACGAATGCATAAAAACCTGACGAGTTATGTCCTCTTCCAGGGAGCCAGAGGGGGCCAGCCCACACCAAATATCGGCCATTCTAACTGGCACAGACAAATAAGGGTTGATTTGTTAAGTATAATCAAAGACAAATTCCTTTTTTTAAAATTAGCTAACATATCAAGGGATCCCCACAGGTAGACAGACATCCCCCCATTGTGCAATGGAGGACAAAAACACTTCCCTGAATTCCTGGCCCCGCCCGTCTCCGGGCTAGGGAAACGCAGTACTAACAGGTCCACACTCGCTTCGTCCTCAAGGACGTCTCAGACACTCTCAAACACACAAAACACAACAGATTTCAGTTCAGTTACTCAACCAGAAAATAACAGTTCCTAGAATCCCTTTTCCACAACTTTTCAGCGACAGATCACGTGGCTTACTAGGCAGGAGACGAGAGACAGGATAGGGATGATCAATCCCCACTTACCAGATAGTGGCCACTCCAGGACAGAATTAAACTGATACAGATTCTTGTACTTTAAACTGAGACTAGATAAGTCAGTTGAAGCGGTCCAACGTCCTGAGGTCTGCCAACCCCCCAAAAGGAAGGCAGCCGGCTAAGCAGACACATCAGCCGTAGGACCAGAAACAAGTGACCAATCGAGTAACCAGTGGTCAAGAGACCTTCAAGTCCCTGTTCGGGCGCCAAATGAAAGGTCACTTGGATACACAAAGTCAGAGGCGTGAAGAAAATACAAGAGTTTTTTATTCACAGCATGCCGGGACTCTAGTGCAGTTAATAGCCTGCCTACTAGAGTGTCAGAAACAGGAAATACACGGACTTTTATGCCCTTTTCGCAAACTAATATATGCAAAAACTACAATTTTCATTTGTTACTTCTATAACTTTCTACAATTATTATTGGTCCTAAGCCAGCACTTATGATAGGCTCAGGGATACAACTTATAGTCCTATAGGAAACTAGCTCATTTCTCTGCTTATCTAAATCTTACAGGTCTAAATGCTACATGTACAGAAGGGCAGGGCACATCATGGCTCAAACTCTTATCTATTCAGCTTACAATGTGGTAAGGTAGGGACATACATTTTAGGCAGATGCAGTCAATAGATTATACACTGTTTTCAGCTATGTAGGCCAGAGCAATATTTTAAACAACAGTTAACTATTTCATGACCCTACATTTTGACCCTACAGTATGAAGGGCATCACCCCCCCCCCCCCCGCACTGGCAGTGAGACTTTTCAAAACTTCTCTCTGCTTTTTCATATGGCAGGGGGCATCACCCCCCCTCCTCTGGCAGGGAGAGGGAGATAGCCTGGAAAAACTATTGCAGTATCGTACAGCTCACCACGCTGAAATGGCTTTGGTGAACTAGGTCCGCAGAACTAGCTGCGTTGAACTGGCCAAGATAAACTGGCTGCAATGAAACAACCAAGCTGAATCGTCCTAGACCCTATAGAATAGCACGATGCATGGATTTTTTGGGTGCCAATTTTCTTTGTTACATAAATAGGATCTAATGCGAGATTTCTGAATCGCTCTAATACCATTTAGTTCAAGGCGATTTACGTCAAAAGAAGCCATAATAATTCTATGGGAAAATACAATTCCTTGGATAAAAAGATGTCCTTACAATTCTTTAACTAAAAGTACTAACTTTAAAATCTATCATATTTAACGTACACCTTGTAAAGACATGCTATCAAACTAAAATCACACTACAAAATACATATCTCCACAGGTTAGATGTGCCTTCGTTTGAATCGATATGGGAAATATTAAGAACATTTCCCATGCCATTGTATCATTTGTTTGCCTGGAAAGGCATGGAGAAAGCTGAAAAAAAATTTGTGTGTCATTAATAGAGTTTGATTTGATATACCGTTATGACATTGGCATGAAGCAGTTTATAATAAGAAACAGCTAAAGACACAATTATTTGTAGATGCCTTTATGTGATGTTTATAGGGTTGCTATTGCATTTTATGACATTCGGTTATGTTTTCTAGGGTTGAGAGATGCTGAAGATGTCTAGAGTAGTATGTGATTATAATACTTTTAGGTTTAGTTGTTTGTTTTGTGAACTGTTTAAAATATTATACATGTTCCTTGTGTTCACTGCCTAGATTTTAAGTGGTTTACAAATTAAAAAATAAATAATTCAGAAGTATTAGCTTTTGGAAAGAGTGGACATTCTGTGCGAATAGTGTATGTTCTTACAGGGGACTTCTATAAAGGCGCTTTGACATTGTGCAGGCAATTTAATTAACGAGCCTATTAGCGCCAATAATTGGACACTAACAATTATTGGCATTAATCGGCAACCATTTGGATTTATGAGCGCATCTTGCTAAGTACAATTATGTAAAGATGCACGCACAAACCCTTTAGTGTGCAACTGAAAGGGGAGGATGACGACCATGGGAAGGGCATAAGCAGGACATGGATGTTCATTAAAAATACGTACATTATGATAGAATTTGAGGGATCTGTGCCTAACTCCCCCCTTTGACAAAAGCGTAGTGCAATTCTATGAGCGTCAGAGTTGTTACTGCCGCCGCCAGCGCAATAAACTGCGCCATGCTTTTGTTAAAGGGAGGGGGGGGGGGGAAGATAAGTTAGGCACAGGGATTTACACCAGCATTTTGTTGGGATAAATCCTCATGCCTAAAAGTTGGACATGGATCCCAGTGCTATATGTCATTCTATAAATAACGCCCATCTCAGAGTGCACATTTTTGATGCCCAAATTTGGGAGGCATTTACTCTTTATCAAACAGTGTGCGTTCTCCATGGAAAGTGCACACACTGCAAAAAGCACACACTGTTAGCACAGTTTACACTTTCAGAATTGTGTGCACTTTCTAAAAAAAAAAAAAAAGTGCACGCTGTTTCCAAAAGAGTACACACTGGGAGTGGAGGTGTGGCCTAGTAGTTAGAGCAGATGCCTCAGCACCCTGAGGTTTTGAGTATGATTCCCACTGCAGCCCCTTGTTCTTTGGGCAAGTCACTTAACACTTTATTGCCCCCAGGGACAAAATAAGTACCTGTCTAAAATTATTAAACCACTTTGATTGTAACCACACAGAAAAAGTAGTAAATAAAATCCCATCCCCTTTTGTATTCCTATGACAAAATGCTAATAAAACTGATTGAACTTAAAAAAAAAAAATTCCTGAGCAATATGGGAATGTTTGGGCCATGCACCTTAACTTAGCCTGAAAGCTTTTGAAGTAATGTACATTCAGATATAATAAGTATGCTGGCTATGCTTCCCCTGAATATCAGCTCCTTCTCGACCTGATTGTAGATCTCATAAAAATCCTTGGCAGTTTCCGCTAATAATGCATTTTCAGGATCAGACGTGGACCAAACACAAGCTACAACCTAAGATACATTAGGTTAAAATTGTCAGACGTATTTTAATAGCTATGCATAGACTAAGATAGGGATTTTTAGCTATGCTTTTAGGGACCCCCCTGTGTTCCTCATGTCATCCTATCTCTTTGAAATCATGGTATATCCAGTTTCCTTGTAACCATAGCTTGTGTTCTTATTTATTCAGAAGCTGACATGAAGGTTAATTTGGGAGTACGCCCTCCTTGCACAAAGGCAGAAAATGCTCAATTCTGGTTTGATGCTTCCAGGAGGGGACTTTATTTATGTGATGGTCTGCAATGGATCTCAATGTTAGAAGGTAAGAGAACTGAACTGGAGGAAGTATACTTCTACTTCAAATGTTGATATGAATTAAATTAAAATTCATGAAGCTGGAAGTAAAATTATTGGCTATCTTAAAGTCATTGATCATACCTATTTTGAGCAATGTTTTGTACATAATCATGACAGTGTCATTAAACTTCATAAAAGAGGAAAGTCTTGCTAATTTTATAGGGCCAAAGGAGGGCATTTATTATAGTGTGGTAAAAGTTAGGCCTTTACCACACCTTAAATTCCCACAAGGTTGACTAACATGTAGTGTCTCAATTCCACAGTCTAGTCACTACTGTAGTATATGAATAACATAACTTGCAATCAATTTTCTAAGCTGCCTTATTCATAGTGCCAGAAGCTCTAAGGAGGTTATCTAAGTGGTTTTACAGTCAGGTACTCAAGCATTTTCCCTATCTGCCCCGGTGGGCTCACAATCTATCTAATGTACCTGGGGCAATGGAGGACTGAGTGACTTGCCCAGGGTCACAAGGAGCAGCGTTGGATTTGAACCCACAACCCCAGGGTACTGAGGCTATAGCAGAGGAACAGAAAATCTAATTCTATAGGCTCAGTGTTTTTGTGAAGGATGTGTGTGGTCCCTGCAACCTTCTGTGTTTCAGCTTAGATTCTCATGAATTATCATATATGATTAGGGTTATTAGATGTCCCTAATTTTCAGGGATTATCCCTGATGTCAAGCCCCTGTCCCCAGTGATTCCTAGTCTGGCAACCATCTATTCTTGATTTTAGTTATGGAAACAGAAATGCTGTAGCGTGCATATCCACCCCCTCCCCCCACCTGCCTCTCCTCTTGCCACTTTCCACCGCTGGCACAGGCTCCTCCCTTCAAACCTCTTCTTATAGTGACTGGCTCCTGCCCTCTATTATAAAACAAAACGAAAGAACAATCCAATGAGTCTGCAGTGAAAATTCAAACAAGGGGACAAAAACCCTGCAGATACAATATACAAGGTACAAAATCTTTATTGGAAAAAAAATGCAATATAGCAATCCAAAAGAGGGTGGTCCTCTTTTATGAAGAAACAGGACCTGACACGGTCTGTGTTTGGGAAAACACTCCTTCCTCAGGGGTCCAGGTTGTTATGATTCATAAAAGTAGAGAAACCTTATTTAAAATCAAATAACACAGGTAATCCATCAATAGCGGACAAATGTAGTGCTCCTATCAAGCTGCAACTGTGTAGACTTTTGCTACCTGCAAGTCTACGGAGTTACAGCTTGATACAAGCACTATGTTCGTCTGCTATTGACAGATTACCTGTGATTTTAAATAAGGTTCTCTACCTTTTTTTAAAGTTTAATAAATTTTTATTATATTATGGATACAAATGAATCATGACAGATTACATAAAATAAGGCCAAAGGATTACCTTTGCCCATACAGAAATAATTACAATAAGTAAAGTTCTCTACTTTTATGAATCATAACAACCTTGACCCCTGAGGAAGGAGTGTTTTCCAAAACACGGACCATTTCGGCCCTGCTTCTTTATAAAAGAGAACCACCCTTTTTCTTTTGGATTGCTATATTGCATTTTTTCCCAATATTTTGTACCTTATACATCAAATCTGCAGTTTATTTCCTTTGTTTTTCCTGCCCTCTAGTGACAGCAGAGAAGTACAGCATGGCAGAGGCTCTCCTCAACCATGCTGTGCATCTTGGCAGGGTCCTGCCCCATTGCATATCAGAGGATACTGAGAAGTACAGCGTGCTTGAGGAGAGCATCATATCACTGTACATCTGTGTTGTCATTGGAGGGAAGGAGCTAGGAGTTTTAAAGGGAAGTTGAAGGGGAGAGAATTAGATGCTGGGCTGGAAGAGGGAGAAGAGAGCATGGTGGAGTTGATTGGATTGGAAGGGGATGGGGGGGGGAGGGAGAGAGAGGTAAAGGCTGAAATGAAAGGGTGAAGGACAGAGGTGAAGATTTATAATATTGTTGGTGAAAAATTGCCATGTCAAGGCCCTACCCAACCAGCCCCTGCCCTGTAATGCCCTGATCCACCTGACCCCACTCAGGTGTCCCAGATTTTCATGCCAAAAATCTAGTAACCTTATAAATACATTTTTGGTTTAAACAAAATCAAAATCTGTATTTTCTTTTCTTTTGTGTTTAAATACACAGAATACACCTATGGAAAAAGTCTGGTTCTCTATCCCATCTATTCGGAGCTATACCTTAACAACCGGAATTTCCATCCCCCAGATATTCTGCCACTGCCAGCGTTATTCACCAGATATTCAATGCCAGGCTCTGTCCAGGCTTCTGCATTGAATATCCATTTTTTAAAAGCTAACACATAATTAATCTAATTAGCACCTACCGCTGTCTAACTTATGGTGACATTTATATAATAGGACCCTAAAGAGGAAATTCTATAAATGGTGATTGTAGGCAGTGGTAGTTTCAAGTTTCAAGTTTGACCTTTATTTGATGAATCGCTTATAACAATATCTAAGCGATGTACAGTATTAAAAACCATCAGAATGTGGTGATACACTTAATTTACAAAAGTCACTCAAAAGACAACAAAATTGAACGAACAGGAGGGGGTGGGAAGGAGGGGGAAAAGTTACAACATTATTCTTTGTTAGAAATTAACATCAAGGGGAAAGCACATTGGGTAATAATGGGTTAAGATATGATAGGAAGAGTTCTACTGTTGTCTAAACAGCCAATCGGGGTGCATGTTTTTAAAAAAACACCCCGAGGCAGGCAACCTATATTGTAGGCATTTTGCAAGCCTAGGGAGGTACTTAAGGTCACCTTAACTCGCCCAAGGCTAGGCGTGGAAATGGTTTCAACCCAGAAGTGGCCTTAGGCTAGCTTAGGCGGTCCTAGACGTCTCTTTAGGATCGCAATAGGTGCCTGAAATAAAGGCCAGCAAAATGCTGGCCTACATTTCAAATAGACACTGAGCTGATCGCTGCAAGGGAATCTCCCTGCTGCGATCAGTTTAGTGGCCACGGCAGGGCCTCCCACAAAAACGACTGGCAGAAAGGATGCCCACTCCCTCCTACCAGAACCCCTGAAGCCCCCCCACCCCTGAATGTCTGCAGCAGGAGAGTGATTAGGGTGAGATCTGAAAAATTTCTTAAGCGATTTAAGTCTCAGTTGAAAATTTATTGTTTCAAAATGGCATTTGATCAGACTTCCTAATAGTATGACTCTTTATATCTCTTTCTCGTTAGTACTTAAAGGACATCTGGACTCTGTTCCTGATATTCTATCCCGTCCTCCCTTTCTTTCTTTCTTTTTTTCGCTCTTAACTTACCCTCCTTTTGTTCCTAACCTACTTGATTTTTCCACATAATATTGTAAACATCTCCTGCCTATGTATGCCTATTTGTGTCTATGTCCATTTTTACTTGTCTGTTTTTATTGATTTTAATTTTTTCCTCTTGTTTTTATTGTAAACCTCTTTGATTTGACTTTTTTGTTAAAATTAGCAGTATATCAAATAAAATAGCTGCAACTGTCCCAGTGTATGCCAGAATGCACTGGGAGAGAGGCCTAAGATTCCGGTTTGCCCAGGAGGGGCCTTAGGCCCTTCCCCGGTGCATACCATTATGCACCGGGAAAGGGAAGGCCCACTATTCTGTGGAGGCGGATCTACTAGCCGGAGGGATTAAGCATCCCTCCAGCCGACCAATAAAAATAGGTACTGGTGGGGTCCAGATTGGCTTGGGGAGGTCAGGGTAGGGGCATGCCTTCAGAGTTGGTTCCAGCAGGAGGGACTGGGCATCCCTACTGACGGGGGAATATCTCGGGAGGGGGGGTTCCGACAGGAGGGAGAGGGCATCCCTCCTGCTGGGTGATATATCGGGGTGGTGGTGGCAGGAGGAATATGGCACTCCTACTGTGGACATTCGGGGATGGGGGTGGGGCTTTGGGGGTTCCGGTCATATTCACCGGGGAGGGGGGAACATATGGGTTCCCCTCTGCGGCCGCTAAATTGATCGTGGCAGGAGATTCCTGTGATAAGGACGCTAGTTAGAGAATTGGGGTGGTTAGGCGTCTGTCTGACAGGACAGATGTGATTCTATATAGGACACCTGTGTGTGATTCTCAAAAGCCGCTTAGATGGCGGCTGAGACTGGGTGTCCTATATAGAATCCGGCCCTATGTGTATAGCCCACGATGGATGCTACATTGTTTAACCAAACTTTTTAAACCACTCTCGTATTAATCCGAGACTCCATCCCTAGTTTGCCAAACATGACAATAGCAAAGATTCTTTTTTCTGTAATATGCAGGATTGAGCTGATAGTATTCCGGTAAGAACCTAGAAGTTGACAAGAGAATATCATGTGGTCTAGAGTTCCAATTTCTTTCTCACAGGACCAGCATGAGTTTTGATCATTTCCTATTATCCTGAACAGCTTGTAGGGAGTTCAAAATGTACAGTGTAAAAGGAAAAAAGCAGATTGAGTAATGGAAAGAAACATAGAAACATAGAAACATAGAAAGAAACATAGAAACATAGAAGAAACATAGAAAGAAACATAGAAAGAAACATAGAAACATAGAAACATAGAAACATAGAAACATAGAAAGAAACATAGAAAGATGACGGCAGAAAAGGGCTATAGCCCATCAAGTCTGCCCACTCTACTGACCCACCCCATTAAGTCTGAGTACTAATGACTTAGTTCCTTAACTCGACCCTCGTAAGGATCCTACTAGGGCATCCCATTTATTCTTAAAGTCAATAACACTGGTGGCCTTGATCACCTGCTCTGGAAGCTTGTTCCAGTGATCTACAACCCTTTCTGTGAAGAAATACTTCCTTATGTCACTATCGAATTTCCCTCCTCTGAGTTTGAATGGATGCCCCTTTGTGACCGAGGGTCCCCTGAGAAAGAAGATGTCTTCTTCCACCTCGACACGTCCCGTGATGTATTTAAATGTCTCAATCATGTCCCCCCTCTCCCTGCGTTCCTCTAGAGTGTAGAGCTGCAATTTGTTTAGTCTTTCTTCGTACGAGAGACCCTTGAGCCCCGAGATCATCCTAGTGGCCATCCGCTGAACCGACTCAACTCTAAGCACGTCTTTACGGTAATGTGGCCTCCAGAATTGCACACAGTACTCCAGATGAGGTCTCACCATGGTTCTGTACAGTGGCATTATGACTTCAGATTTGCGGCTAACGAAGCTTCTATTGATACATCCCATCAGTTGCCTTGCTTTGGATGAGGCCTTCTCTACTTGTTTGGCGGCCTTCATGTCTGCACTGATGATTACTCCCAAGTCTCTTTCTTCTGAAGTCCTAGCTAGTGTTTCTCCATTTAAGGTGTAAGGTTTGCATGGATTTCTGCTACCGAGATGCATAACCTTACATTTCTTAGCGTTGAAGCCCAGCTGCCATGTCGAGGACCAGTTTTCCAACGTAAGCAGATCCTGCGTCATACTATCCTGCAGATTGCTTTCACTTACTATATTACATAGCTTGGCGTCATCAGCGAATAGAGTTACTTTACCCTGAAGCCCTTGGGTCAAGTCTCTTATGAATATGTTAAAAAGGAGTGGACCCAAGACCGAGCCTTGTGGCACTCCGCTGGTCACCTCCGATGTCTCAGAGAGGGTGCCGTTGACCACCACCCTCTGACGTCTTCCACTCAGCCAATCTTTGACCCATGCAATTAGTGTCTCACCTAACCCCATAGATTTCATCTTGTTTAATAGTCTACGGTGTGGGACGCTGTCGAAAGCTTTACTGAAATCTAAGTACACTATGTCCAGAGACTCTCCCGAGTCCAGCTTTCCTGTTACCCAATCAAAGAAGCTGATAAGATTGGATTGGCATGACCTACCCCTAGTGAATCCATGTTGACTAGGATCCCTTAGATTCCCCTCATCCAAAATCGTGTCTAATTTACATTTAAGTAATGTTTCCATGAGTTTACACACTATTGATGTGAGACTCACTGGTCTGTAATTTGCAGCCTCCGCTCTGCAACCCTTTTTGTGCAGAGGAACGACGTTAGCTGTTTTCCAGTCCAGGGGGACTCTCCCTGTACTTAGGGAGAGATTGAAGAGCATGGTTAATGGTTCCGCCAGGACATCGCACAGCTCCCTGAGTACTCGTGGGTGCAATTTGTCTGGTCCCATGGCTTTGCTCACCTTGAGTCTTGACAGTTCGCTGTAAACATCAGCTGGTGAGAACCCAAAATTCTGAAATGGGTCTTCCTTGCTTGGCTTTGCTTCCAGCTGTGGCCCGTGTCCAGGTGCCTCGCAGGTAAAGACTGAGCAGAAGTAATCGTTCAGTAGTTTGGCTTTTTCGGAATCTGTTTCCACATAGATCCCATCTGCTGTTCTAAGACGTACTATCCCGTTTGTGTTCTTCTGCCTGTCACTAATATACCTGAAGAAGGATTTGTCCCCTTTCTTAATGTTCTTTGCTAGAGTTTCTTCCACTTGAAGTTTGGCCTCCCTGACTGCTGTTTTGACCGCTGCAGACCTTGTTTTGTATTCAATGTTAGCTTCTTTCTCCCCGGTGCGTTTGTATGAAAGAAATGCTCTTTTCTTGTCCTTGACTAGGTGTGAGACCTCATCAGTGAACCAACGGGGTTTCTTCCTTCTTTGTTGTTTATTTACCGATTTTATGTAGCGGATAGTTGCTTCGTGTAGTGTCCTTTTCAGTGTTGACCACATAGCTTCCACTTCGTAAGTTGTTTCTTGAGCCTGTAGCGTCTGATGGACGAAATCGCCCATGCTTGCGAAGTCAGTGCCCCGGAAATTGAGTACCTTCGTTTTTGTTTGTGATCTAGGGAAGCCCTTTCTAAGGTTGAACCATACCATGTTATGGTCACTGGTTGCCAGCGTTTCTCCCACCGAGACTTCCGTGACGCTTTCCCCGTTCGTAAGTATCAGGTCCAGGATGGCCTTGGCCCTAGTGGGCTCTAGTACCATTTGTTTGAGCTGTACTCCCTTCATGGATGTTAATATCCTCTTGCTACTACAAGTTGTTGCTGAGAATGTGTTCCAGTCTACATCAGGCATGTTGAAGTCCCCTAACAGGACAACGTCCCCCCGTAAGGTGATATTCTCAATGTCTTCAATTAATTCTGTGTCTTTGTCCTCCGATTGTCTTGGAGGTCTGTATACCACACCGAGGTATAGGCATTTTTCTCCGCCTCTGGCCAGGTTTACCCAGATGGATTCCCCAGTGTACTTGACATCTGTGATCCTAGTTGTCTTGATGTTCTCTTTGATGTAAAGTGCTACCCCACCTCCCAACTTACCCTCTCTAGTCGAATGTACCAGGTCATATATGGATAGCCACACAGATTATCATTGTTTCTCATACAACTGAATTTTTGAGCCATGTTCCCATATACGAGACTTACTCCCTCCTTTTACTAAACCTTGATAGTGGTTATTAGCCCAGGGAGCCACGCTAAATGCTCTGTGCTGTTCCCGATGTTCATAGAAACTCTATGAGCGTCAGGAGCAGAGCAGAACATTCAGCATGGCTCTCTGTGCTAATAACCACTATCGCAGTTTAGTAAAAGGGGGGTTAATTTGCAATGAAATTAAGCAAATTGTAAGAATTTATATCATTTAGATGTTTCACCCTTCTTAAGTGCAATTGCTTCACACATGCTGAGGCAAGTGGGGTTTTCTTGCAACAAAACAAATAATGTAGTAGATGTTTTAATACAATGACAAAGTTGTAACCAGCTATAGTTTTGGTTACATAAAAACATAAACAGTGCCTCTGCTGGGTCAGACCAGGGGTCCATCATGCCCAGCAGTCCGCTCACGTGGAGGCCCACCAGGTCCAGGTCCTGTATAGTAACCCTCTATCTATACCCTTCTATCCTCTTTTCCTTCAGGAAATTGTCCAATCCCTTCTTGAACTCCAATCACTCTCCTATCACGCCATCTGGAAGTGCATTCCAGGTGTCCACCACCCATTGGGTGAAGAAGAACTTCCTAAAATTTTTCTGAATTGAGCAAGGGTCATTGACGCCATTTGTGAAAGCTTCAGGTTTGAAAATAATTATATATGCAAAATGACACCAGCGCAAGGTTTTAAAATTATAACCAAGATTTATTGAATTATTGTTTCTATTTTTCCATTATTAGATCAAAAGAACAGCATAATTGCTTACGTTGCGCTCATGGGAGATCATCATCGTGGCCAAAGGCTGGCCTTCTCACAATGGTCTCGTTTTACTAGCTCCAAAATTCCTATTATATGCTGCTGGCTTTTCGTGACATCATCATCATAATCAACCAATAACAATCCTATGGGTGGTCTTAAAGTTGGACAAAGAAACATTCCTCCATGTTTAAAAGTTATACAAAGTTTTCAGAAAATTACTTTTGATTTCTGAATTAACATTATAACATTCAAGAGAATCTATAATTATTAACATGGTGCTGAGAAATTCTCAGCCCTAAAGGAAAAAACTCTTCCTAAGCTGACAGGTTCAAATTGCATAGCCTTACACAGAAACCTTACTCTGGAGGAGGGGGGGGGGTAGATCCCCCTCCCCTCTCCCTGAAGCGTGGGCTTCCAATGCCCCCCTTCTTCCTATTCTTGAGACTGACTCGAATTACTTCCAGATGCTGCCTTAGGATTTTCCTTAGTGTTTCTTCAGGTTTAAAATATATAAAATATGTTTTTCAAAACTTATTCCTTTTGTTCAACATAGTCACAGCCATCACTCCAGTCATATTCATTTATACTTTGCTTCATTCACTCTTTGCTTGGCCAAGCTTTTCCATTCAATAAATCATAATTTTCATTCAAAACTACATCCAATTCAGTTTGAGACACGTTATCCTTCTTTACCAGTCTAACGCAAGCCCATGTGGTATTAATTAACACCACGAGGCTGGGAGCGGGAAAACTCAGAGAGGACAAAGACACAATATTATTCACTGGCCCAAGATGGTGGCCGAAGACAGGACAGATATAGTACACACAAAGAACCCAAACTGGATTCCATGTAATCATGATTTCCACCATGATTTGGCTCAACAGCAAAGTACATACACAGATATTATTATGCTTTCCCTTATATTAATCCTTAATGTGTTTTTCTCTGGCCTTAGCTACATTATATTCAAATTTTTATTCACCTGTTTTTCCGTACGCTTCTATTTGGGCGTGGTCCTTAACTAACACAGAATTATCTAACTAGAATTACCCAGAATCATACGAAAAACTGGCGCTTTTTACTGCACTATCATGCTCCTGACATCCATTCCAATATCGTCCCATAAACAGCACACTGGCCACGAGCCACGACTCAGAATGCCCTCTCATTCTTGTAGTTTTCGAAAGTTTAAAGAATCTGTCCCTCTCCACTTTACACGTCCTTCATGATTTTGTAAGTCTCTATCATATCCCCTCTAAGTCTCCACTTCTCCAGGGAAAAGAGCCCCAGTTTCTCCAATCTTTCAGCTTATGAAAGGTTTTCCATACCTTTTATCAATCGCGTCGCTCTTTTCTGAACCCTCTCGAGTATCGCCATATCCTTCTTAAGGTACGGCGACCAATATTGGATACAGTACTCCAGATGCGGGCGCATCATCGCCCAATACAATGGCAGGATAACTTCTTTTGTTCTGGTTGTAATACTCTTCTTGATTATACCTAGCATCCTATTCGCTTTCTTATTTGGTATATTGTAACTTTTTTGTAAATTTTCAAAAAATAGCTATGAAGATCCTTCCTTTAGGTGATTCACTGCTAAATTCCAAGGGACTGTCAAATTTTCCAAATTATTAGCTGGCCTTGTATCTTAACTTTAGAGTTATTCCAAATCAGAGCATATGATGTTTTATTCCATTTCAGCTTAGTGTGATTTTCAAGTTCATAAAAATCTGTTTTCCTAGCAGTAGTTATTTCATTAGGAGCTTGTATTACATGAAAGGCAAGTACAGTGGTACCTCGGAATCTGAATGCCCCAGAACTTGAACAACTTGGAATCTGAACTTTTTTTAAAAATTAAATTTTGCTCCAGAATCCGAGCGCTGCTTTGGAATCTGAACGTACGGGAACTGCAAGCGTTGCTCAGCCTAAAGCTTCCACTCTGACGCTCTTCCTGTTTCCGCCTGGGAGGGAAGCTTTGGGCTGAACACCGCTTGCAGTTGCCATGCCGATCCTGCTGCCTATACCAGCGGGGGCCCGATCTTGCTGTCTATGCCGTTGGGGAGCCCGATCTTGCTGTCTATGCCGGTGGAGGACCCGATCTTGCTGTTTCTGCCACAGGTGCCCGATCTTGCTGCTTCTGCCAGGGGGACCCGATTTTGCTGTCTCTGTGAGAGGGATCCAATCTTGCCAAGTTTGTGGGACCAAGGAATGGATTAATTCAGTTTTTATTATTTTCAATGGGAAAAACTGTCTTGGAACTCGATCGTTTTGGAACTTGAACGGGATTCTGGAACGGATTAAGTTTGAATTCCAAGGTACCACTGTATTTCAGATGCAAGGTATTGATCCCTTTAGTTTCAATGGTTAACAACACTGGAGTCAAAAAGTTATTGAAGTTTAATAAATATCTGGATTCTTTTCTGAGTAGAAAAGCAATGTGATAATCGCAAAAACTGGGAAAATTAACACCTCCATCAGTTTTAATACATTTTAGTGTTTCTAGACTTTTCCAGGGTGCTTTATTATTCCACAAAAATTTTAATAATAAAGTTTTGATCTTTTTAGAAGTTTGTTTTCTTAAAAGAAATGGAAGCATATTCAGAGTACGTATAGTTAATGACAGGTGCTATCAATATTTCAGTGTCCCAACGTCCCCACCAGGACAATTTCAGAGGGGACCGCTTAGCCATGAGTCTTGATACTGCATTCAAAATGTGCATGGTATTATAATCCAATGTGTCTTTTATTATAGAACTGAAAAAGATACCCAGATATTTAATTTTCCAGGCTGACCAAGCTATTTCATGTAATCATCTGCTTTAGTATAATAGTGATAGATTCAAGTCTACGAATCCACCTTACAAGAACACTATGATGATCCTCAGATGCACCACTCCACGTTCAAACTTTATCACCACGTTAAGCTTGAGGTGCAAAATCTTCCCTGGATCAATCTTATTTGAATGTCTTCGTATATATATTTTTATCTAACTCATACCCTTTTAAATGCTTCAATGTGTTAAATATATTAAGTGTTAACTTTTAAATATATTAAATAACTTAGAGTAAAGTTTTAAATATATTAAAGAACTTTTAAATATATTAAAGAACTTTTAAATATATTAAATAACTTAGAGAAAACTTATTTTGAATTTGTGGAACAAGAAGTCCCTACGCTGACCACAAATTCAAGATAAGTTTACTCTAAGTTATTTAATATATTTAAGAGTTAACACAATATATTTAACACATTGAAGCATTTAAAAGGGTATGAGTTAGATAAAAATATATATACGAAGACATTCAAATAAGATTGATCCAGGGAAGATTTTGCACCTCAAGCTTAACGTGGTGATAAAGTTTGAACGTGGAGTGGTGCATCTGAGGATCATCATAGTGTTCTTGTAAGGTGGATTCGTAGACTTGAATCTATCACTCTTATATTGGATTTGAATTAGAGAATGACACGGTGACGGTTTACCCGCGGCCACCGCATTTAAGCCGCGGGTCACCGCCGAAAACGGGGAAGAAAACTAGCAGTCGCTGCGGTGACGGGGACAAGGCCATTCACCGACCGCGGAAACGGTGAACAGGTTTGTCCCCGCGGGCCAATGTACCCCCTTCTAGGAACCGCTATTTACCTGTGTTTCACCGTGCTCCTCATTTGTCAGATCAACCCTTCCTGCCAATCGCAGCAGAAGGGTACCCAACCCCTCCTGCCGGTCCTCCCAATGGCCTCCCCTAAGATCGCCGGCAGGAGGGTACCCAACCCCTCCTGCTGGACCCCCCCCCCAACGAACCCTCCCACCCCGGAACCCCCTTAGTCTTACTTTCCAAGTTGGACTGGACAGCTCCTCGCTCGTCTGGCCAGCAGGCCTGCCTCCGTCCAAATGAGGCGGGCCCGTCCCTCCCCTCCCCTGTCTAACCCAGTGACCTGTACAGGAGCATCAACACTTCCTTTTTTTTCTGCTGGTTATGCCTCTCTCTATACAACCCCAAGCACCTAAGGCCCCTCCTATAGCGGGAGTGGCTTTAGGTGCCTAGACCAATCAGGCCCTAGGATCCTGTGGGTTGGGTACCCTCCTGCCGGCGATCTTAGGGGAGGCCATTGGGAGGACCGGCAGGAGGGGTTGGGTACCCTTCTGCTGCGATTGTCGGGAGGGCCGTTGGGGGGGTCTACAGGAGGGGTTGGGTGCCCTCCTGCCGTGATCGCTGGGGGGAGGGGAGACTTGCAGCCGTAGCCGCGGTC
Source organism: Geotrypetes seraphini (assembly GCF_902459505.1). NCBI lineage: Eukaryota > Metazoa > Chordata > Amphibia > Gymnophiona > Dermophiidae > Geotrypetes > Geotrypetes seraphini. Next base: position 158,862,527 of record NC_047088.1, on the reverse strand, counting down.
ACTATGCTAATCACGGCAGCATTTAAAGTACATGTCGTGTTTGTTTTTGCATTGCTAGCCCCAGGGGTGGTGGAAGATTAGTGATTGAAAAACTGTATGAAAAATAACTATTTTAAATTTAGTGATCAAAATGTGTCAGTTTTGAGAATTTTTATTAATTAATTTTTTCTCTGCGTGTTTTGTTTTTGTATAGTTATTAACTAATATTTAACTAAGTTTTAAAGTTTTAAAGTTTTAAAGAATGTTTCCTTTATACGTAAATAAAGAAAAGTGAATGGGATTGCAGTGGCGGTGACGGGGCGGTGAATGGGGTGGCAGTGGCGGTGACGGGGCGGTGAAGAGGATGGTGAGACGGGGACGGGGCGGTGACGGGGATGGTGAGACGGGGACGGGGCGGTGACGGGGATGGTGAGACGGGGACGGGGCGGTGACGGGGACCAATTTTTTCACCGTGTCATTCTCTAATTTGAATGCTATAAGAATATAGAGTGCCTTTCATTGAGAGATCATCTGCTTTAGGACAGTTGAGAAGCATTATCTCAAATCTGGACATACTGTACAGTAAAACCTTGGATTGTAAGTAACTTGGTTTGCAAGACAAGCAAAACATTTTATTTAATTTTAACTTGATATACAAGCAATGTCTTGCAATGCAAGTACATACAGTCAGTATACACACATCACAACTGAGCCGATGGTTCTTCTCTCTCTGACACTGCAAGAGTGTAATGATTGTTTCAAACAAGCAAAGTCTTGTATGACGAGTACAGTATACACGCGTCACATCATCATAACTGAGCCGATGGTTCTTCTCTCTCTGACGCTGCGGGAGTGTAGTGACTGTTTTAAATGAGCAAAGTCTTGCAATGCAAGTACATATAGTATTTTGTATTAAAGTTTTTGGGTTGTGGAACGAATCGTCTGAGTTCCCGTTATTTCCTATGGGGAAATTCACTTTGATATACAAGTGCTTTGGATTACAAGCATGCTTCTGGAACAAATTATGCTCGCAAACCAAGGTTTTACTGTATTTTAATTTGTATCCAGAAACCTTAGAATAATCCTTGATAATTTCCAAAATATCCCCTCCTTTTACAAAACCACAGAAGTGTTTTTTAGCTCCAGCTGGTGCGCTGAATGCTCTGCGCTGCTCCCGACACTCATAGCATTCCTATAAGCATCAGGAGTAGCGCAGAGCATTCAATGTGCAGGCCTGGATGAAAAACGGCTTCCACGGTTTTGTAAAAGGGAGGGTATATTTGATAGAGTCAGGAAATGTATAAAGCAGAACATCATCTGCTTAAGCAAAGATTTGTACTTTCTCTGTTCCATGAAACACACCTTTAACAGCACTTCTGTTTCTTATCGCTGTGAGTAAAGGCTGAAGGGCAATATTGAACAATAAAGGAGAAAATAGACAGCCTTGCCTAGTGCCTTTTGAGAGGTGTAATGATGATGATGATAGTTTAGCATTGATTTGTATTCTGCTGGATGGTGATGAATATCAGACTTTAATCATGTTTATGAATTCTTTATCAAATCCAGACTAGTGAAGCACTTGAAAGATGAATGGCCATTCCATATGGTCAAATGCTTTCTTGGCATCGAGACCCATGGCTACTACTGAGTGGCTTGTAGTGTTTGCCTGCATGATGACATTAGCAAACAGTTTTGCATTGCCATTAGATAGGCGACCATGCACGAATCTTGAACTGGCATTATTATATTAGGTAATATTTTTTGGATTCTGGTAGCCAGTATTTTTGCATAAATCTTTGCATCTACATTAATGAGTAAGAAGGTTTATAATTTTGAACCAACAAAGGATATTTGTCAGGCTTAGGTAGAACTATAAGTTGCCTCTGTAAAAGAACCACAATTAGCATATGTAGTAGTACAGCTTCTTGAGATGCATTATAAAATTCAGACGTCAGGGTCAGGGACTTTTTTCTTTGCCATGTTTTGCAGGGCAATGGAGATTTCTTCCACAATCAGCTGTTTAGTTAGCACTTTATTAGTGTTTTCTGATATAGTTGAATGGCACAATTGACTTAAAAAATGAATATGGATCACAATTCAAATCCAATATGGATGTGTATAAAGTTTTATTAAAAAAGCATTGAAATCAATTCAGTATATCTTGGACGTCCTATAAGATAGTGTTGTCTATATCTTTAATGGCAGGGACATTAGTTTTGTTGGTTTTATCTTTAAATATTCAGCTAGTTTATGTTCACATTTATTATTATTATTATTAATATAGTAGAGAGCATTTAGCTGTCCTGTCCTGCTCAATGCAATATTATAATTGTATCTCAAATGTTGTAGTTGTTTTAAAATCTTGCAATCATGTGGCTGATATTTTCATCCCCAAATGTTTAAGATCATTGTTCTTTTTTTTTTACTAAATGCAGTGAACAATATTATGTATCCTCTTATATATGCTTTGAAAGCATGCCAAAGGCATGGCCTATTCATGTCTTCTTTATTGGTAGCAAAGTTGACAACAATATATTCTTTGAAGCCTGTCTCTTGCAATAGAGAATTAGTGAGCCTGCATTGTTTGTGTTGGTAGATTTTATCCAAATTATTTAAGCATAGAGTACAGGAGCATGGTCAGATAAAGCAAGTTCATTTTTTTTCAGAAGAAACAATATTTTAAACTAAGATATGACTAATTAAGAAAAAAAAATCAATTCTAGAATAAGGTGTGTGTGGAAATAGAGGGAGTAGAATGTGTAATATCTCTCAATTGGATGAGTACATCTCCAAGGGTCTATTAATTAAAATTGTGATAACAGATCTTGCAGCTTAAACCATGTTTTAGGTTTCGTGTATTGTACAGGTTTTCCTTCTATCATCAGGTCTTGTATCTTGTATCTTTGCGGATGATACCAGGATTTGTAAGAGTGGACACTCCGGAGGGGGTAGATAACATGAAAAAGGATATGCAAAAGTTAGAATGATGGTCTGTCTGGCAACTAAAATGCAAAGCAAAGAAATGCAGAGTGATGCATTTGGGAAGTAGAAATCCAAGGGAACCATATGTACTGGGAAGTGAAAGGCTGATATGCATGGATAGGGAGAGGGACCTAGGGGTGATAGGATCTGAGGATCTGAAAGCAAAGAAACAGTATGACAAGGTGGTAGCTGTAGCCAGAAGGATTCTAGGCTGTATAGAGAGAGGCATAACCAGCAGAAAAAAAAGGAAGTGTTGATGCTCCTGTACAGGTCACTGGTGCGGCCCCACTTGGAATACTGTGTTCAATTCTGGAGATCGTATATAACGAAGGATATAAGAAGACTTGAAGTGGTCCAGAGAAAGGCAACAAAATTGGTAAGAAGTATGAGCCAAAAGACATACAAGGAGAGACTGGAAGATCTGAATATGCATAGAGGAGAGGAGAGACAGGGGAGATATGATCCAAACATTTAAATACTTAAAAGGTATTAATACAGAACCAAATCTTTTCCAGAGAAGAGAAAATGGTAAAACTAGAGGGCATAAATTGAGGTTATGGGACAGTAGACCTAAGAGTAATGTTAGGAATTTTTTTTTCCACGGAGAGGGTGGTGGATGCCTGGCATACCCTCCTAAGGGAGATGGTGGAGAGCAAAATGGTTATAGAATTCAAAAAAGCATGGGATAAACACAGAGGATCTCTGATTAGAAAGTGAAGGGTATAAATTGAAGAACTAGGGCCAGATCTAAGCAGACTTGCACAATCAGTGTACTGACTGTACGATTGGGATTGGCTGGGGAAAGCTTCAATGAGAACTACAATAATTTGGGATGGTTTAGATAGACTAGAGTGAGCTTGGACAGCAACTCTAGTAGTTGGAACCTAATGACAGTGAAAGGCAAAAGTCTACGGCAGAAATATCAAAGAAAAACAAATTGACTGTTGGGTAGACTGGATGGACCATGCAGGTCTTTCTTTATCTGCCGTCATTTACTATGTTAATATGTTTGTATAAGATTAACGTCTCCACCAATAATGTAGGGAAGATCACTATTTAGAGTTAGAGTAGAAGCTACCTCATCAAAAAAAGCAGGATTGTCTATATTGAGACCATAAATGTTAAGATCAACAAGTGGTCTACTATTGATTTCTAACTCTGCTGTCACCTATCTACCATGAGTATCTGTGGAATGCAATACTATGTTTATATCTGGCCTTTTTTTGATAAGGATGGCAACTCCATTTTTCTTACCCACAGCCACGGAGAACAGCACAGAATTGGACCATTTTGTAGTTAACTTTGTAGTATGTTTCTTATAAAAGTGTGATGCCTGACATAAATTCAAGTATATGGTCAAAAATTTTTTCTCTTAATTGGATCGTGTATCCCTTTTACATTAAGGGTTAAACAAATTAACAGCATGACAATTTACTTAATTAACAGTCGTGAGTCAAAAGCCAATAGTAAGATAATACAATCTAAGCAATGCATATAACAATTAGTCATTGAATAATTAGTCATCATGAATAATACAGTATACACATGTTAAACCTTTAACTGGTATGTGTTAGTAAGGTTGCAGAGAAAGATCAAGTGACTACCTGGTGAATAAGAAAAATAACATTGATTAATTTCATTTCAAAGTTAAGAATGGTAAAATATTACCTGTTATGACTAATTTTAGGATTGCCATAAATTTATGTACTTACCGTACATAAGCATTGCAACACTGAGTAAATATAAACTCTGGACTGAATATGATACAAACCATTAAGAACAGGGCTATTACATAAGTTACAGTTTTGTATTGGTATCAGTTATAAAAGCCTTTAGTTGGCATAAAACTTCAAGTTTTATTTATATCACTACGTCGATTATCTTACAAATAGCCTGCAAGCTCAGATGCAGTACTGAAATCTTTTGTGGTGTTATTTAAGGTAACTCTCATTTGAGCAGAGTAAAACATCCTGAATTTGACTCTCAATTGCTTCAGCCTCAGTCTATACTCCAGAAGTTTCTTCCTTAGCTTGGCTGTTTTGTTGCTTAGCTCAGGTACAAAGAGAAGAGTTTGTCCCTTAAATTTTATCGGTGCTCTCAGTCTTGCTTTTTGCATAATATTAATGACTTGGCTATATCGTAATAGCTGAACAACTATGAGTCTTGGATATTTGTCATTAGATAGTTTTTGAGAAGGTACGCGGAGCACATGATCGATTTTCAAAATCACGCTGGAATTGCATTTCCAAAATAATTGGCAGAGTGGATTCCAACAATTTGATTGCATTGCGGCTTTCATGATCCTCTGGTAGCTCTAGTATTCTGAAATTGTTTCTCATGCTTTATTGTTGGAGTTTTCTAGTTTCTTCTCAAGCTGCACAATTTGGTTTGACTCTGCAATGATTTAATGTTCTCCTCTGCAACATTAATCTTGCATTCTTCCTTTTCCATTCGTGTTTTAAATATCAAGAATTCAGATTTCAGACTCATGATTTCTCATTTGATTTCTTCTGTATTTTGTTTCGTGATGGATAACAGGTCACGCATGGCACGCAATTCTTCTAGAATGGATTGTGAGGCCTTCTCCTCTGGTTTCCCGATGGTCGATTTTTCTGGCGGTACCGGCTCTAAACTTCGCCGTTTTCCTGGTTTGTTAGATGTCATGTTCTTAAGAGGTAAGAATCCGTTAAAGTCAATGTTTTAGATAAAATTAATGAAATTTGATTCAGTGTGGGATCCTTAACTTGAGCTAGTTGCTCATTGCTGCCATTTTCTGTAGTGCTCGCTGGCGCCCCCATGTGATGTTTATTGAACTTGCTATATTGCCAATATTGTCTAGCAGATCTAAGCGGTTTACATTTCTAAAAAAAACATTAAAAACAAGAAAGGAACTCCATATATCAAATAGGAAAGTAGACAATAATCATACAAGAGCACACGATCAATAAATAAAATAAAACTACTCAATAGAGAGAGGTTGGTTGTCCAAGTCTGCTAAACTTAAGGTATAGACAGCACAATATTCAACATTATTTAACCAGCTAGGAATGGCTTCAGACCATTTAAATAGCACTAAGCTGTACTAAGTACTGATATTCAGTGTGAGATGGCTGCTGAATATTAGCGCTTAGTGGCTAAAGACTAGCCAGTTATGTTGTTTGGCTTAACTGGCTATCTGCAAAATTTAAAGCACTAGCTGGCTATGTTTAATGGCCAAATCAGATTGCTATTTTTGGCTTCTATAAACTTAGCAAGCCAGCACTGAATATCAACTTAGTTTATAGTAGTCCGAAATAAGGAAAGATTAGGTTCTTACCTCGATAATTTTCTTTCTGGTAGAAGGCTACATCAGTCTTGACCAATGGATTGTTTTCCTTTCTAACTCCGAGCTGTGTAGAAGATATAATCTACTTTTTTTGCTCTGGCTCCTTCCTCAGTGGGCTGTGCTGTAGCTCCTCAGTTTATCTCAAAGTAATTGTAAACCACTATAAAAGGAGAAATAAGAAGATGGTGAATGGGGAACCACCCCTACAAATCACTATTGTCTGCTCTGCAATAAATATTGTTAAGCAACAAAACAACAAAAGAACCAGAGGTCCAACTTCGTCTGCAGTGAAAAAACAGACCAGAGCAAACAAACCAAAACTGCAGGCTTGTACACGGTGCAGGCAAATTTTATTTTGACAAATAAATCTTAACTAAAAACCTTTTACCAGACGGGGGACCCAACACGGTCCGTGTTTCGGACAACCTTCATCAGGGGTCCATGGTAATAAAGGTAAAAAGAAAAATATCACAAAAAGAGGCCTGGAAAAATAGCGTTTGGTAGCACACCAGTGAATGTCCGAAATGCACTACAAGTTCGTCACAGTAACAAGGTGGAACAAACAAGCCACCTACCTGAATGCAAGTAGCCCTAACACTTATGGAGCTGTCACACTCTCACTTGCCTCTTAGCAGTAGAAAGGTCTCTTTACTCTTCAGACCTGTATGACAAGAGAATACCCCAACCTTTATATAAACACATACCAGTCTGAGACAGTAAGCAGGTGAAAATGATTGAAAAGGGGGGCCATCAAGACTGATGTACCCTTCTACTAGAAAAAACCTAATCTTTCCTTCTGGTGAAAAGGGTCTTGACCAATGGGATGTAGCAAAGCAGTCTCCTGAGTCTAGAGCGGGGCAGATGAACCTGCTGTGAGCACTGAGAACCCAAATGTGGCGTCCCTTTGTGCTGCCACATCCACTCTGTAAAACTTTGTAAAAGTATGGAGAGTGGACCATTTAGCTGCTCTACAAATCTCCTCGGGTGGTACAGTCCATAACTCTGCCCATGAAGAAGTCACATTTCTAATGGAATGCATCCTCAAAAAGATCAGCAGCTGTTTACCACCTCCAAGGTATGCAGACAAAATTGGCATGAAAATCCACATGGAAATAGAAGCCACTAAAGCTGGTCTTCCCAAGCGACTAGCACTGGTGAACACAAAAAGATGATCTGAGAGACAAAAATCATTCATCACCTCGAGGTAATAGAGTAGAGCTCTCCTGACATCCAGTCACTTCAACACTTTGTCTCTTTTCTTGTGGCCCATGGACTGGAATGCAGTTAGTTGGACTTCCTGATTTACATGAGAGGCCGAGACCACTTTTGGCAAAAAAAGAAGGTACCGTGTGCAGAGAGACCCTGGCCACTGTAAATTTGAGAAATGGCTTTTTGCCTGAGAGCACCTGAAACTCCAAGATTCTTCTCACCAAGGCGATAACCACCAGAAAAACTGTCTTAACAGTAAGAGCCATTAGAGACACTTCCTGCAAAAGCTCGTATGGAGCCTTAAAGAGACCCTGTAAACAGTGTTAAGGTTTCATGACAGAAAATGTTGCCAAACAGGAGGATGCAGCCTGAGCGCACCCTTCAAATATCTGGCTATGTCTGGATGAGAAGCTAGCGAAAATTTCTCCACTCAAGCTCTGAAGCACAAGAGGGCTTTCACCTGCACTTTGAGGGAGCCCACCATCAGACCCTTCTCGAGTCCAGCTTGGAGAAGCACTAGGACTGCTGCTACTGGAGTTCTTAAAGTCTTCACATTATCACACCAGGGTTGAAACATATTCCAGGCCTTAGCATAGGCCGCGACAGTTGCTGGTTTCTTAGATCTTAGAAGGGTAACTATGTCCACCTCCAAATAGTCCTTCTGCGCTAACGTGGTGCACTCAAGAGCTTTGCCGGAAGCCAAAAGCATTCTGGCTCCTCCATGGGAACCGGATCCTGTGACATTAGAGATGGATGCACCAGATCCGCATACCATAGCTGACGTAGTCAATCTGGGGCAACCATGATTACCAGCCCCGGGAGTGTTGCTATTCTGTTAAAGACCCGGTCTATCATAGGCAATGGGGGAAACACATATAACAGCTCTCTTTCTGGCCATGGTTGGACTAGAACATCCAACACAGCACTTCCAGGATGAAGAAGCTGAAGAAGCAATCTACTTTCTTATTAGCTGCCACAGCCATCAGATCAAACATCGATTATCTTCATCAACATGTAATGATGTTGAAGGCTTTCTGGGACAATGGCCATTATCAGTGTCTGCCAGCTGAGATAGTCAGCCTGCACATTGTCCACTCCCACTACACAAGCTGCTGAAAGAGCTTGCGGGTAGATTTCTGCCCAATGGAACAACTGGTCCTCAAGACACAATAAGGCACTCTTAGTGTCTCCCTGCCTATTGATGCAGGCCACCACTGTGGCATTGTCTGAGAAACCCTTGACTGATTTGTCTTTCAGGGAGTCCTCTAATGACTGTAACACCAGATTGTGAAAAATTGCAGGCAGACCTTAGGAAATTGGAAGACTGGGCATCCAAATGGCAGATTAAATTTAATGTGGACAAATGCAAAGTGATGCATATTGGGAAGAATAACCCAAATCACAGTTACTGGATTCCAGGGTCCACCTTGGAGGTTAGCACCCAAGAAAAGAATCTGGATGTCATTGTCCACAATACGATGAAACTGCAGTGCCAAAAAAATCAAACAAGATGCTAGGAATTATTAAAAAAGGCATAGTTAACAAGACTAAGAATGTTATAATAAATCAGACCAATGGTCCATCAAGCCCAGCAGCCCATTCTCACGGTGGCCAATTCAGGTCACTAGTACCTGGCCAAAATCCAAGGTGTAGCAATATTCCATGCTAACAATATAGGGCAAACAGTGGCTTCCCCCGTGTCTTTCTCAATAACAGACTATATGAACTTTTCCTCCAGGAACTTGTCCAAACCTTTCTTAAAACCAGCCCAAAAGTAGGCATGGTTATGGGTGGAGTTTGGATATGGATAGAGTTAGGCACCAATATTTTAGGCCAAAGAAACCCTGGAATAGCCTAGTGAGTGGTGTAGTCCAGTGTTTCTCAACTCAGTCCTGGAGTACCCCCTTGCCAGTCAGGTTTCAGGATAGCCGCAATGAATATGCATGAAAGAAATTTGAATATAATGGAGAAAGTGTATGCCAATCATGTTTATATATATTCATTGTGGATATCCTGAAAATCTGACTTGGCAAGGGGGTACTCCAGGACTGAGTTGAGAAACACTGGTGTAGTCAACCATAGAGATGAGGACTCAGGCTCATCACTCTAACCACTACATTTATGATGGAATCTATGAGCCTTCCAAACTCCATTCAAATTCCAGATATGAGGTGTCGCTTACCGTCATAAGGGATATTGGTGTGGTGTACGGTTGGGTCCAGTAGGTTATGGGTGGGTTTTGGAAGTCTTACCATATATCATAAGGGGGTTATGGTGAGATGTGTACCTGGGACGTTTTATGTGAAGTTTACTATAGTGCCCCCTATGGTGCCCCGCTGTTCTGCTGGGATGTCTGTTTGGCCAGTCTAGTACAAATGCTGGCCCCTCCTATATCCCAATAGCTTGTTTTGCATGTTTTTCATTTAGATGTGTTTTTTTTCTTCTCGAATATGGTTAAAAAAGATAGACACACAGAGTATACGATGAGTGGAGGGGCATAATCAAAACAAACACCCAAGTCTGTTTTGGGCCTAGGGTGCTAGTCACCCAAAGTCAGCAACATCCAAAGTCCATTCTTGAAAAATAAGGGTTCATAGACAACCCCGCGAAAGACAAAGGCGCGCGCCGACAACTGAGCGCAAGACAGAGGCGCGCGCCAAAGAAAATTACAGTTTTTAGGGGCTCTGACAGGGGTTTTTTGTTGGGGAGCCCCCCCAGTTTACTTAACAGAGATCGCGCCGGCGTTGTGGGAGGTTTGGGGGGTTGTAACCCTCCACATTTTACTGTAAACTTAACTTTTTCCCTAAAAACAGGGAAAAAGTGAAGTTTTCAGTAAAATGTGGGGGGTTACAACCCCCCACACCCCCCACAACACCCCCACAACGCGGCGCGATCTCTATTAAGTAAAGTGGGGGGGTTCCCCCACGCCCCTCCCCGTCGGAGCCGTAAAAACAGTAATTTTCTGCAGCGCGCACCTCCGCACTGCGCTCAATTGTCTGCGCACGCCTTTGTCCCGGCGCGCTTTTGACCTGACACCAAAATAAGTGCCAAAATTTTTTTCTGAAAATTATCTACTTCTACATCCAGCCGTTTGATCGTCCAGACTGCTAGTACGTCTATCTTTATACTACATTCTCGTCCAAAGAATCGTCCATATTTTGCTCTTTATTTGTCTATAGTTGTTACTGATTGCATATTTTAAAGTCATCTGCCTTGACCTCTTTGAAAAACCCCCGAATATAAATGATATTTAACATTTTCTCTGCATGCTGTGTGCTTTGTGGGGTTTTTTAATTTTGTGGTTATCGTTATGTATTAATAAGATTATATTGTGTGTATATGAAAAATGGATGGAAGAAATTGCGTTACAATTAGTACTATTATGGGGGTGGGGTCAGGGGCAGAGCTTGGGCGGGGGTACTCGGTTGGTATTTTTTAGGTATGGGGAACTTGGCTTGAAGAAGTTGAGAAACACTGATCTAAATAGGTCATTTTCACCTGGTGTTTGCTATTGCTGGAAGCTTCTCTGTGAAGCACAGTGAGAGATTCTCAAATTAGTTTTCCTGTTTTTATTGAGATCTTTTAATTTTTACATGGTATAAGAATTTGTGACCCCCTGATGCAGGCAGGTGTCTGCTGAAATACAGCTCCGTGTCGAGCCATGATCTAAAAAGATTAAACTTTACATTGAAAAAAGACTTGTTTTTATTACACTTTACATTGGTTGGAAGACACTGTGCCAGACTCCTACTCCTTTATTTCTTTGAAAAAATTTTGGACATCTAGTAGTTTTGAACACGGACATTTCCCTGCTTTGACTTTTGGACATCTTGTGGGAAACGTCCACAGTTGCACTTAGACACAATATTGAAAATGGCCCTCTGTGTACTTTGAAAATTGCCTTCCTTCTTCACTTCCTACAACAAATGTCTCAGGAAGATGCCATTTATAAAAGCAACATTCAATAGTTAAACTGATTTTCCTCATTGATCTTTTCTCATTTTGTAGCTAAAAAGAGACTGGACTATGTAGAAGAATATCAGAATCTAATTACTACCTCAGAAACGATGGGTCTAGAGACTTTTGTAATCCCAAAGGTTGGACTTTTTATGGCAACAGCCAACAGAAAAACTCAGCCAGGTTCAGCTATTTATAAATGGACTGATGGAAAATTTGAGCCCTACCAATATATTACCACATATCAAGCACAAGCCTGGAGATATTTCACAATAGGAAAAAAGGTAAGTCATTTATGACATCTAAGTTCTTCTAGTGAGTTGAGTGCTAGAGGTAGTGGATTTACTGTGGTAGAGCGACTGAAATCTTTCATTTATCAGCTCTATGAATGCGAAGTGGAGCCCAGTGGCAGGAGTAGCAGTCTAAGATCCAGGGAAGCCAGATTTTGTATGCCTTTTTTCCCTGAGTGGGCCAGCTGCTGACATTCTGTGGTACATAATAAGGCAGTGCTGCCGAATATCGACTCTAACCACTACAGCATTGTCTGATTAGTTCCAGGGTGGTCTGTGAGAAGAGCTTGCATGGAGCTGGCACTTAACTGGTTAGTGGCGATATTCAGGGGGAAGTTATCAAAATGCAGTAAAAGAATTCCTACGAGCATCGGAGTAGCGTTGGAACATTTAGCGCCCTGGACTACTGTAGAAACCTCTACCGCAGCCTAGTAAAAGAGCACCTAATTAGTATGAGCATCTGTGCTGTGTGCCCAACCTTTTGTGACCTATATAGAATCCAGGGGCTTCTGTATTTGCAAAATAATAAAAAAAAGAGCACCTCCAGTTTGTTTCCATAACCTGGATCCCTTGTCCCCTTTCCTCTTCCTTCTCCTTTTCCTCCTTCTCCTTCCTTATTTTTTTTATCTTTCCCCAGCTTCTTTCACATCTTGTCTAGATCTAAAAAAAACAAAACAAAACCCCAGAAACAGTGGAATATTTTTTTTTCACTTGGGTATAAGATTTTAGTTAATATGAACCACTTGAAACTATGGGGCTCATTTCCAAAAGGGAAAAATATGCAAAAAAAATGACATAAATTGTCATTTTTGAAACACATTTTTAATAGTTTTCTATGCTGTTTGTCTAAAGTGCTTCTAAAGCTCAAAGGGGGGGCATGTTGGGGGCGTGGTTTAGGCAGGATTAGGGTGGACATGATTTGGACCTTTTTCGGCAATAACGGACATTGTGAAAAACATCCAGAGCAAAACTTGGATGTTCGTGGCTAGATCTGTTTCAATAATGGATAAGTGCCAAAAAGGTGGTCAAAGTGGCCAGATGACCACTGGAGGTATGAAGGCATGGTCCCCCTTACTCCCACAGTGGTTACTAACCCCCTCCCACCCCCCCTAAGATATGAATGAAGTAGTACATACCAGCTTCAAGTGTTATAGCCAGCTTCAAGTATGACAGCTTCAAGTATTATGGACAGTCCTCATGAAGCAGCAAGTAGGTCTCTGGAGTAGCCTGGTAGTCACTCTTGTGGTGGAAAGTGTGAGCCCAACAAAAACCTGCAGGCATAAGGGCGATTGGTGTGGTGTACAGTTGGGTCCAATAAGTTTTGGGTGGGTTTTGGAGGTCTTCCCATGCAATATAAGGGGGTTTATGGTGAGATGTGTACCTGGGCCTTTTTATGTGAAGTTCATTGCAGTGCCCCATAAGGTTCCCCACTGCTCTGTTAGAATGCCTGTGTGACCAGTCTAAAAATGCTGGCCCAATTACTTTTTTATGCATTTTTCATTTGGATGTGTTCCTTTCAGAAAGATCGATATGTTGAGGACAAGCACAACTGAAAAATGGTCATTTACAAAACAAAAAGACATTTTTCTGTTTTGAAAATGGGACATGTTTGGTACTGGATTTTTGTGCATGTTCCGCAAAATGTTCAAACTAGGATTTGGACGTCATATAGAAAATGTCCCTCAATATTTATTAAAGAGGAATGGGGAGCACAGATCTTCAAAATATATTCAAATATCCCCATTTTCGCTTGTGTGAGGTTACAGCAGTGAGGCGGGCAATGTTCCAGAACGTAAGTTAACCATTGAAGGCAGTGCAGCTTTGGCGTGTATCCGATGCTGGAGGAGGTGAGAGCTGAAGGCGGTTGCGGACACAACCACTGGACACTTAAGGCACAAGTTTTCCATAAAGAATCATTTTTATAATACTGAGGACTTCAAAAAAGTTGGTCCAAAATCCTGTCTCTTGCAGTTGATACTTTGATAGTTGTTCACTTTCTGCATGTTGCACTGCTTTTAGCTGTGTATAGCTGAAATTATCAGAAGCAATTAAGGAAAGATTCATAAACTATAGTTTATAAATCTTTCCTTAATTGCTTCTGATAATTTCAGATAATCCATATTTTGGATTTGTAGGTAGTTAGCTCTGTGGGCAACAGCCAGCTCATCAGGTTGGGCACCATAACCAAGGCTCACAAAATGGCAATTACTTTTTCAAGACAGTTTATTGAACAACCAAGTACAAACCAAGAAAGCAGCAGATATAACATTTTCAGAATGCAAAATACAGTGCACAAAACACCAAACCACCAAACAGGCGAAGACAATCAGAGCTCATCGAAGCCCCACTTCACATAATGCCATCCCCAACCCTCAACCCCTGGCATCACTGGCTTCCGCAGACGGTTGAGTACCTGGCTTTTAATCAGCAGGGTAAAGTGTCCAAATAAGACACCCAAACGGACAAGAAGAGCTTACTACGATGACGAGAAAACCGAGTGGACAAGGATTCCCATACCATTAATTGATGGAATTTGTTACGCCAATACCAAATGGTGGGTGGGGAGTAATTACTTTTTAGTCTCAGACACTCACAGTCATCTTAGCAATTAGATTTTTTTTAAATTCAACTCTTAAGTAGTACTGTATATTGATACTTCTTTTTTTAACAACATTCTGTACCCCATAGGGATCACTACAGATATTCTATTTCTTAAGTGCTATCAATACACCTGTCCTGAGCAAATTCAATAGTATACTGATCTTTAGTTAAGCCCTTTCTCCACTCAACCATACCACAAGGGATTGGGCTTCTTCTTCTCCTTGTCTCAGATCTTTACTCCAAAGGGTTCCATCCCCAGGGTTTTGATCCTCCTCACCAGTACCCAGCGGAGGTTTACAGGAACTGATCTGGATTCACTACTTCCCAGACTAGTCTCCTTTCCGGTTTCATGTCTGGAAGTATCCTTGAAATACTACATCTATCCATGTGTATCATCGCCTCCCTTTTTCTTCTCCCCTATACCCATCTATATATAAGAAGCATTTCTTCCTTGTCACACCCATAGCTGTGCACCATCTCATTCCTCTCTCTCCCTCTCTTGTGGTCAGCCATCCCTGTCTTCCCCCTTCTGTCCTCTGATTTGGCATCTTTCTCCTCTCCTTCCCATAGCCTGGAATCAAGTTTATTAAATTTTTGTTATGTACGCAATATCAAAAACTTCAAAGTGTATAACATTTTAAAAATGGGGGGAGAACAAAACTCTTTTACACAATTACATTCAAATTCTATCCATTCTAATACATAACTGGTACAAAAGGTGAAGGGGATGAACTACAATCTTTAAAGAGAGAAAGAAAACATTTAGCGGGGAGCATTTCTCTCTTCTTCCCTCCCTTTTCCTATGGTCTAACATCTCTCTCCTTCTCTCCTCCCCTTTCCATGATTTGGCATCTCTCTCCTCTCCTTCCTGCAGTTTGGCATCTCTCCTTCCCTTCCATTCCCTGGTCTGGTATCTCTGTCCTTCCCATTCAAGTGGTCTGATATTTTTCTCTTCCCTCCTTCCATCACCCTTCTCCAGAATCTGACATCTCTTACTTGAGTCATCTCTCCTCCTTCCCAGTGTAATATTTCTCCCTCCCTCCTCCCACCACTATCATGTCCAACAATTTTCCCTCTTTCTTCCTTTCCCCATGTATACCATCTTTCTTTTCCTCCCACTCCACATACCTTTGCCCAACAATTCTTTTTATCTTCCCTCACCCACCAACAGCATCTCTCTTTCCCTCCCCACCACCCCACCCATGCATCTCTCTTTCCCTCCCTTCCTAACCCCTAGCCCATGCAGCATCTGTCATTCCCTGCCTTTCCAAGCCCCTTCCAGTCCATACTATACCTATCCTTTTTGTTTTTCCAACCCCTACCCTGCAGCCCATGCAGATTCATTCCTCCCCACATTCCCAATCCCAGCCCCTTCCCCCCTTAAGCTGCATCCAGTAGTATGACCTCTTTCCAGTTCCTGACTCCCCCACCTACTACCTCCCAGCCGCTGTAATTTAAAATTGTCAGGGAGCCAGCAGCACAATGAAGAGAGCCTCCCACTGTTGGCCTGCCCAGAAGTATTCTTTCTGCAGCACTTCCTCTTCCTGAGTAGGCAGGGCGCTACAGAAAGAACACTTCTGGGGCAGGCCAACAGCAGGAGGCTCGCCTCATTGTGTCACTGGCTGCCTGAAGATTTTAAGTTACAGCGGCAGGGAGATGGTAGGTGGGGGAGTCGGAAAAGCCATACTTCCAGTTGCTAATTTTTGGGGAGGCCATGGCTCCTTTGGCCTCCCCTATTCTGACGCCTATGACCCCAGCCTTAAACAGCTATACCTCCTGGTTCTTGTAATTCAAAACATTGCTTAATGAAAACCGTTGCTGCAGCTACTGCTCTTCCCCTTTTTGTGGGCAATAAGCCTTCCAAACAAATGTTCAAACAGAGCTTTGAGCCCAAAGGAAAAAGGTTTCTGCAACATAAAACCTGTGCTGGAGTTCATTTCCTCTAGTCCAGTGGTTCCCAACCTTGTCCTGGGGGACCACCAGAAAGTCAGGTTTTCAAGATATCCCTAATGAATATGCATGAGAGAGATTTGCATAATGGAAGTGACATGTATGCAAATCTCTCTCATGCATATTCATTAGGAATATCCTGAAAACCCAACTGGCTGGTGGCCCCCCCAGGACAGTGTTGGGAACCACTGCTCTAGTCTGTTTTGCCAACTTAGTTCAAAATTCAAACATAATTCTCAGAGACTTTGCAAACATTGTCTTTAATCCACTTCCCAAATCATGTCTTCATAATACCTGGGAGCAAGGTGGCTAGGATTAAGGGTCAGGTCAATCTCAATTCCAGGCGAGCAGGTTCAAGTCAGCTTGGCTCCTTGCATCTCTTCTGTAGGATTGGGATAGCTTGGCACCCTGTATGTTGCCACCACAGGCTTATCCTTCTCATCCCTCAGGGCTTCCTTTCTCTACCCTCTAGGACAGTGTCTCTCAAATTTTTTTTAGCTACGGCACACTAAATGGAGCAAATGTTTTTGTGGCACATTATAATTGAAATTATAAAATTGCAAAACCAACAAAAATTTTAATATGAGAGTTATTTATTTAAAGCTCTCAAAGCTATGTATGGGTAATTGTAACAATGATGAAACTAAAGTAGACAGAATACAATTGCTAATCAATGTGATGGATGTGCTTGTTTTTGAGGGCATATTAACTCAAAACGTGGCTCGATAGTCGATAAGCAAACACGCATTTCAACATCCACCATCTGCAGTCGTTCTCTTTTTTGCGATTTAATTTCTGTCAGAGTGAAAATCCAAGTTTGCAAAGATAAGAAGATCCAAGCTGTAAGAAAGCCTTGATTGCTTTGTTGCTCAAGTTAGGATAACTGCTGCATAAAAAAATACTTGCCGTTAGTTTTTCAAGGACCAATCATGTCAAAGAATGATTCTTGTCTGGGCGTTTGTATCCTTACGCACACAGATGCTAATAACATTGACAAACTCTTGCGTACGTGACATACATGTCATTTGTTCTAGATTATACTTATGAAGGGAATTTTTAAAATTAAAGTACAATTTTGGAATCTCTCGTGGCACACCCGGAATCTCTTCGGGGCAAACAGTTTGAGAGACACTGTTCTAGGCTAATCATTTAAACAACCCCTTTCTGCCTGTTTGCCTAGCTGTTAATTACCACCATCTGGGAAATTCTTGTTCATTCAGCACCTCCCCAAGGCTGCTTCAGAACAGGGCTGAAAAGCCCCAGTGTCTTCTGGTACCTGTAGTTCCTACCAAATAAAGCTCTATTTCCTCCTTTTACTCTATTAAGATGGGTTAATATTACACCGGGCTTAATTATGTTCACTACAGGGACAAGCAACAGGAGTTTGCGTGTCAACCCTAGCTGTTAGGAAGGCAATTAAATTTCCCCATTCCTGGGAAGTGATATCAGAGGAAGGGAAGGGAAGCGGCACTCACACGGCAGGAGGGGGAAGGGAAGGAGTGTATGGAGGTGGGGGTGGAGAAGGTGGGGCAGGGGAGGTGCGCCACCGCCCAGGGCGCCTCTCACCCTCGCTATGTCACTGTTCACAATCACACTTGGGGGAAGGGCGAGAAGTCTCACCTACTATCTCCCTTTTTCCTCAGGTGAAGCACCAGGCATCAAGCCTTCAGGGATCAATGGAGCCTGCCTGAGCGGGACTCCAGCCAAAATCTATACATAGTGCATGATGTGTGATGCTGCTATTTTTGTACATGTGTAGGTTTGTTTGTTTTTTTGTGGGTTTTTTAAAATCTTTATTGATTTTCAAACTTTGATAGTGCAATACAATTGGTTAATCATAAATACTGCATAAAACGTACTATTAACTATACAATTAATACATTAAACAGACATTTTCTCCCATTCATGTGGGAAGCAGAAACCTGAGGTACAGCTATACAATGGGAATGATGTTATTGAATGAGAGTACCCAAGAAAGGGACTTGGGGGTAATGGTGGACATGACAATGAAGCCGACGGCACAGTGCGCAGCGGCTGCTAAGAGAGCGAATAGAATGCTAGGTATAATCAAGAAGTCTATTACAACCAGAATGAAAGAAGTTATCCTGCCTTTGTATCGGGCGATGGTGCATCCGCATCTGGAGTACTGCGTCCAATATTGGTCGCCGTATCTTAAGAAGGACATGGCGTTACTCGAGAGGGTTCAGAGGAGAGCGACGCGTCTGATAAAAGGGATGGAAAACTTTTCATACGCTGAGAGAATGGAGAAACTGGGTTTCTTTTCCCTGGAGAAGAGGAGACTTAGAGGGAATATGATAGAGACTAACAAGATCATGAAGGGCATAGAGAGAGTAGAGAGGGACAGATTCTTCAAACTTTCGGAAAATAAAAGAACAAGAGGGCATTCAGAAAAGTTGAAAGGGGACAGATTCAAAACAAATGATAGGAAGTTTTTCTTCACTCAACGTGTGGTGGACACCTGGAATGCGCTTCCAGAGGGCGTAATAGGGCAGAGTACGGTACTGGGGTTCAAGAAAGGAATGGACAATTTCCTGCAGGAAAAGGGGATAAAGGGGTATAGATAGAGGATTACTGCACAGGTCCTGGACCTGTTGGGCTGCCGCGTGAGTGGCTGCTAGGCACGATGGACCTCAGGTCTGACCCAGCAGAGGCATTGCTTATGTTCTTATGTTCTTAAATCACTGCTTAAATTATATGCTGGAAAATACACATACAAGTTTATCCAAGTTTCCAAGTTTTATTTAAAATTTGTTAAAATTGCCTATACAAGGTTTCTAGGTGGTGTACAATTAAAAAAGGATGGGGGGGGGGATATATTTTTTAATAATCCATATGCCGATACACTAGACCAGTGGTCTCAAACTCAATCCCTTTGCAGGGCCACATTTTGGATTTCTAGGTACTTGGAGGGCTGCTGTGAGCTCCCGTCATAGTCTCGAGAAACTACGGGAGCTTACGGCAGCCATTTCCTATGAGTGATCTGCACGGGGCAGGAGTGTAGGAAGATTGCTCCTACCCCGAAAACCCACTAGACCACCAGGTAAGGCTAAGAGGGCTTAAATATAGCCCGAAAAATGAAAATGGATCTAAAAAGAAAAAAATTGCGAATAACCGAATCCGCGGATGCTGAAACCGTGGATTTGGAGGGAGAAGTGTCTGTATACTGTCTCTTCCTCTGTTAACCGCTTTGAATTGTGGCATTGTGATATATAAAAATAAAGTTGTTATTATCATTAGTAACAATTTAATACAAATAACCAAACAAACAGATTTTGTATTATTTTCTACATTTCTTATGATGAATCCCTACTTATAAATACCAGCTATGATTTGTTAAGGTATGATCAAGAGAAACAGATCCATCAAACACTGTCATTTTCTTGGTTTGGGATAATGAACTCCAGCAGTCATCAGCAGATGATATCTTGTTGTAAAAAAATCAGTTTGAACTTTGCAGCAGGTTTTGACACTCAGAAAGCACTTGTTAGAAGCTCAGCATGACCCTTTTCTCGATCTTCCCCAGGTGTTTCTTTTGCGAGGTGTTTGCTGCAAGTACAGTATAGTGCTAATAATGCCTTCCGTTTTTAAAATTTTTAAAAAAAGATTATTTGGTGGGGGTAGAGGTGGGGGAAATAGTTGTGCATTAATGTCTATAAGTATAATGTGAATTTAGTGTAAACTTATGTATATTGAAATTGTTTGTTTGCACTATGTTAGTTTAGAAATTTAATAAATATTTATATATAAAAAAAAAATCAGGTTTCAAGGGAATAACATAACATAACATAAAATTCACTTGTGTACCACAAATACCATTAACCCCTGAGACAAATAACCACCTGGCATCAATCTTAACGCAAATTGAACTATGGATGGCCGATTTCAAACTGAAACTCAATCCAGAAAAAAACAAATTCTTCCTGGCAAGTCCGAATGACAAAATCAAAGATTCATCAATCTCCTTGAATGGTCAAGTCCTTCCTATCACAGATTCCATAAAAATTCTAGGAGTGACACTAGACCGCAACCTTACCCTTGAAGCACACACCGACCTACTGGTCAGAAAAGGCTTCTCCGCCTTATGGAAGCTAAGAACCATCAGAAAGTACTTTGATGCTCCCTCATTCCGCTTACTTGTGCAATCCTCCATCCTAAGCTTACTCGATTTCTGTAACATTATCTACCTGGGATCTTTCAAAAAAAACATTCAAAGACTACGAATCATCCAAAACTCGGCTATCCGTCTGATCTTTGGACTAAAAAAATGGGAACACTTAACTCCCTACTACCAAAAACTCCACTGGTTACCCTTGGAAGCAAGAGTGTAATTCAAGTTTGCCTGTTTTTGTTTCAAATCCATCCTTGGTTCGGCCCCTCTATACTTGGTACCCCATTTTATCTTAGATTGCCCATCCAGACCCACACGCAGAACCCATCTGTTTAGCCATCCAACTCTAAACGCCTGCTATTACAAAAGATACCTGAATAGAACTCTCACCTCCCAAGCAGGTCAGCTTAATAATTGGCTGGCCAATATTATCTCGCGCTCCTCAACCTACCTAAACTTCAGGAAACTACTAACCTATTTAACCGATTTAGAGCCTAGACCTCTATGCCCGACCTATGGCCCCCTTTTATTGCTTCTGTATCCAGCTCACGCATTCAAACTGTATCTTCATTTGCTGATTGTACTTATATTCGCTGACTATCCAACCCCCTCTTTGTTATTCCTATTTTCACTGATTGTACCTTTTCGCTGACTGTCCAGCCCTTCTTGCTGTACTTATTTTCTCTGACTGTACCTATATTCGCTGATTGTCCAGTCCTTCTTTGTTGTAAACTGCCTCGAACTACTACAGCTTTGGCGGTATATAAGAAATAAATTATTATTATTATTATTAAGTTCTATCTGGTTCACAAAGATTAATAATACAAGTGAATAAACATCCTGTTTCTAACTTCCAAAAGATTCCCTAAAAAGATATGTCTTTAAGGCACGTCAAAATAGTTGATACGAAATTGGGAATGTGAATATACGAGTTAAATCCCTAGTCCATGAGGCTGCCTGGAAAGATAGTAATTGTTCCTGAAATTTCTTGTATTTACATCCCTTTACAGAGGGGAATGAAAACAATGAATGAGATTTTCTAGTGTTTAGAGTTTGTAATAATAAAAGATTCCATAAGATGCTCAGGAATTGAGCCTGTTAGTGCCTTAAAGCAAATGCAGCCGAGCTTAAATTTAACCCGTGCCTCAACTGGAAGCCAGTGCAGTCGGCGATAAAAATCAGTGATATGATCATGCTTCCTCAAGTTGAAAATCAATCTGACTGTTGCATTCTTAATTATGCGCAGTCTGTAAAGGTTTTTCTGAGTACCAGCAAGATGGACAGTGTTTCAATAGTCCAAGTGTCTAAGGACACGTGGCTAAGGACAAGTGATTGAACCAGCAATCGAAAGGAATTAATATCAAAATATGCTCTAATAGTTCTCAGTGTCCATAAAGTATAGAAACCCTTTTGAACCAACAAGTCAACCTGATTTTTCATTGTAAGGGTACGATCTAGAATTACATCAAGTATCTTTATGGTTGGCTGGATGCTATAAATTGTGTCATTTACAACAATAGATGTAACATCTTCATTTAGATTTGGTGAACTTAGTTTTTTCTGTATTAATTTTCAATTTAAATTCTGACATCCAAAATTCAATTATCTGTAGAATCTCTACCACAGTTTGATTTGCTTGAGAAAGAGAAGTATGAACAGGAATTAAAATAGTGATGTTGTCAGCATAACTAAATAGTTTAATTTTGAACTGGGACAATCTTTTGCCCAAAGAGGCCAAATAAACATTAAAAAACAGTGGAGACAGAGGAGAACCCTGGGGTTACTCCGACTGTTTGAGAGCTCATTGTTAAGTTTCACTTGATAAGTTCTAGATTTAAGAAAACCCTCAAACCATTTCAAGACTTGACCATGTATACCTATAGCATCCAGACATGGTCCACAAGATCGAACGCACTACTTAAGTCCAGTTGGGATTGACGAGATGGGCCTCTAATTAGCCACTTAGGATCCTTGGGAATTGGAGTTACAATAATATGACCTCACTATGGAGGAAAGATCCCACCATTAAGCAGATAAGTTATCCAAATAAACAAATGTAATTAAAACTATATAGGCGCTAGTTCCATCATGTCCAGAGAGCACAATATGATTTCACATATTTATTATAAGTTTCCTAAAATCGTATCAATCAGGATCAGCAAAAGTACCCCACTCTAGATCTAATAAAGGTAGGAAATCCTGTTTCTTGCGTACATCCAATGAAGAAGATGATCGTAAATTATCAATTTTCTTGCTAAAATAGCTTGCTAGGTTTGCCGAATTTGGGGGACTTACTTGAGCTGACTGTGAAAGGGGGTTGATTTCAAAAATGTTAGTAACAATTTTAAAGAGTTCTTTAGTATTAGTACCAGTTATTAGGGCAGGATTAACCAATAGGCCAAGTAGGCACGTGCCTAGGGCCCGAAATGGTCAGGAGGGCCCGATGAAGGTAGGCATCAACATTGTTTTTTCCAAACGGCAATGGGCCCCTCCAGCATCAATCGGCAACGCGGGCCCCCCCCAATCAGCAACGCGGGCCCCACCCCGATCGGCAATGCGACCCCCCCCCCCCCCCATCGACAGAAAGTAAGACAAGCAAGCAATGCGGGTAAGAAAGGCAACGGGAACTGTAATTGTGCAAGCGGTGCTGCTTGCCCAAAGCTTCCCTCAGATGCAACTTCCTGTTTCCACCTGGGCACATGATGGGGTGGTGCGGGGCAGGGGGCTCAGTGTACTTGTGTGCCTAGGAGCCCTCGACGAATTAATCCTGTTATACTGATTTTTGAAGAATAAAATGTCTTACATTGTACTTTAATCAATTGTTTATAGGAATAGACCTCTTTCCTCCAAGAAACTCGATCATTTTGATTTCCTTATTTTAACCAAACTCGTTCCAATTTCCTTACTTTACGTTTTAAGGCCAGGAGCTCATCACCAAACCATTGTTTAGATTTGCGAAAATGTTTCTTAATGCAATGTTTTTTTTGTTTAGGAGCTAATTTATCTAAAATAGTTAAACTGATATTTTCCCAATGTGATTCAAACACTATGCAGGTAAAGCAAAGTTGTTTACCTATAACAGGTAAGTCAGCCACTAGGGGAGGTAGGTGTGTTTTTATGACCTGCTATCCTGCTATTCTTGAAAAACACCTGTTATATGTATGCAGCTTTGCTTTTTCTGAGGACAACAAAGATAGCTGGCCTTACAACTGGGAAGCCTGAGTTAAAGTTGCTTTAAACAACAGGAAAATGGAAAAAAAAACTGATAATAGGGATGGGCTGTCATTTGCAATGACATAGGAAGTGTCCGCATATCCCATGTCATTAGCAATTAAATATGAGCAGAAAACAAAAACACATTTTAAGCAGTGCACCCTATTTGCAAAGGGGTGCACTTTTTAGAAAGAATGTACACTCTTTCTTTATACTATGGTTCCTGCATGCAGCATCAAAGTCCAAAAATACTATTACTAGGAGGAATGCAATGAAGCTAGTAAGCAGTAAATTTAAAAGGAGAAAGAGACAGAAACTGGGACTTGTATGCCACCTTTTTGTAGTTTTACAAACCACATTCAAAGCGGTTTACATTTAGGCAATCGAAACATTTTTCCTATCTGTCCTGGTGGGCTCACAATCTATCTAATATACCTGGGGCATTGGAGGATTAAGTGATTTGCTCAGGGTCACAAGAAGCAGCAAGGGGTTTGAACCCACTACCTCAGGGTGCTGAGGCTGTAGCTCTATCTACTACTACAAACTGGAGAAAACATCTCTTCACTCAGCATGTAATTAAACTCTGGAATTCGTGGCCCAAAAATGTGGTGAAAGCAGTTAGCTTAGCAGGATTTAATAAAGGTTTGGATAATTTCCTAAACAGGGGGAGTGACATGGTATAATTTTTTTGTTTGTTTTATAGATTAGTTTAACTGCGGTATTTTGTAAGAGTTGAAGCCAGCAAATTTCCTTTTGTGTAATGCCTTGATACAGGGCTTTGCAGAAGTCAGTGTTGGAGATAACAAAAGAGTAAATCAGAAAGTTGATAGAGGGGGGGTCTAAAAGAGAAATGATAGAACGAATGAGTCTTAGGGCTTCTTTTATTAAACTGCCCTAGCGGGGTTAACGCGCGTGACTTTTCATCACGCGTTAACCCCTGCACTGGCATAAAAACTACCGTCTGCTCAAGAGGAGGCGGTGGCGGCTAGCGCGGCCGGCGGTTTAGCGCGCGCTATTACGCACGTTAAACCACTAGCGTGGCTTTGTAAAAGGCGCCCTTAGTTTATAAAAAAATTTCTGACTAACATTGCTGATTTGGTGATGAAAACTGAGATCTTCATCAATGATAACTCCTAGAAGTTTGATTTTATTGTCAATTTGGATTAGGCATGAATCAATACTGATAGGCAGGATCAGAGTTACTTTTGGAAAGGTAGAGAAAAATACACCCTTGGATTAAAAGTATTCATGGAAAGTTTGTTTTGTCAAAACCAAGAGCTAATTTTGTTACGTTTATTGTTAATTTCTACTGTTTCTTTGGGTGCATTAGAGTTTAGGGGGTGAAGCAATTGAATGTCATCGATGTAGGCAAAAACAGTAAAGCCTATGAATTATGCCAGGGTGAGATAACTATCTAGGGCAGTGTTCTTCAATGCAAGGCCTGGGGGGCAAATCACTAGAATTTGTGGGAGCCAGTCAAAGAAGCCGCTGAGCGCCAAAGCGCTCTCCCACTCTTTGTCGCTCAGTGGCCGAAGAAACCAGCTGCGACCAGCCGGGTTAGCAGTGGGACAGGAGCTGGAAAGCTTGCTTTGCCTTCTGCACCTCTGGACCACCAGACCAGAGGAGGTAGGAGGATGGGGCAGAGTGAAGAGCGAGCGAGGAAAGGGTGCTGGGTGCAGAGCCTGGTGGGGGTGGGGGAGGGGGAAGGTTCAGAGTCTGATGGGGGAGGAGAGGGAGGGTGGAGAGTGTGACGGGGAGGCTGTGTGCAGAGTTTGATGGGGGAGGGAGAGTGCAGACATTAACGGGGCTATGTGCAGAGTCCGACCGTGGGGGGGGGGGGGCTGTGTGCAGAGTCTGATGGAGATGGAGGGTGCAGAGTCTGATGGGGGCTGGGTGCAGAGTCTGACAGGGGGGAGGGAGGGAAGGGGGATTGGTGCAGAACCTGACAGGGATAGACTGGTGCACGGGGTAGGGAGTTGGGAAGGCAGTGAGGACAGATGCTCAGGGGGTTGTGAAAGACAGATACTGTATGTACTGGGAGAAGGTTGGGAAGGACAAATGCATGGGCTGGGGGGAGGGGTTAGGAAAGGAGGAAAAGAGAGATGCTGCACAGGGGGAGTAGTGGAAAGGGAGAGAAAGAAATGCTGCCAGTGGTGGAGGGAAAATGGAACAGAGAATTATTGGATATAAGTGTGTGGTGTGAGAGGGAAAGAGAGATGATGTATATAGGGAAAGGAAGAAAGAGGGAGAATTGTTGGACATGATAGTAGTGGAGAGGAGGGAGGGAGAAATGTTGCACTGGGAGGGAGGAGACATGACCCAAAGAAGGGAGAGATATCAGACCACTAGAACGGGAAGAAGCGAGAGAGATGCCAGACCACAAAATGGAAGGGACAGAGAGATGCCAGAATGCAGAAAGGAGAGGAAAGAGATGCCAGACCATGGGAGAGGAGTGAGATTCCAGGCTATGGAAAGGAGAGAAGAGAGATGGTAGACCATATGAGGGGGGAAGGGGGAAGACAGAGATGTCTGACTATGGGAGAGGGATGGGATGGAGGGGAAGGGGAGAAAGAGGGAGGAGATGGTGCACAGCAATGGGTGCAACAGGGAAGAGATAAGAAGAAATGCTCCTTATGGATAGATGGGTATAGGGGAGAAGAAAGAGGGAGGAGATGGTGCACATGAATAGATGGGAAGGGAAGGCATGGAAAAGTAGATTTTGAGAAGAAAGTTGAATGTTAAAAGTTGAATGCTAACGATGGATGTATGATAAAAAATAATAGACTGACTACATTGGTGATAAATGCCAGCGGGGAGAGAGCTGATGACAGCTTAGAAAAACGCTCAGAAAAAGTGAAACTCTGAGGGGGGTGAATACCTCCCCTTGGGCAAGAGTTTACAATCCAATCATTGCATTTGCTATTTGGAGCATCACTCTCAGACCGCTTGGTGATGCTCCAAATAGCAAATGCAATGATTGGATTGTAAACTCTTGCCCAAGGGGAGGTATTCACCCCCCTCAGAGTTTCACTTTTTCTGAGCGTTTTTCTAAGCTGTCATCAGCTCTCTCCCCGCTGGCATTTATCACCAATGTAGTCAGTCTATTATTTTTTATCATAAATACTCTTACTGACTAGGGTTTTCATATATGAGTCCCTGTATTTATCTTTAACGATGGATGTATGGCAGAAAGTAAAGGAGAGAAAAACAGTAAATGGATAAGGTGGCCCTGGATACACAGTTAAGAGCACTTGAAGGAAGTGCAGCCAGAGACTGAGAAAGATGGTTTGTAAACCAAATTCACCAGGCAACAAAGGTAGGGGAAATGGTTTTACTTTCAATTTAGTGATTGAATTGTGTCAGTTTTGAGAAATTACATCTGCTCTCTATATTTTGCACTTTTCAGGAAGAAATGCATTTGTTTCTATTTCTCTGGGGGTTGTACTTCATGCATCTTAGGGTTTTGTTTGTATATATTAGTACTTTAGTTTGTGGTCCTGTATTTGTATAGGGGTTATCTGTGTTCTGTATGTGTGACCAAGGCCAGGTGTTCTGGTAGAAATGAATGTTGAGAAACATACAGTGTGCTTTGTGTAGTTTAATTTTGTGGTTGACCATTATGTATTATTAATAAGATTATATTGTGTGTATATATGGAAAATGAATGGAAAAAATGGTATTGCAATTAGTACTATTATGGGGGCAGGG
Organism: Geotrypetes seraphini; assembly: GCF_902459505.1. Lineage (NCBI taxonomy): Eukaryota > Metazoa > Chordata > Amphibia > Gymnophiona > Dermophiidae > Geotrypetes > Geotrypetes seraphini. The sequence goes on along the minus strand of NC_047088.1, from coordinate 158,835,184 downwards.
TCTGGAGCAGAGCTTGGGAGGGGTCTTGGGGTGGAGCTTGCAGGCCCCACAAACAAAAAAGCGTTCCACCCCTATGGAAAAATATTTAGCGGCTTTCCTTCAGTTCATTAGAATCTAAAGTGATCTAAAGGAATCCACTGTGCTAGGATTCAAAGGCAAATTAGATGCACATCTCCTTACGAGAGGCATAGAGGGATATGGGTGACTAAAACTGCATCAGGTGTATACCTGACTGGGCCTCCGCGTGTGCGGATCGCCGGACTCGATGGACCATGGGTCTGATCTGGAGATGGCAGTTCTTATGTTCTTATGTTCTAAGTGGGTCCAGCTTAAAAATTGATGAAGATCACTGATCTAGGGACTGAATGCTCAAAGCCTACGCTAGTGTTAAAAGCTGTTAGTTTCAGCCTACCTTGCACGTTAATGTGTGCAGGATGTTAAGAGAAGTGGTATTGAAATGGTATTTAAATGAATGTAAATGAGGTCAGCAGCATTTCTTCTCCAGTGTTTAAATGCAAGCAATTTCAATGCGCTGAAGCAATACTGGTCTTAGTGCTGAAAACTTAAGGTCAGCTCAGGGATGGCATTGAAGGTCTTTCAGGTGAAGATTTCTTGTAAATGTGGCACATTAAAATGCAGGTTTGTCCTTTTTGTGCAAGGGGAAGGGAGCTGGTTCAAGTGCTGTAATGAGAAACAAACATGCAAGCGAGTCTAAGCAAAACTGAAAGAGAAAGCATGGATCAGCACCAGTTGTCCTGTATTTACATATGAGACTTTCAAAAATGTAAAAGCAAACAATTTTTGAATGGCTCATTCTTAAAGGTACAGAAAAACAATGCCAACGTGTGGGTGTGGGAGTGCAACAAAACAAAACCTGAGTCCAGAGAAAGGAAAAGTATTCTCTTAGACCCCGATGCTCTAAAGCAGTGGTTCCCAACCCTGTCCTGGAGGACCACCAGGCCAATCGGGTTTTCAGGATAGCCCTAATGAATATGCATGGAGCAGATTTACATGCCTGTCACCTCCATTATATGTAAATCTCTCTTATGCATATTCATTAGGGCTACCCTGAAAACCCGATTGGCCTAGTGGTCCTTCAGGACAGGGTTGAGAACCACTGCTCTAAAGCAGGGATGTCCAACCTGTGGCCCCGTGAAGTATTTTGTGCGGTCCCCGGTCGAGGGCGATGCAGTGTTTTCCTCTGCTGCCCCCGGGCCCCAGAAACATTTTTTTTGGCCAATGCGGCCCAGGGAAGCCAAAAGGTTGGACAGCCCTGCTCTAAAGCATTCCGTGACAGTAAGAGTTATTAAAACACTCTATAGTGTGATGGTCGAGTCGGAGCTTCCTTTAAATGGCTATTAACTTTCAGAGCAAAGGACTGATGAATCAAAAGTAAATTAAGATGAATGGAACCTGAGATATCTGCTTTGTTTTCCAGATCTTCCTAGCAGTGGCTAATTTTGAACAGAATGAAAACAGTCAGGAGTTGTCTGTGATTTACAAGTGGAACCCCAAGAAGCAGAAATTTTTTGTTTACCAGAGGATCGCCACACACAGCGCTAGGGACTGGGAGTCATTTCAGATAGGGGGAGAGGCGTTCCTCGTCGTTGCCAACCACAGACAAGGTATTCCTACCTTATTTGTAAAAGTGCATCCTAATGTACAGGTAATTGTTTATTGTTTACAAGGTATTTGGTATACTGCTAGATGAGATGATGCCGTAAGGGGTTTACAATCTAAAGCCTTTTTTTTACAAAGCCGCACGGCAAACACTCCAATGTCCATTAATTCCCTATGGATGTTGAAGTGATAACCGATTAATTCCCTATGGATGTCGGAGGGATACTAGTGTGGCTTTATAAAAGGAAGGGGGGGGGGGAGGAATAAGTTAGAAAGGAAAGGAACACCATCAAATAATAAAGGAAAGTAAAAAGAGAAATAGGCAAAAAGATAAACTAACTGGAAATAATCACTTTGATAGACACCGGGGGTCATTATTCAATAGCATGACTGCTTATTTAAAAGATAAAAGGGCACCCCATTGTATATGCACATTTTTATGTACACAGTATATGCCAAGAACACACAAAACATCCACATAATAATGGATCTTAACTTAAAAAGACGAGTGTTTCCTTTATTCCGCTCAGGAAATACAATTATATACATAAGATGGATGAGCAATCCATTGTTATATTTCTGTTTTGCACTATTTTGTCTATATATGTTCGGGTTCTTTTAGATTTTTATATTCTTTCTGATGTTTTCTCTATTAAGTTTGGATTTTAATTGTTCACCACTTTGATCAGTTTTTTGTTTGATATATGTCATTCTTTCCATTTCCATATAATAATTTTTATTCGTGTTTTTAGCTCAGAAATCTCTGGATGCTCTTTAGCATATTTTATCATTGTGGTATAATCTGAATTGTATGTCTCATTATGCTTTGAGCATTTTGTTTCCTCATTTTTCTGTCATATAACCTTATTCAATTTAAATCATTTCATTCATATTCATTTTTGCTCACTCACCACAATCATTCCACTTTCATTTTCCTATCACTCGTTGTTTTATCTTTATCACTCTCATTATATGGTCACTATCACCACATCACAGACAATTCATTCCATCAATTGCTGAATATTAATCTCAATGGGGGGGAATATATCAAATGAGTTATCTGGCAGGAGAAATTCCTGCCTGATTAACTCATAGACCCTAGGGTTGACTTGGATATTTATTGACACACACCGCTAAATATCTGAACAAACCACTGTGGTAGTGCCAGGGAGATCTGGCGGCATACTCTGGACAGCGCGTGCTATAACCACTAGCGCACCTTAGTAAAAGGAACCCTAAGTGTATCGCCCTGGATGAAGACTGCCCCAACTTTGTTGGTCGGACTGAGAACTTTTCATTGGTCCCTGTATAATTCCCCCCAGTGGGTTATAAATTACCACTAATCCATATGCATTCTTTATTTATGTTATGTATTGTGAATGATTTTTATGCATGTGATTTGTAACTTGCCTAAGTAATAGGCGTGAGATACATTTTTAAAATAAATAAAATAAATCTAATTGTAAACATTTATACTGACTCTAAATCTGCTGCAAGTGACCATGCTTACAATATACATGTAGCAAATATATATTTAATGGACCAGATCGTAAAGATTAATAGCATTTATGGGTTAGCCTCAGCCCCACCACTCCACCGCTGTACTATCTCGTGACCGTGGGAAGAATTATGTGGCACTTCATCACTGGCTGCCCTTATATGATTTAATAATCGTTACTTTTTAATCAATTTATAAATATTATCTATAGTAAAAAAATTTTTATCTATAGTAAAAAAATTGTGTGTAGTCTCCAATTCTAATTCAGCACAAATAATAGTATGTGTACTTAGCTTATATCAGCCACTGCCTGGGAGTCTGACCCGATATGACATGTTTCGCACCCTCCGGTGCTGTATCAAGGGTCTCCCTGTGTACAATAAAAAGGAAGCCGTTAGTGTCATTTTTATCTAGCCCCCCCTATTTTGTGTAAACCATACATCTTCAGCTCCTATTAATTTAACCGCACTAATGCTTACCGAGGTCGCGCGTGTCATCCGACTCAAGTTCATATCAAGAGAAAGATGGCGTCGGCGTCCGACCTCAGGGTTAATGTACTCTCGCTATCATTAATAATCAAATCCCTCCCCCTGGGACTCATTGGTCCAACCACTAGCCAATGACCGTAATCCACTCAATCTCCCCATTCAATCCATGTGGTTCAACAGTATCCAATGAAAAAATGTATCTCTGTTCATTTTCATTCAGTTTTATCTGATCTTACAATATAGGCACATTTTTGATCTATTATTTTTATTTATTTAAAAAATTTATTCTCCATGCGAGTATCTAAGCGGATTACAATGTAAACATACACAATCAGGTATACTCAAACACTATAATAATGACATTTCCCTGCCAATTTCCCTCAACCCAAAGCACATCTGCTAAAAAAAAAGAAAAAAAGCATACAGTTGATACAAATTTGCATAAAGCAAATTATAAAATAAACTGAACACCAATAGCTAATAAAAAGCTTGGCCAGCTGGTGAATGCATAACATGCTCTATACAGCAGTCCATTTATGTTTGCTATCCTGCACTTACTTTGAATGTTTTCTTTTCTAGGTGACAATCACAATATAAATAGTATCATTTACAAATGGAACTCAAGAACTGCACTTTTTGAGATTAACCAGACCATTCCTACCTCAGGGGCTTATGACTGGGAGTTTTTCACTATTGGACCTTATTCATTCCTGGTTGTGGCAAACACCTTTAATGGTACATCCACAAAGATACATTCTCATATCTACATCTGGCTCAGCGGAATGTTCCGACTCTTCCAGTCGATTCTGGTAAGAAAGCTATCTGTACCAGTCTATAAATAGTTTTTGATCTTATGTGCAGTGGTGTATTTTGCGTGGGCCCAGAGTTAATTTGAGTGAACGCCCCGGCAGCATCCATCTCTCCCTCTCTCTCCTGCCCACAAACCGGCAACTGCCCCTCTCTCTAAGCTCCCATCCTCCTACGATATACTTCAGAGGAATTCCTGGTAGACGCAGTGATTCATTTTCACTGTTTATGCTGGTCCCACAGATTTTCCTCTGCCGCATTCTGCCAGTGAGGAAACAGAAAGCGATTTCAGCAAGGATGGGACATGACCCCAACCCTCCCCACCGAGATCTTGGTAGGCCCCCCTGTGCTTACCTGAGGTTCCTGGTAATCAGGGGGGGGGGGGTAATTGGGGGCAGGAATGAAACCCTTGTTCCTGCCCCTTGCAGCAGGGTGTGGGGGTGAGTCTTAATTGGAAGGAAGCTCTGGAATGAGGCAGCATAGAATTAAGGTGAAAGAGGAGTAATTCAGAAGTAATCCAAGGAAATACTTCTTCCTGGAAACAATGGTAAATGAATGGAATGGCCTCATATTTGAATTTAAGAAAGCTAGGGATAAGTACATAGAATCTCTAAGGGAAAGGAAGGGATAGTAGCTTATTATGGATGGACAGACTGGATAGGCCATAAAATTTTATTTTCCTACATTTTTTAATGTTCCTATGTATTCTGGTATATTTTCTATTTCTATAACTCTCATGCTGTCACTTTGAAGTATAATAATTTCTATACTAGATGAAGCAGTTTCAGTATGTACAGTGATACCTTGGAATCCGAACGCCCCAGTACTCGAACAACTTGGAATCCGAATGAAAAATTCGAGCAAATTTTGCCCCGGAATCCAAAAGCTGCTTTGGAATCCCAATGCCCTGCATGTTGTTCATGTGTGTTTGTACATACATTTCCCCAGCGCTCAGGTCACCCATACATCGTTCAGTTCATTATCGGAAGCTGTAGTGGAAGCATCTCATGTGATTTTCGCCTTTGTGTAGTGTAGTGAAGAAAATACTATACTGTATCATTATTATTATTATTAGTTAATATTTTACCTTAAAATCCAGTGTATTTACTGTTAAAATTTGAGTTTGTGGGACCCAGGAATGGATTAATCCAGTTTCTATTATTTTAAATGGGAAAAATTGACTTGGAACTCAAACGGGGTTCTGGAATAGATTAATTTTGGATTACCAAGATATCACTGTATTTGTTTTATTGAGCTATGAGTGGAACGGACAAAGAAAAGTAAACTCTGAAAAACAGAACTATTTTTTACTAATAAGAAATTCCATGGAAAGAAAACATTTCTTTTAGAACAGATATACTCAACAAAATTGTAGGCACAGCATGATTTAATGAAAGCACACATAAACATGAAGGAAGAGATGCAAAATATATCCTTGTGTCTCTTGGGGCAAGTTCATTTGAGCCAAAACATTTGAGTCCACGCAGAATGCTGCAATAAAACATCCTCATTCAATGATTAACCCAAGTTGTGGCATCTCTAATAGATTGGTTGGGACATATGTAGTGTAGCCAAAAATAATTGTTGGTTTTCATTTATTGCTGATTTCTTTCCTGTTTTTAAGGTGATTTATTTTATTTGTTTTACACATTTGTTTTAATAGTATTTTTTAACATGCACTATAGCATTTAATGTGCACTACACAAAATGTGTGCTAATTTTCATGTTACTGTGTGTTAAATCACTTTAACAGGCACTGATTTTTTTTAAAGACAGGGGGCCTTCTATTAAAATGTGTTATTATGGGCTTAATGATCTTTAATGCAAACTTTTAACATGCTGCAAGCTTAGAACTAACACTGCATCAAGAACAAACATAAGAACATACGAATTGCTGCTGCTGGGTCAGACCAGTGGTCCATCATGCCCAGTAATCTGCTCACACAACGGCCCTCTGGTCAAAGACCAGCGCCCTAACTAAGATTAGCCTTACCTGAGTACGTTCTGTTTCAGCAGGAACTTGTCTAATTCTGTCTTGAATCCCTGATTGGTGTTCTCCCCTATGACAGACTCCGGAAGAGTGTTCCAGTTTTCTACCACTCTCTGGGTGAAGAAGAACTTCCTTATGTTCGTACAGAATCTATCCCCTTTCAATTGTAGAGAGTGCCCTCTCGTTCTCTCTACCTTGGAGAGGGTGAACAACCTGTCCTTATCTACCGAGTCTATTCCCTTCAGTACCTTTTATTGCACATCATACATAACAATTTTTTTGGGTACATCAAAAGCAGAAAAACTGTGAGGGAATCCGTAGGACCGTTGGATGATCAAGGAGCAAAAGGGGCGCTCAGGGAGTATAAGGCCATAGTGGAGAGACTGAATGAATTCTTTGCTTCAGTATTTATGGAAGAAGATGTATGAGATCTACTTGAAATTGTTTTATAGGGTGACGATGTGGAGGAACTGAAAGAAATCTCGGTGAATCTCGAAGATGTATTAAGCCAAATTGACAAATTAAAAAGTGATAAATCACCTGGACCGGATGGTATACATCCCAGGGTATTAAAAGAACTTAAACATGAAATTTCTGACCTGCTGTTAGTGATCTGTAACCTGTTGCTATAATTGTCTGTAGTACCTGAAGATTGGAGGGTAGCCAATGTTATGCCAATTTTTAAAAAGTGTTCCAAGGTAGATCCGGGAAATTACAGACCGGTAAGCTTGACTCCAGTGCCGGGCAAAATGGTGAAAACAATTATAAAAAATAAAATTGTGGAACACGTAGACAAACATGATTTAATGATAGAGTCAGCATGGGTTCAGCCAAGGGAGATCTTGCCTAACCAATTTGCTTGACTTAAGGTGTATATAAACATGTGGATAAAGGGTGCCGGTTGAAGTAGTGTATTTAGATTTTCAGAAATTTTGATAAAATTCTTCATGAGAGGCTCCTGAGAAAATTAAAGAGTCATGAGATAGGTGGCAAAGTTCAGTTGTGAATTAGGAATTGGTTATCGGATAGAAAACAGAGGTTGGGGTTAAATGGTCATTTTTCTCAATGGAGGAGAATAAACAATAGAGTGCTGCAAGGATCTGTACTGGAACCGCTGCTATTTAACATATTTATAAATGATCTGGAAATTGGAACGACGAGTGAGGTGATTAAATTTGCAGATGGCACTAAACTGTTCAAAGTTGTTAAAACGTTGTGAAAAATTGCAGGCGGACCTTAGGAAATTGGAAGACTGGGCATCCAAGTGACAGATGAAATTTAATGTGAATAAATGCAAAATGATGCACATTGGGAAGAATATTCCGAATCACAGTTACCGGATGCTAGGATCCACCTTGGGGGTTAACGCCCAAGAAAAAGGATTTGGGTGTCATTGTAAACCCACACACCCAACATTCTTCATTGACAGATTCCTTATCTCTTTTTGTTCTCCAAGAATCTTTTGTTCCAATAATCAACATCTCCTAAATATCCCCTCACTATGACATACTTTCTACGACTCCATCAGAAAAAAAATATTCTCAGTTACAGCGCCAACTCTCTGGAACTCATTACCCCTGCATTTACGTGAAAAGACCCATACTGACAGATTCAAAATAATCCTAAAAACTTTCCTGTTCCCAGACGCTTACAATATGTAATTCCCACCATGGAATAAGATAGCCGAAGGAAGAGCTACCTCTTCCCTACTCATGTCCTAATCTTAAATGTTCTTCTTTCCTATTATATATTGTACTTCTCCCCTCTCTCCTGGTTGTTTCTTTAGTCCTGTTAATGTTTAGTCTTAAATATGTTCTCCTAAATTTTAACGTTTTGTAAATATGATTGATGTTAACCGCTTTGCCAATTTTTTTTGGCAATATCAAATTTTAATAAAACTTGAAAACTTGGAAACCTTCCACCCATTGTGCTGCAGCGGCAAAAAAAGCAAGCAAGATGCTAGGAATTATTAAAAAAGGGATAGTTAACAAGACTAAGAATGTTATAATGCCTCTGTATCACTCTATGGTGTGACCTCACCTGGATTATTGTGTTCAGTTCTGGTCCCCTTATCTCAAGAAAGATATAGCAGCACTAGAAAAGGTTCAAAGAAGAGCGACCAAGATGATAAAGGAGATGGAACTCCTCTCATGTGAGGAAAGACTAAAAAAGTTGGGGCTCTTCAGCTTGGAAAAGAGACAGCTAAGGGGGAGATATGATTGAAGTCTACAAAATCCTGAGTGGAGTAGAATGGGCACAAGTGGATCGATTTTTCACTCCGTTAAAAATTACAAAGACTAGGGGACACTCAATGAAGTTACAGGGAAATACTTTTAAAACCAATAGGAGGAAATATTTTTTCACTTAGAGAATTGTCAGAGGTTGTTGTAAGAGCGGATAGCATAGCTGGTTTTAAGAAGGGTTTGGGCAATTTCCTGGAGGAAAAGTCCATAGTCTGTTATTGAGAAAGACACTGCTTGTCCTGGATTGGTAGCATGGAATGTTGCTACTCTTTATGGCGCCCAATATAACAACTGGGTAGAAGTACAAAAATAATGTCCCAAAATGAATGAATCAAACAAATACAAAAAAACGGGACAAAAAACTATTTTAATGCCTTTGAACTAAGTAGGTGCTCAGATTCCATGAATGGAACAGAAGTTATCTATAGGGGACAAGCCCCTATAGAGTCTTTCTCAGAGTCTATCGCTACACCAACCTCTAAGGTAGAAAGGTAGTTAAAATAATGTCCATTGTGACAATTCTGTTGATTTAAATATAATTTATAGCTGTTTTTTTCTTTTTATAAATCTCAGTGCAATAAAGTGAACTTAACTTAAATATCCTTGCAGCATGATAAGAACATAAGAACATAAGCAATGCCTCCGCTGGGTCAAACCTGAGGTCCATCGTGCCCAGCAGTCCGCTCACGCGGCGGCCCAACAGGTCCAGAACCTGTGCAGTAATCCTCTATCTATACCCCTCTATCCCCTTTTCCAGCAGGAAATTGTCCAATCCTTTCTTGAACCCCAGTACCGTACTCTGCCCTATTACTTCCTCTGGAAGCGCATTCCAGGTGTCCACCACACGTTGGGTAAAGAAGAACTTCCTAGCATTCGTTTTGAATCTGTCCCCTTTCAACTTTTCTGAATGCCCTCTTGTTCTTTTATTTTCTGAAAGTTTGAAGAATCTGTCCCTCTCTACTCTCTCTATGCCCTTCATGATCTTAAAAGTCTCTATCATATCCCGTCTAAGTCTCCTCTTCTCCAGGGAAAAGAGACCCAGTTTCTCCAATCTCTCAGTGTATGAGAGGTTTTCCATCCCTTTTATCAGACGTGTCGCTCTCCTCTGAACCCTCTCGAGTAACGCCATATCCTTCTTATGGACCAATATTGGACGCAGTATTCCAGATGCGTTTCGCCGATATGGCTTCTTCAGAGAACCTGCTTGTGCTGGATGTAGTTCCAATTTAAATGCTTCCTAACAAAAGAAGAAGGAGAAGGTCAGGTCAAAACTTAAAACAAAAACTATTTTCATGACAAGGCTCACGACGCTGTCGGCGGATACCTGACTCTCTGCCCATAGCTTCTCATTTCCTGTGAAACCAGGAAACAGCCGATGCCTCAGTATTTCAAAGGGGCCTAACTGTCAATCACCGATGTAGAATCGCTCACCACTCGACTTCCCGATTTAACCCTGTAGGAACCACTGTCTTCCAATGAAAAATCCATGCTTGTTCCCTCCTCTCCTCAGATTTGGAACTTCCAACACCACAAACTTGAGATCCTTTAATTCATGAGATGCTTTCTTCCAGTGTTGAACTAATGGAGCGCCAGTATCGCCCCTGCGAATTTTACTAAGATGCTCAATAATTCGTACACGGATACTCCTGGTGGTGTGTCCAATATATAACAACTTATGGGCTACTCTTTTTGGGTCAGGTACTAGTGACCACCGTGAGAACAGGTACTGGGCTTGATGGACCTTTGGTCTGACCCAGTAAGGCTATTGTTATGTTCTTATGACCCCTAGTAGCAGTACTCTGAGGTTGCCACTAGAGGCCATTTTGGATGGCACCACTGACATGGACAGTAGCAAGTGGGGATCCTACCTGGATCCCCACTGATACCCATGCACACCCCTGAGAAAGTTCAGGGGGAAGGGAGAGCTCTGGCAGGGGAAGGTGTTTAAATTTTAAAGGTTGGGTTTTAGGGAAGTGAACAGGCTGGTAATGCTGGCTGCTTATATGATGGGAGGGGGGAAGGTGATCTATCATGTGTAGGTTGATGTAAGAGGAGGGGAAAGAGAACTTGTCAGAGGCTCAGGCTAGTGTCGAGGGAGGGTTTGGGTGATGTTGGGAGGGTCATGCTAGGGGCTTAGGCTGGTGATGTGGGGAGGATCAGGCTGCTGTCAGGGGAGGGTTCAGGTGATGTCAGGAAGGATTGGACTAGTGTCATGGGAAACTTCAAGCGATCAAGTGATGCATTGAGCATTCGGTTGCTGTCAGTGGAAGAATCTGGTGATGTACCACTGTACCAGCCCTATCAGACTACTGGTAGCTCAGCTGCAGTTAATGCCTTTGATGAGGTGGTGGTAAGTTTGCGTGTGCTACCAGCAGTTAAGACAGCTAGCTCACAGTAAAGACCTATGCACTACCAGTTATAGCTAGCTATACCTCCTTGTGTCCCTGTTATGCCCAGATCTGGCCCACTCCCCCGTTAGGCAACTAATGCAGCATTTTTACCACAAAGACCCCTGTTTTACTGTTACTGTTTTAGCCCAGTAACACTAGAATAGGTCTACACTATTGTCTACCACGCTAATATGAGGGGCCGCTGAAAAGTTCTCCGCCCAATCAACTTATTAGAAGCCCAGTCTCCAATTCTATTCATGCAATCAGTGATCTTAGCTAAAATGTCCTCCATATTTGAACATTAATGGAATTAATGAAAAAAAATATCATCAGCATAAGATAACATACAAAACTTCGGCTGACAAATGTACTTTTTGCAGAGTAATCATAATGATATTAAAAAGCGTAGGAGAAATAGAAGAGCCCTGTGGCTCTCCACAGAAAGAAGCCCAGCTCCTAGAAAAGGTTCCATCTTTTAGCACGTTATAATTCCTTTTAATAAGCCGTGTCAAGGAGCTATCCTGGCATTACGAGGGGCCAGTGAAAAGTTCTTAGCCCGGTCAATAAAGTTGGGGCAGTCTCCATCGAGGGCTATACATTTAGTCCAGCAATTTTCTACTTTTTTGTTCCATATTTTTCTGATGGAACGAAAAAAGTTGAAAATCACTGGACTAAGGGCTCCTTTTACTAATGTGCGCTAGCGGTTTTCGTGCACTACAATGCTGTACGCGCTAAACGCTAATGCATCCATAGAGCTTGCGTTAGTATTTTTCGTTTAGCGTGTGGTTAGTAAAAGGTGCCCTAAGTGTATAGCCCTCGATGGAGACTGCCCCATCTTTATTGACCGGGCTGAGAACTTTTCACTGGCCTTCGTAATGCCAGGATAGCGCCTTAACACAGCTTATTAAAAGGAATTGTAACGTGCTGAAAGATGGAACCTTTTCTAGGAGCTGGGCTACTTTCTGTGGAGAGCCACTATTTCTCCTATGCTTTTTAATATCATTATGATTACTCTGGAAAAAGTACATATGTCAGCTGAAGTTTTGTATGCTATCTTATGCTGATGATATTTATTAATTCCATTAATGTTCAAACATGGAGGACATTTCAGCTAAGATCGCCGATTGCATGAATAGAATTGGAGATTGGGCTTCTAATAAGTTGAAATTGAATGCAAATAAGATGAAGGTTCTTTGGTTTCATAATTCACTATCTTCTGTTCCTTCATTTCTTACTCTACAATCAGGTACTACCCTGCAAGTAGATAAAACATCTAAAGTTTTGGGTATTCATTTAGACTCTTCTCTTACATTTTTTTTTTTTAACTTTATTTTTATTGAATTTAACATACTTTACAAGTATAACTACTTGATTTAGAAATACAGAATCATGTTCCAAAAGAAAAACATCATTAAACATTGCAGTCTTTAAAATAAATATATATGAAACTTAACTCTTCCTTAGACCTCAATTAGAAGGAGGAAAAGAAAACAAAGATATTATAGGAGTAATATTACAATGATACAACAAAAAAATAAAAGTAAAGACTTAAACGCTAGAACCCAGCATTTCCTTTAAGCTACATTCCCTCCACTAGATAAACCTTTGAGATCTAAAAAGGAACGTAGATGATCTGGTGTAAAATACACATATTTCAGGCCCTTAAACTTAATGACACATTTGCATGGATAAGCTAGCAAAAAAGTAGCACCTAGCTTCCTTGTCTCTTCTCTCATGCCCAAAAACATTTTTCTTCTTTCCTGGGTTATTCTAGTTACATCATGATATAACCATAAACGTTGACCACAAAAAAGTAATCCAGACTTTTTAAAGAATAGCCTCATAACTGCGTTAAGATCTTGTTCAAAGATGAAGTTAACAATTAAAGTTCCTCTTTCTTTAACTTCCATAGATGATTCCTCTAATATTGCCGTGAGATTTTGCAGATCTTTATCAGTAACCAAATTCTCACCCTTAGTCTTCTCTTACATTTTTAAGATCTAATTTCTAATTTATGGAGGAAGATTTTATATATTATGAGGAAACTTCGGCTAGTGAAGTCATGCTTTTTTGAACATCATTTTGCACTGTTGATTCAGATGTTAGTGCTACCTCAACTTGATTACTGTAATTCTTTAGGGGGTTCTTTTATTAAGGTGCGCTATCCAATTTAGCGCACGCTAAAGATTAGCATGCACTAAATCGGCGGTGTCCAACCTGCGGCCCGAGGGCCGCATGCGGCCCAGTGAAATATTTTGTGCGGCCCCGGTCGAGGGCGATGCAGTGTTTTCCTCTGCTGCCCCCGGGTGTTTACCGTCTTGCCGGCTCCCTCCTCTGTCTTGCTGCAGCGTTTGCGCGTTTGTGCAGCCCCAGAAACATTTTTTTCGACCAATGCGGCCCGGGGAAGCCAAAAGGTTGGACACCCATGCACTAAATGCTAAGATGCCCATAAGAATATAATGGATGTCTTAGCCTTTACAGCCTGTACAGATTCTGTGGGCTAGAATAGGAGAGCAAGGAGAATTCTTTTCAAATTGTCCTGTCCCTACTTTGTTTTATTTTTCCACAGATATATTTCTGCCTAAGGTAAACGAAAAAGAAATACTGTGTATTCTGGATTGGTTTGAGATGTTGGGTAGCATTTGAACTATCATCTAGAAGGATCCCGCTCTTTGGTACCCTGACCTTCTTTATCTTCCTAGCTCCTTTTCTATAACCCTTCATTGTAGCTCCTTTTCAACCTAACCCTGTAAACCGTGCCGAGCTCTACGCTTGTGGAGATGGTGCGGTATACAAACCTAAGGTTTAGTTTAGTTTAGTTTAGTTTAGTTTAGCCTTTAGCCAATGCTAAATCGGTTAGCACACCTTAATAAAAGGACCCTTATATTTGAACTTCACATCAAAACTGATCAAAAAATTGCAGTTGCTCCAGAATACTGCAGTTAAATTAATTTTTGGTCTACAAAGATATGAAAGTGTTGTATTAGCGTATAAGAATCTTCATTGGTTAACAGTTGAGAGGCGAATTAAGTTTAAATCAGCTTGCATAGTTCATCGTATATTACAGACTGACTCTTCAGATAATCTGAGTTTGCTTTTTTTCTCATTTGCATTCTTCTTCCACCAGTTTATGTTAACACTTTATTACTAATGTGTTAACAAATTATACGAGGACGCACAACATATAATATGTTCATATAATGAGTCAAAATGTTGTGTGATTGTGGCACCGAGGTACCCCCTCTTCAAACCCTTTATTACTACATTTTCCACAGATTAGAGGCGTATGGTATAAACGACTGCTCATCTCCTCTTTTGCTTATGCTGCCATTACAATTTGGAATAATCTAGCTGTTTGCATTAGGTTTTGTAAAAATTTGAAAACTTTTTAATATGGCTTGTTGCAATATTCATGTTATGATGATATTTTAATTATTGATTACTTTTTTATTTTCCTGTAGATTTTATGGCCTCTTTGAATGTAAATTGCTTAGAACAATTTTGGTGTAGTGCGATTAACAAGTTGTGTATTAGATTAGACTCCTGAATGCCTGTATTTGTATAGGTTGAGCAAAGTGGTGGCAGGATTGCATTATATTTATTGTAAATGGCTCTGATGTATCTAACAAATCCCTACTATTGACTAAACCACGATTGCAGTCATTAGCACAGGGAGCTGCGCAGAATGCTCCATGCTGCTCCCAACGCTCAAATAATTCAGTGATTGCAGTTTTTAGCACAGGCCGGCACGCTGAATGCTCTGTGCTGCTTCCAATACTCAGAGGAACTCTATGAGTGTCAGGAGCAGCGCAGAGCATTCAGTGCGCCGACCCTGCACTAAAAGCCACTATCGCGGTTTTGTAAAAGGTGGGATTTGGAAGCTAAAGAAGATTCAGAAATATTTTGAACAGCATCAGTTTCACTTATCGGTTCAATCTCTGTTTGTTTGTATCAATAACAAGACTATTGTAATATCATACATTTCTGGATTGTGCAAAATTTTTTTGTGTAAATTGCAAAATTTACAAAATACGGCAATTAGGTTGATTTACATTTTGAAGAAAGGAGATAGGATTTGTCCATACATATTGAAATTATACTGGCTCCCAGTGAAAGCCAGGATTATGTATAATTTTTTTTGTATGTTGTTTAAAATACATCAAGGAACAGTACATGATTATATGCCTCCATTGTTGTATTCTTCAAAAAAAGGTACTATTAATTTAAGATAAGAATCTCTCATTCAATTTCCTAAAATTAAGGGCATAAAATATACTAGAATGTTTAATTCTACATAGGCCTACCAAGCAGTGAAATTTTGGAAAACCCTACCTGATCAGGTTAGTCAGCAATGTAGTTATAAAAGTTTTAAAAAGGCTTAAAGACCTACTATCTATTTAAGGAATATGATCTTAATAAGTTTAATGATGTTTTATCACATTGCTTTTGTATTTTTACTTCTTGTAAACCGCTGTGAACTTCTGTGAGGTATTTGAGGTATACAAATAAAAATTGTATTGTATTATAGTCATATTGACCATCTTTTTATAAAATTACTTGAATTCAAGAAAACTTGTGACAAGTACATAGGATCTCTAAAGGAGAGGAAGGAATAATAGATGGGGACACTCAATGAAGGTACATTAGGGGACATTTAGGGCTCCTTTTACAAAGGTGCGTTAGGGCCTTAACGCGCGGAATAGTGCACACTAAAATGCAGCGCGTGCTAGCCGCTACCGCCTCCTCTTGAGCAGGCGGTATTTTTTCGGGTAGCGTGCACTATAGCACACCTTTGTAAAAGGAGCCCTTAATGATGCTATATAGTAATACAGTACCTTTAAAATGAATAGGAGGAAATATTTTTTCACTCAATGAATGGTTAAGCTCTGGAACTTATTGTCAGAGGATGTGCTTACAGTGGTTAGCTTATCTGGGTTTCAAAAAGGTTTGGACAAATTCCTGGTGGAAAAATCCATAGTCTGCTATTGAGATAGACATGGGGAAGTCACTGTTTGCTCTGGGATTGGTAGCATTGAATGATGTTACTATTTGGGGTTCTGCCAAATACTAAATTCTAAATTCCCAACCCACCTCATCCTCTCCACGGCCCTCTTCTCTACCTTGCCACCACCCCAATTCAAGATGTGAGACTTTCTTATACTCTCTCTCCACCTTGTATTCCATGTACTGACAAAATGTATCTTTATCGTAAACCGCTTTGAACTTCACGGTATAGCGGTATATAAGAAATAAAATTATTATTATTATTATTATTATTATTAAATACTTGTGACCGGGATTGACTGCTATTGGAAACAGGATACTGGCAGACTGGCCAGGGGTAGGCAATTCTGGTCCTCGAGAGCCGAAGCCAGGTCAGGTAGGACCGGAATTGCCTACCCCTGGGATAGGCTAAA
Organism: Geotrypetes seraphini; assembly: GCF_902459505.1. NCBI lineage: Eukaryota > Metazoa > Chordata > Amphibia > Gymnophiona > Dermophiidae > Geotrypetes > Geotrypetes seraphini. The sequence goes on along the minus strand of NC_047088.1, from coordinate 158,818,731 downwards.
TAGTATTTATCTGCCTTTATTTTTTTCTGTCTCTGTTTACCTTTATCATAAACAGGCACACATGTACATATACAGGCACACATGCCGCTGGGGTTGGTTCACAGAGCCTATTAAATAAATGCACTTATGTTGTGCTTATAAGGTAGTCTTAAAATAGCTGTTTTTATGGGATTCTCACAGAAAAAACAATTGGGAAATAATTTTATGATTCCAAAATGAGTGTTTTATCTCATATTGAGAAGAATGCAGCAGATGGAGTTGAAGGATACTGGGCCCAGGCCCAGAAAGACAATGAGAATCTAGGTAGCCAGATCCTTGGGCAACAGCATGTTTTGTTATGTTATGTTAATCAGGTTTTCTGTTCTGCCTTTACCTATTCAGTTCAAGGTCGGATTATATTACATGAGGTTGGGTTAGTTACCCGGGGAGTTACAAGGGATAGATTGACACGGACATTCAATAGGGTTGCTAGTACAGGTAGATCACTACAGCAGCACTAGTTTTGGTAGCTATTTATAATTTTTCTAAATTAATTTTGGAAGTAAGATATGTCGTAGATGATATACGGCCATCTACCCAAGTAAGGTAGAAGCTAATGAAAACAATAACAAAATATGATTTGTATAGAGAGTGATGTACTACAAACCATAAGGCTTATGTGGCTGCCAACCAGGAAGTAGCCTTGACAGTATGGACTTTTATGACTATGTTCCTAAACTTTATACTGTACTGCTTTTCATCTTCAAGAGCCACATTCATACTATTTCTTCTTCATGTGGTCTAGACATTTGGGGCTGCTGACTGGGAAGTGTTCCATATTGGAGACCGAATTTTTCTTGCTGTTGCCAACAGTCACAGTTACGACCCTAGGACTTTGTTGCACAACTCCTATTCTATCAATTCAACCATCTATGAATTGAATATCACAGCCCAGATGTTTGTCAAGTTCCAGGATATCCTCACCTTCAGGTACTGTTCGCAACTTTTTTGTTGTCAACAAGCAGGTGTTACATTCGCTCATGTTTTTGTAAAAAAAAAAAATTCAGAATTCGGTTTTTACTGACAATGTTTTGATAATTCCAAATCTAAAAGAAAGGGTCATACAACTTAACTCTTTCAGTTTTGTCTCCTAATTCACTAAGGTTGACGTGGAATGGGCGAAAAGCTTTGGTGAATCAGGCCCTTAGTGAAGAACTGTTATTTTTTTGTCATATTCTCCATTTCTGGAATAAGGAGGGAAGAGTTAGGATGACAATTTCCGTTGGAGAATTGATCATTAGGCATGTAGATAGCTGGGTGGCTGGTAGATGTGATGATCACAGGGTCATTTGCCTGCTTGGTGCAAAGATGATGGATGTCATGTCTCTCCTGAATAAGATTTTAGACCATGCTAGGGAGGAGCTAGTTACATTTGCTCTTATTGAGTCCAGGGACGGGAAAGCAATCAACTAAAGAGCTCAGTGTCCACTCTATACGACAGTATGGGTAAACACCAGTTGTTTGAGGATGCAAAGTATTAACATTGGATTATATTTTGATAAAGAGACCACCGTCTCAGCCACTTTAGAAACAAATGGCAGATTAGAAATTGATTGATAATTTGATGCCTTGGTAATTTCAGATTAAGGTGAATAGTTGACTGTCTCCACTCTGAAGGAAAACTTCCTGTCTTCATGCTTAAAACATAGGTGTTACTATGGGGTTGGGGAGGGGTCAAAGGGGCAAGTGCCCCTTGAATATCCTTGCCCCCCCAAAAAAAAGATCAGCATACTCAAGTGCTACACTAGGATGGATGAAAGGGGAGAGGGGGAATGCTGTATCTGGATAAAGGGAAAGAAAGGGACAAGAGGGGGGGGGAATGCTATACTTAAATGAGAGGGAAGAGGAAAGAGACAAATGCACTTAGATAGAAGGAAAAGAGAGAGGAGGGAAGTGCTGCATTTGGATGGAAGGAAAGGGATCAGAGGAAATACTGCATGTGGATGAAAGGCAAGGGAGAGGGAACCAAGGGTGAAGTACTTTATATGGATGGAAGGGAAGGCCGAGGGGGAAATGATACACATGGACAGGATGGAATGGTATGGAAGAGAAGGCGGAGGAGGAAATGATGTTCATTAAAAGAAGAGGGAAATACTGCACTTGGATAGGAAGGAAGGGAAAGGGGGATGCTGTACCTGGATAGAAAGAAACAGAGAGGGGGTAATGCTTTACATGGATGAAGGGAAAGAAAAGGAGAGGAGGGAGTAATGAGCACATGGAAGTAAAGGGAGAGGGGAAAATGCTGCACATGAAGGGAAGGGAAGAGAAAAAAGAGGGAGGGAATGCACAGGAAGAGAAAGGAAAGGAAGAAAGGAAGAATACTGCACATAGAAAGGATGGGAAGGAAGGGGGAATGCTGCACATGGATAAAAGAGAAAGAAAGGTGGAAAACTAGATAAATTTATGAAGAAGGAATAAAAATGGAAGAAAGCTAAATAGGAAAGATCATTGTTATAAATGGATATCAAGCAGGAAATGAAGAGAAAGGAGGTGCAAAAGGAAATGGATGGAAGGGAAGGGAAGATAGTCTGCGCATGCGTGGGGATCTCACAACAGCGATCTGTGCTGACAGATGGGGGCGTTCCTTCAATCGCCCCCATCTGCATATTTTAGTTTGAAGAATTTGTTGGACCTGCCCGGATCGGGCCCGATCGGGCAGGTTTGTGAATCCAGCCCCATGTACCATGCCTGGAACCCTGTTTGGTGTTAGGGGTGTGCAGTCCAAAATTTTCATTTCATGCCATTTCCTGTGTCATTTATGGGAATGTTACATTTCTGTATAGTTTTATATGCATTTTTTTGTTGTTGTGGGAACTATGCCGTCACGAGTGCATGTGTCGGAAAGATTGCATGCCTTTCACAAAAGAACCTATTATCCTCCCACTCAACTTAAGACAAACTGGGTATGCCAAATACCTCCGGATAGTTACACATTACTCCTGCTTTGGAACACTGCAGAACAGGGGCAGTGCTCCCTGCTTGCTTAATACAATACAAATGAAAAAGAAAAAAAAAATCAATCACCATGAAAACTGTTTAGCAATAATGTCTGAAAATAAAAGATGTTTGACTGGTAGACTTAAAATTAGTTTACTCTAAGAAAGCCACAAGGCAGTAGCTCTGCAAACTCTTAAGATGGAAGCAAGATTGAAGCAAAGTCCAAGATGGAAGCAAGAAATGAATTTATTACATAATTACAACATGTGTATTTCTATGCTGCGAACAGGAAGCAAACTTCATTGGAACAAATGCACATCAGTAGAATTTATAGATGCACAGTTAGTAGAACACAAGAATGCAATGAATGGGGTTTTCCGTTAATTATAGCAGTTTTTAGCATTCAGAAATATTTTTATCAATGTGTTCCAACTAAATATTAGTTTCTTCATTAATTAGAATCAATTTTGAGTACAATATTTATCCACTTTCCAGCTATCTAGCAGTGCAATGAATTGGGGGGGGGAGGGGAGAGAGTTGGCTGGTTTACATTTTTTTTTATAGAGATGCAAGTTGTAATTTCTCTCTTAAACTCCCCCTATTTACAAAACCGCAATAGCAGTTTTTAGCACAGGTCAGTGCGCTGAATGCTCTGTGCTGCTCCCGACCGTTATAGAGTTCCTATGAGGGTCGGGAGCAGTGCAGAGCATTCATCTCGCCGACCTGTGCTAAAAGCCGCTATCGCGGTTTTGTAAAAAGGGGGGGAAAGACTTATGAATTTACTGTGTTTTGGGGGCTATTTATTAGATTTTTATTCACAAATTTGTATACTTTTGGGTCATGTGTCCTTTGGGATATAAATAGACGAGTCTGTCATCTATGTTTAGTTTTGTCTATAACAATCATTGTTTAAGGAAGAGAGGCACTTGTAAGTCTGTTGATGAATTCTATTTTATGAATTAGTGGTTTGCTCTCATTTGTAATAACTGATAAATTATGAGGGGTTTATTATTTTTTTTAGTCTTTAGTGGTAAATTCATTTTCAGACCTCATTTTGAGTATACAATATATGATTTTTTTTGTTTAACATTGTTTTTAGGATTTGTGAGTTCACATTATTGTGTCCGTTTTATTTAGGTATATGGTGCCTTGTATATATAATTGTTTGAGTTTATTTGTGTTTATATATGTTATTATGATTTTACTAACAGTTTTATTTGCTCTGACAGTTCTAATTCTCTCTGATGCAGCCCTAGTGGAGGGCGGAACATGGTCATGCAGGACATTGTTTATAAATCCTTCCACATGTTGCAGTTATTTAATAAATTAATTTATAGACCACATCCATGTGGTCTGTTACCTTGCTTCTAAATAGCTGAATCTAGTATCTCTGTATCATATTAGTCCCTTTTCTGCTTATACTGTTTTTTTAATAATAAACCATTTTACTTTCCTTGTAGTGCTTTGGACTGGGAATTCTTTTCTGTGGGTGAAGACAGCTTCCTGGTTGTGGCAAACTCCTTTGATGGCGTCTCCTTTTCTGTGAACAGCGTTATATACAGGTGAGAAGACAAGCCACTCATTGCTATTTAGCAGGGGTTTTACTCACTAAAGCCAGGATTCTCTTAATGGTGCCAGTAGGCACCTTAACTCAGTAAAAATTGCCATTGAAACAGTTTTTAACTGAGTTTCAAGGTGCCTACCGGCGCCTATAAAGTCGGCGCAGGAATCACGCCTCCATAGGTACTTTAGGCCACCAAATCCACTGTGGGCATTGCTAATGCTGGAAGTACTTGCATCTGAGCCATCTTCTCTTAATTCAAATACGTTCTAGGCAGTGTAACACAGTAATAACTTTCAATCACACTGCTAATGCCTGTGGGATAACAGACCCCCCTCACGCCCCCCCTCCCCGAGCAACATAACTAGCTGGGATTCAAATCCTCATTCCTCCCAATCCTCATTCCTCTTATCATTTTCTGTATGTTTTCACTTTTCAGTTTCCCCCAACCTCGATAAAGAAAAAGCGAAATGCGTTGGTAAAGGGGACGTATTTACTGAAAGGCTGAAAAGCTAAGTTATCTATTTAAATTTAACTGTTTATTTATTTAATTTTTTATTTATTATCAATTAATTACAAACAAAGAATTAACTTTGAAAAGAAAATTAGTAAAACTACAATCAATACCATTAAAATAAAGCACAAAAAAATTCCAACTTAATATATAGTCCACGACTGGGAGAACAAAGTAAGTAAATAAAAATCCCTTCCTGGAAAAAGGGGTCGATACAAATTTATTTATAAAGAATAGAGCAGTTAACCTCGGCTAAATATTAACAGACATGAGTTATCCCGAACTTTCCTAGGTAGCATCAGAAATCCCTTTTCCTTAAATTTAACTATTTAAACTATGAAATAAGAAAACAACAGAAAATGATAAGATATGAAAGCTTCTGCCATGTTGGGAGGAATGAGGATTTGAACCCCAGCGAGTTATGTTGCTCGGGGGGGGGGGGGGGTCTGATTTCCCACAGGCATTAGCATAGGTTTATCTGCTGCTCTACTCTTTTTTCCCCCAAAAAGGACCAGAAATCTTTTTGTAAAACACCCTCTTTAACTCTTTTGCAATCTGCCTTGAACCGCAAAGTAATGGCAGAATAGAAATCCCTAATGTAATGTAATGTAATGTAATTATAGAATCACTGTGTGAGAAATTGCTGCTGTTTACCTTATTTGCACTATAGAGCTTGATGCAAAATCTTTCACATGGATGGGGGAAAGTAGTAAAGTCACCTGAAATTGACGCACACTTTAACCCAAAAAATATTGCAGGGTTACAGTGCTATGCTTCTACTTTTTGCACTTTCAAGTTTATTTCAAATTTGCTTGTACTGCCCAATTAGCAAACTTTTCCCCTCCTTTCAAAGCCACTCTAGCATTTTTAGTGCCAGCTACGGTGGTAACAGCTTGGACGCTCAAAGGAATTCTATGAGTGTTGGAACTGTTACCGTGGTGGCCGGCTCTAAAAATGCTAGCGTGGCTTTGTAAAGGAGGGAGTTTCTGAGTTGTTTACAATACAGTGAAGGTAAGAGCTAAGACTAGGAACTAGAGCGAGTGTTTCAGTAGCAGAGGACTGGGAGAAGGATTTAGCCTACACGTTTCTTAGCAGTTCAAAGTGAGTTACTGGCACATTTGGTGTTTCCCTATCTCCAGAGGGCTTGCAATCTAAATTTGCATCTACATAAGTAGTCGCCTCCGCCGGGGCAGACCAGAGGTCCATCCAGCCCAGCGGTCCGCTCACGCGGCGGCCCATCAGGCATATTGCCTGGTCAGCGGTCCCTGACTAATTTTATTGCCTACCTCTACAGTTATCTCTAAACCTTCCACTGGTCTTATCTGTACCCCTCAATCCCTTTGTCTTCCAGGAACCTATCCAGGTCTTCCTTGAAACCCTGTACTGTGCTATTTCCTATCACGGCCTCCGGAAGGGTGTTCCATGTGTCCACCACCCTCTGTGTGAAAAAGTACTTCCTTGCGTTTGTTTTAAACCTGTCCCCCTTCAATTTCATCGAGTGACCCCTTGTTCTTGTGGTTTCTTTCAAATTGAAAAATCTGTCTTTGTCAACCTTTTCGATGCCCCTCAGGATCTTGAAGGTCTCTATCATATCTCCTCTGAGTCTCCGCTTTTCCAGGGAGAACAACCCCAGCTTCTTCAGTCTGTCAGTGTATGTAAGGTTTTCCATACCCTTAATCAGTTTAGTTGCTCTTCTCTGGACTCCCTCAAGCATTGCCATGTCCTTTTTGAGGTACGGTGACCAGTACTGTACACAGTATTCCAGATGCGGGCGCACCATAGCCCGGTACAGTGGCAGGATGACTTCCTTCGTTCTGGTCGAGATACCCTTCTTAATGATACCTAACATTTGGTTTGCTTTCCTCGAGGCTGTGGCGCATTGTGCCGACGCCTTCAATGTCGTGTCTACCATCACTCCCAAGTCTCTTTCCAGATTACTGACCCCTAGCATTGATCCCCCCATTTTGTAAGTGAACATCGGGTTCCTTCTCCCTATATGCATGACCTTGCATTTCCCTACATTGAAGCTCATTTGCCACTTTTTCGCCCATTCTTCCAATGTCGTAAGATCCCTTTGGAGATTCTCGCAGTCAACCGTGGTTTCAACCTTGCTGAATAGTTTGGTGTCATCTGCAAATTTGATGACCTCGCATTTTGTTCCCTCCTCCAGGTCGTCAATGAATATGTTAAACAGGAGCGGTCCCAGCACCGATCCTTGAGGAACCCCGCTCGTGACCCCTTGCCAGTCCGAGTAATGGCCCTTTACACCAACCCTCTGCTTCCTGTCTGCCAGCCAGTTTTTGATCCATCGGTGGACCTCCCCGTGCACCCCATGGTTCCATAGCTTCCTGAGCAACCGCTCATGTGGTACCTTATCGAAGGCTTTCTGGAAGTCTAGGTAAATTATGTCTATGGGTTCTCCTTTGTCCACCTGGTTGTTTACCCCCTCAAAGAAGTACAACAAGTTTGTGAGGCACGACCTACCCTTGCAGAACCCATGCTGGCTCGACCTTAGCTGTCCATTTTTTTCGATATGGTCACAGATGCTGTCCTTAATCAGTGCCTCCATCATCTTTCCCGGGACCGATGTGAGGCTTACCGGCCTATAGTTTCCCGGGTCGCCCCTCGAACCCTTCTTGAAGATGGGCGTGACATTAGCTATTTTCCAGTCCTCCGGGATCTCTCCAGTTTTTAGGGATAGGTTGCATATTTGCTGAAGTGTCTCTGCTATTTCATTTCTTAATTCCTTGAGCACCCTTGGGTGAATGCTATCCGGACCTGGCGACTTGTCGCTCTTTAGCTTGTCTATCTGCCTGAGGACATCCTCCTGGCTCACCTCTAATTTGACCAGCTTGTTATCTTGATCTCCATTTTCTATTTCCTCTGGTTCCGGAATGTTGGATGTGTCCTCCCTCGTGAAGACCGACGTAAAGAAGTCATTTAACTTGTCAGCTATTTCTTTTTCCTCCCTCACTACTCCCTTTCTATCCCCATCATCCAAGGGCCCCACTTCCTCCCTCGCTGGTTGCTTCCCCTTTACGTACCTGAAGAATGATTTGAAATTTTTTGCCTCTCCCGCTAGTCTCTCTTCATATTCCCTCTTTGCTCTCCTAACCACTCGGTGGCACTCCTTCTGGCTTTCCTTGTGTTCCTTTTGGTTGGCCTGCGTTTGATCCTGTTTCCATTTTTTGAACGATGCTTTCTTGTTACTGATCGCCTTTTTTACAGCTGCCGTTATCCATGCTGGGTTCTTTATTCGATTTTTCTTGCACTCTTTTCTGAACCTGGGGACGTACAGGTTCTGTGCTTCGTGCACCGTACGCTTGAGCAGGGTCCAGGCGCTTTCTACGGACTCTACCTTCCTTGTGCTGCCGTTGAGTTTCTTCCCCACCATTTTCCTCATTGCATCATAATTCCCTTTTCTGAAGTTGAGCGCTGTTGTTGTGGTTCTTTTCACCCTGGATGATCCCAGTTCTAGTCTGCACTGGATCATGTTGTGATCGCTGTTTCCCAGTGGGTCTAATACCGCTACTTCCTTTGCAGGTCCCCCCAGTCCACTGAAGATTAGATCAAGAGTAGCTTCTCCTCGTGTAGGTTCCATGACCAGCTGTTCCAGGAAGCAGTCCCTCGTGGCTTCCAGGAATTTGGTCTCTCTCTCGCAACTTGAGTGCCCGATACTCCAGTCTATCCCAGGGTAGTTGAAGTCTCCCATCACCACCACACTTCCATTTTTGCATACCTGCCGCAGTTCCGTCTCCAGGTCCCGGTCGATTTCTTCCGATTGGCCAGGCGGACGATAGTATAGACCCAATTTGATGTCTGCTCCAGATCCTCCTGGTAGCTTAACCCATATTGATTCCAAGCCTTCTGACCTTACTGCTGTTTCCATTTTGGTTGAGGGTATGGAGTCTTTTATGTATAGCGCTATTCCTCCACCCTTCTTGTGTGTCCTGTCTCTCCTGTAAAGTTTGTACCCTGGTATGACCACATCCCATTTATTATCCTCAGCCCACCACGTTTCTGTGATTCCAATTATGTCCAGGGCTTTTTGACTGGCTATAATTTCCAGCTCTCCCATTTTGGCCCTGAGGCTCCTCGCATTTGTGTAGAGGCAATATAGGTCCTGATTTGTCGCCCGCCCTGCTGTTTTCTTTCCATGGCTCGGCGCTCCCACCTGGCTTGCCTTTACTCGGTCATCCACCTCCCGTGGCGTGTCCGTTTTGCCCCCATCCAGTATCTCCTTTTTTGGATGGTCCTCTTGCTCCCATTGTTCTCTTTCAACCATGCCTGTTAGGCTCGTTTGCGCACTGGGCCCCTGCATTGCATCTGTGGGCCTTTTTTCTGAAGATTTCCACTCAGCCCTTTTGTTTAAAAGTTCCCTCCCAGTCCCTTTGTCCAAAAAGTCCCTCTCAGCCCCTTTGTCCAAGAGTTCCCACTCGGTCCCTTTGTCCAAAAGTGTCTCCTCAGTCCCTTTGTACAAAAAGTCCCTCTCAGCCCCTTTGCCCAAGAGTTCCCACTCGGTCCCTTTGCCCAAAAGTGTCCCCTCAGTCCCTTTATCCAAGAAGCCTCTCATAGTCCCTTTGCCCAAGAATTTTCTCTCAGTCCCTTTGTCCAAATGATCCCACTCGGTCCCAAGCTCTCTTTTGCAATGTCCTTGTTCGGTATCATTTTTTGATACCAATGTCCGGTGTGTCGAGGCCAGATCGACTTCCGGCTTTCCCCTTCTCTTCAGTTTAAAGCTAGGTCTATGGCGTTTTGGATGTTTCTTGCCAGCTGCCTCGTCCCAGCTGTGCTCAGGTGCAGTCCATCTCTCCTGTAGAGCTTGTTCTTCCCCAAGAAGGTCGTCCAGTTTCGAACAAAGTGGAATCCCTCCTCCTCGCACCATCTCCTCAGCCATCCATTCATTTCTTGTAGTTCGCTCTGTCTTCTTGCGTCTGCTCTCGGTACTGGTAGGATCTCCGAGAAGGCTATCCTATTTGATCTCAGCTTCAGTTTCCGCCCCAGGATCCTGAACTGCTCAGTCAGTGTAGTCCGGTTGAAATTTTTCCTGCTGACGTCGTTGGTTCCAATGTGGATTACAACTGCCGTCTCCTCTGTCTCGGCTCCCTCCAGGATTCTATCAATTCTGCTGATGACGTCCGTTGTTCTTGCCCCCGGGAGACATGTCACTAGTCGGTCCTCCCTTCCTCCGGCAATGTGACTGTCCACTTCTCGCAGGATTGAGTCTCCTACTACAACAGCAGATTTCCCCTTCCTCAGATGTCTCTCTGGTCTCAGGTCCGTGTCCTCCGGGCTCTGCTGGATCTCCGCTGGTCCTTCCGCCAGGTCCTGTTGGGTACCATCATCTGCATTTTCAGACCCTACGCTAGGTCCCACTCCCATGGTGTTTGTTGGTTCCTGACCTCCAGCTGCCGGTTCCCGTCTGATACGCTGGTGGTCCTGTGCCTCTGCCATCTGCCAGGCCTCCTCTATGTACTTCTCGAGCTCTCTGACTTGTTCTGAGATGTGGCTCTCTCTGGTAGTCTCCTCCGTTTCCCCACACTGTTCCTCTATTGAGCAGAGTCCCTCCAGCTCCTGGACTCTAACCTGCAGCCTTCCGACCTCCCTCTTCAGGCTATCCAGTTCCTGGCATCGATTGCATATGTATGCCCGCCTCCCAAAGGGGAGGTAGTCATACATATGACATGCGATGCAGTATACTGGGTAGCCCTGCTGGATTCCTGCAGCCTCCATTTCTCTGTTTTCTTTCCTATGTTCTGTAAGAGAAGAGAGGGAAAGAGAATGAGAATGAATCGCGAGTAAATTAGAGAAAATGTACCTCAGGAATTTCTCTACTGGGCTGCCTGTGCTCCTGGCTCCTTCTCAAGGCTCCTCCGCAAAGGCGCTCCCGCTAAGGCGAGCGCCTTTGCCGCTCGCCTTCGCCGCGCGCCGAACGGCTGCACGCCGTTGGCTCCCCGCCTTTTAAGGGGGAGCCCGCTGGCTGAAGCCGCTGACGCGATGCGGGTGGGCGGAGCTAACTCTCGCCCGCCCCTGGCTCACCGCGTCCCTCTCGCCTCTCTGCCTTCCCGCTCGCTGCCGCTGGAATCGGCAACGAGCCCTGAAGCCTCTGCTTCGCCTGCCTGCTCTCCTGTCCCAGCCGCGGCTCCCCGCCTTTTAAGGGGGAGCCCGCTGGCTGAAGCCGCTGACGCGATGCGGGTGGGCGGAGCTAACTCTCGTCCGCCCCTGGCTCACCGCGTCCCTCTCGCCTCTCTGCCTTCCCGCTCGCTGCCGCTGGAATCGGCAACGAGCCCTGAAGCCTCTGCTTCGCCTGCCTGCTCTCCTGTCCCAGCCGCGGCTCCCCGCCTTTTAAGGGAGGCAATAGAGGATTATGAGATGGGAAAAAAGAGAGGCAGGTGTCACAAATAGTGAAGTGGATTAGAAGAAATCAACCAGAAACGGAAATACACCAGTTTGTTACAATCAGCTTTATTGATAAAACTTCATCTATAATAATAATCCTCTAAGCGCGCATGCGCACTTAGGAGGATGTGGGGACCTGATGTGTGCTGTGTCCGTCCGTGGCTGCGGCTTGAGGAGCATGCGCCAGTTTGGCGCATCAGTCAACACAGAGTGGCGCTGGCGGCGGATGGCGGGAGGAGGGCTCATGGTCCTGCCTCCGCTCCTGTTCACAGCGGCCTGCACGTCGCCGACTCCTCCCCCTTCCGCACCAACCACTGCCGCTCCTGTTTAAAGCGGCCTGCTGAGGTTCACGGCCGGCTATAGCGAACCTCGCAGGCTGCTCTCCACATGGTAGCACGTTCCCTCTGACGTGTGGCTGCCGGGAGGAGGGCTTCGAGCCGCAGAAGACTGTCCCTGGGGAGAGTCGGGCCAACCTCTCCTTCCTCACCGACGCCGAAGAAGCTGCAGCTGGGGCAGTCGGGGCCTCCCCCGCCGCGCCCAATACACCCAGGCCCCGCTCCCTCTCGCGCTCTGAGCACTCACGATTGGCTGAAGGGTGTCATGCCGGTGCTGCAGGTACAGGGGGCTGCTTTTGTTGGAGAGGTGTGCTGGGGGGCAGACAGCTTTGCTCATGGGGGGGGGGGAAGACAGAAGGGGGCCATGGAGAGACAATCATGGAGAGGGAAAGGGGGCTACTTTGGGGGAAGGGGTATGCTGGGGACAGACAGCTTTGCTCGGGGGGGGGGGGGGGGGGGAATGACACAAGGACACAGAAGAATGACACACAGGGGGCCAGAGAGACAGACAGAAAGGAAGACAGACAGCCAGCATCCAAGGAGAGAGAGCCAGCATCTAAGGAGAGACAGCCAGTGTCCAAGGAGGGAGAAACAAATAAACATAGACAGACAGACAGACAGCGACCAAGGGGAGAGAGAGAAAGAAAGAAAGACAGACACGCACATCTATTCTAGCACCCGTTAATGTAATGGGCTTAAAGACTAGTGTTATATAAACCTGATGTGGTCATGTTTTGCAAACTTCTGAATTGAAATTGAGAGATGGCATCTAAGTCACGAGCAATGTCATTTGCTGATTTTACTCGACATTTTAAATGACACTGCGCCTGACTAAGAAGTTGTCTTTCAATTTCAATTCAGAAGTTTTAATTCCAGTTTACCTGCGTATGCACTCATTTGTCATTCCCTTGATACCAGCATTTGCTGAAATGTGGCCATGTCAGGATTTTATACAAGATTTATCAATAAAGCTGAGTTATCCCACACTCTTATACTTCTCTGATTCTGGTTGGAACACAGTCCCTTTGATCCACTTCATTAACAGAGGATCATTAGCCAAATTCTTTAAATGGTGCCCAAAGTTAGGCACTGTTATGATTAATGCTAAGATAGTATTCTGTAAAGGGCACTCCGAGTAACATAGAAACATAGAAGATGACGGCAGAAAAGGGCTACAGCCCATCAAGCCTGCCCACTCTGCTTACCCACCCCCTGTCTATGCCCTAATGACCCAATTTCCTTATCTTGACCCTCATAGGGATCCCACATGGGTATCCCATTTATTCTTAAAGTCTGGCACGCTGTCTGCCTCGATCACCTGCGCTGGAAGCTTGTTCCAATGATCAACCACTCTCTCTGTGAAGAAATACTTTCTGGTGTCGCCATGAAATTTTCTGCCCCTGAGTTTGAGCGGGTGCCCTCTTGTGGCTGAGGGTCCCTTGAGTAGAATAGTAGTTTAGCATGCATTCTGCGCCTACCAAAAAGAAGGAAAAACGGTTGTCTCGAATATAAGTCGGGCGGCTTAATATTCAAGTGCCCTGCCTTGCTAGGCTCTGCACCCAGCCCTCTTTCCTCCATCCCCTGTCAGGCTCTCCACCCGTCCCCCCTCCCTGCCATGTCCATCGTACCTTCTCTGCTGCTAGAATCCTTGGCGGTCCAGAGGTGTAGCAGGCAGGAGCGAACTTTCCGCGCTCCTGCCCCACTGCTAACCCGGTCAGTCACTGCTGCGAGTTCTGGCTTCAGCCGCTGAGCAGTACCGAGCAGGAGCACGCGTTGGTACTGCTGCTCGATGCTAAGCGGCTTCCTGAATGGCTCCCGTGAATTCTCACGAGCATTCTGTAAATACTCGTATGCTGCGAATCGTCACATTGTGGTTAGAGAATTAGGGAAACCAGACTTCAATTCTTGCATCCTCCATGGATGCTCCTTGTAACCCTCTGTTGTCTTAGGCATAAGCTGAAGAATCTACTTACTCAGCTGTATTTTGGCAGTAATGCACGCTCTAGATCAATAATACAGCTTGATGCAAATGTTCTCCCCCCCCTTAATGCATATTAAATAATAAAAAAAACTGTGAAGCATGCAAATGCATACAACGCAGACCGATTTTATGCAAAATCAATAATAAAGCTTGCGTTCAGCTTTAGAAGCTGTGTTATTTATTGAAAGTTACCAACAACTTCCTCTGGGAGCATGAGTCTGATGATCTGTGAGTAGATGCTGCAGTGGATGATGTGAAAGGTGGTTGCAAAATAAAAAAAAAATGCCCCTTCCCCAAATTCCTTAAAAAAAATAACAAAAAAACTACCCCTGCACTCAATGCATGAATCCCTTGCTAAATTTAAAATTCCCCTCCCACCCCCTCATTCCCCTGATCTTTCAGAAAACATTGAAATCCAGTCTTTATCGTCACTATCTGGGTAGTGCTAAGGTAAGGCAGAGCCAGGAATTATCTGGTTATCAGTAACAATCAGTCTAATAACCGGGCAACTATCCGAATAAAGTTAGGACAGCAAAAAGGTTGCCCTAACTTACCCTCCCCCCCTCCTTTTATGAGGCTGCGTTAAGATTTTTTTTATCACCGGCTGTGGCGGTAACATCTCTGATGCTCGTAGAATTCCTATGAACGTTGGAGCCGTTACTGCTGCGGCTGGTGATAAAAAAAAGCCTAACATGGCTTAGTCAAAGGAGGGGTGGGGGGAGGTTAATCTGGACAGTTATCCAGTTACCAGTCTAATGTTGCTGATACCCGGATAAATGCTTGCAGCTACAAATGCTGGCTTGAGCAAAACATTGAAACCCATGGCTGAATATTGACCAGTTAGATTTTAAGCTTTCTGTGGTGGGGAAATATCTAGTGTACCTGAATGTAGTGTACCATGAACTACTAACGAAAAGGCATAAATTAAATCCAAATAACTCAATAACACCATTACATCAATGGGAAAAGTCTTAATACATTTGGCACTGAAATCATTGTACTGAATATCTGAGGGAGGAGAATGCTCATTGGTACTGACTCATACTCACTTTACAGGTGGCAAGGATATGAAGGTTTTGTAGCGGTTCACAGTCTGCCAACATTTGGATGTAGAGACTGGGAAGCTTTTAATACTACAGCAGGATCTTACCTCATCTACTCAAGTGCAAAGGAGCCCATATCCAAGGTGCTGAAACTTAAAACCTATTGACATAAATTCAAAATGGATCAATGCCAGGAAGTGACCTCACCCTTCTTGATGAAGTTATATTAAATCTTGCCAAAGTAACTTTTTCAGTTATGGAATGGAAGATGCATGAACGGAATACAAAGAAATGTTGCAGAACCCGGTATGAGAAACTCTGGAGGAAATAAAAATATCGCAATTGGTTTCACACACTTTCAAGATGAAATGCATAACTGATGACGTCTGCATGCCGCTATGGATATTTTTGAAGTAATGTCACCTCAGAAGAAGACATATTTGTTTCTGAAGATGCTTTATTCTGTGACTGCTCTGCCAAGGGATAGAAGCTGGGTGGTACAGGGAACCCTAATTTCTCCAAGTATAACTATTGCTTATATGCTTTCCATTAAAAACAAAGGTTTTCCAATGCCTCAGTGGGTCTGTGTTATATGATTGGTTCCTTAATGATTTTCAGGCAGTGTCTGCTTATATTAGACATGCATCCCAGTTTTGTGTGTCAGTGTTTATTGGTATAATTCATGCTTATGGTTCTTTTGTTGACACCAACATCCACATAAGTGACATTACTGGATATATGTTCACTTTGCTTTTTCTTGTTCATACTCCAGGGCAGCTAGAACTTTTGGTCCACCAACCATTCTATTCTTGATCTGAATTTCCATTACCATGGAAACTAGATTTTGCTGCTGTTTAGAGCTCCATCAGAAATGCAGGGATCTGCTTTTAAAGGTGTTTTTGTTACAACCAACAAGACCATAATATCGTGGTAATGATAACGTGACCATTTATTTTTTTCCTCAAAATGGGACAGGACCCCAGATCCTCCCCGGGTCCTCCGGATCCCATTAAATATAGTGCAAAATATAGAGAGCAGATATAAAATCTCAAAACTGACACATTTTGATCACTAAATTTAAAATAAAATCATTTTTCCTGCCTTTGTTCTCTGGTGATTTCATGAATCTCTAGCTGCACTTCCTTCTGATTGTGCATCTTCTCTTTCATTTCTTTCTTTCTTTCTCTTTCTTTCTCTCTCCCAGCCCCCCAAACCACCCTGCTTCCCTGACGCAGCCTGCTTTCCCTGCCCCCCGACAAGCCAAGCCAAGCCACCCTGCTTCTCCTGCCCCCGACAAGCCAAGTCACCCTGCTTCCCCAATGCACCTTGCTTCCCCTGCCCCCGACAAGCCAAGCCAAGCCACCCTGTTTCCCTGCCCCCCGACAAGCCAAGCCAAGCCACCCTGCTTCCCTGATGCACCCTGCTTCCCCTGCCCCTCTGACAAGCCAAGCCAAGCCACCCTGCTTCCCCTGCCCCCTGAAAAACCAAGCCACCCTGCTTCCCCTGCCTCCCCTGACAAGCCAAGCCAAGCCACCCTGCTTCCCCAATGTACCTTGCTTCCCCTGCCCCTGACAAGCCAAGCCAAGCCACCCTGTTTCCCCTGCCCCCCGACAAGCCAAGCCACCCTGTTTCCCCGATGCACCCTGCTTTCCTTGCCCCCGACAAGCCAAGCCACCGTGCTTCCCTGATGCACCCTGCTTCCCCTGCCCCTCTGACAAGCCAAGCCACCCTACTTCCCCTGCCTCCCCTGACAAGCCAAGCCAAGCCACCCTGCTTCTCCTGCCCCCACACACCCTGCTTCCCTGACGCAGCAACACCAAAGTGCATGCAGTGACTGCACTGCACAAGCACCAGATCTATAAGTCTCCCCCCCTGACGTCAATTCTGACGTTGGAGATGAAGTTCTGGGCCAGCCAATCACTGCCTGGCTGGCCTGGAACTTCTTCTCTGACATCAGAATTGACATCAGGAAGAATGCTTGTGCGCCCGCACCTGGACTTCTTTTTGTGTGCGGTAAGCTGCGGCAGCGGTGGTGGACCGGGGGGGGGGGCAGGGGGTTGAATCAGTGCTGGAGGGAGGGAAGGAGGGAGGCTGGCTTTGGCACGGCAGGGAGGTAGGTGAAGCGATCACCTGTCCCATTGTCCCTGCACACAGCTTTGGGATGCTGTTTCTGAGAACGGGACATTTTGGCGTCCCGAAGCTGTGTGTGTGGACAATGGGACAAGGGATCTAAAAACGGGATAGTCCCGTTCAAAATGGGACGTATGGTCACCTTAGGTAATGATGAAAGCCAGTGGCTCAACAGGAATTTTTAAATCCATTTTACAGGGAAGAATGGACATTTTCTCTATATGTCAACGTATAAAAAGGGAACAATTCTAGTAGTCATATTGGTCATGGAGAAAGGCAGAGTCTTTGTAAGTTGTGCTAACTTTTAAAGAGCTCCCTTGGAAAGGATTTTGTAGTGCATGAGTTGTCCTCTTGGGTGTACCTCTTTTTTTTTTATTAAGCATTTTCAACATATTACATCCATTTAAACATAATAAGATATGGATTTCACAGAAAATTATACACCATCCAAAAATAATTTTATCCATAAGGTAAATATCCATCTAGCCCACAATTGAAGAAAGACATCTCTTGTAATTTAAATACACATAAAAAAAAAGGAAATCAAAATAGGCATAGAAGGAGAAGAGTAAAGTTTGCCCCCTTCGACAACCTATATACCTTCTAAGACGCTATACTTATAAAAACCTCACTGAGAAATGCTAATAACTAGTCCTACTTCTTTCCCTTAAGAAATATTTCTAACTGCGATGGGTCCCAAAAAACATAATCTTTGTCTTGAATATGCAACAAACACTTACAGGGAAATTTAAGAAAAAAATGTTGCACCAATTTTAAGAACTTTAGGACGTAAAGCCTAAAAGGCTTTCCTCCTATATTGAGTAACCTTTGCCACATCAGGAAACATTAGGACCTTATCTCCAAAGAATTTTGTCTCTCTATTTTGGAAATATAACTTCAGAATTAAAGTTTTATCTATTTCATTCACACAAGTAATTAACAAAGTAGCCCGGGTTGGGATCAATTCTTAAGAATCTTCAAGAAATTTTGTTAAATCTCCATCTGCTACACTCAATTGATCCATTCCCCCCTCTACTGGAAATTTCTTCTTTTGAGGTATATAAAAGAAGTTAGAGAACATCATGGTATCAGAGTTTGTGACCCCTAGTATTTCCTGGAGATACCTTCTCAGTAGTATCTCAGGAGATAACAAATGGGTCAATGGAAAATTTACTAATCTTAGATTTCTTGCTCTAACCTGATTTTCACTCATTTCTAACTTATAATGAATATTCAAAGAATCTTTTGTAGATGCAACCATAGATGTCTGTAAATTATTTATCTGTTTTCCTAAAGAGAGTGTTCATTTATCTGGATTCCCAATGTTAGCATCTACATTTCCCAATTTATCAACCAATTCATGGGAAAAGATCTGAACTTGATTAGTAACTTTCCTCAACATTGCCTCCATCTGCATTTTAAGAGTCCATAAATCTTTTAAGGTAACTTCCTCTGGGTTTTCTTCCGACCCCTCTGGCTGACTAATTGTTCCAGGAAAAACTTGTGGCATCTGAGTAAATACAATCTCCGCAGCCTGTTGGGGATCAGAGGCTTCAAAAGAAGCCACTTGCGAGCCCGTAGGTTCCAAGTCCCTGGGAAGATCAGGAGGGAGGGGAGGGGTACGCTCTAGAAAACTCAGGGAAGCCCCTGAAAAAGAATCAGATTTATCTGTTGACCTTAATGTACCTGGTAGTATCAGATGTTTATCCATAGGTCCAGCAATAACGGGAGTTGAGACACGAGGTTTCCCTTTACGCTTTCCCATTATCAGTTCATAAAAGCAATCCAAACATGTCAAGATGAGAAATTAAATAAATTAACTAAAAGTCCATTTTGGCTCCAATGACTCTCAAGGGGCATGACCTGCCCTTCAGGGCACACCCCTCCGGCTGCGCGCCTGTGGCCGCGCCATAGGAGGAAGCTCGTTCTTATCTCCCGGGCTACAGGATCCGATGTTATAGGTGTCCTTCTCTGGTGCCTGTTGGCAATAGGCACTATGCTGTCGGGGGAGCACTCCGGAGGAACAGTAAGTGGAAAAATTGTTCAAATAAATCCCTGGTCTCTAGCATCTGCGCCCTCCAGGAGAAGCTTCCTCCGGGTGCACCTCTTAGAAAAGGGAATTTATCAAAGTTTTAGCATATGCTAATGGACTTAGGCTTGGATTCTGTAACCAGTGCCATTGTCGGTAGCTGTCTTAAAAGCGGCCGCCAATCATGTGTCAATCACGTGACAGCGCTAGGTACATAATCGTGCCTCCGGCAAAGATAGGTGCTGGAAATGTAGGCCAGAGATTCCTGGCTTACATTTCCGCCGCCTATGATGGGAATTGCACCTCTGTAGGCACTTTAGATTGCATCAGGCCTCTTCCAGCATTAGCCATGCCCACAGTGGCGTTAGGCAGCCTAAAGTGCATACGGAGGTGTGATTCCTGAAATAGAGAATGACAAGGGGACAAATTTTTCCCCATTTCCGTGGAAACTCATTTTCCTTCCCATCCCCATGAGCTCTTTTCTTTTCCGTGCCCCATTCCTGCAAGCTCTGTCCTCATCTGCACAAGCCTCAAACACTTTAAAATCAGAGCTTACAGGAATGGAGCAGGGATGGGGGAATGGAGCAGGGACAGGGACAGCGATAAAACTCAAGGGGACAGGGTGGGGAAATTGAGTACCTGCAGGGATGAGGACAAATTTGTCCCCGTGTCATTCTCTATCCTGAAACTCAGTTAAAAACCATCATTTCAATTGCTTTTTTTAAATTTATTTTTATTGAGTTTGGGCATATACTGGTGGCTAAAAAAGAAACGACGTCATTTAGAGAATCCAGGTCTTGCATTCTAAATGTTAAGAAACCCATAGGTATAAAGGGTTAGATTCAGTAAATACACTAAAAAATAGGCACTAAAAATTTGGCACTCAATGCTAGTCTCTAATAGGCACTCAAGAATGAGCATCAAATATGGAATTAGTACTGAATGCCAGATTTGTGGACCAGGACTTATGCCTGCTGAAACCAGGTGAAATTCACAGCTCCCAGTTTGGGCACACATCCCTGGTATTTTACTACACTGTGTGTAAATTTTAGGAATGTCCCAACCCAAGTATGCAGCTCCCATGGCTACATCCCATTTTGGTTGCACACAAAGACGTCCCCTCAAAAAACAAACCCGGCATAAACTGACATTTGGACGTTTTTCTCGCAAAAACTTCCAAGCAATGATTTTGGAATCCGGCTTTCTAGATGTCTTGTTAGACTTTTTTTTCTGCTGAACATCCAAAGTTCAAGGGGGCTACAACCCTCAGATGCATAAAAGCCTCCATTTAGGTGCTCTTAGGTTGCATGGTGAGAGCATATTCTCTGAAAGCATCTGGATGCCCAGATTCCATTATAGAATACCAGCATAATCTGGTTCAGGTACGCCTAACATTAATGCACCTACAATTACACGAGCCTTAAAACTGGCATAAGTGGGAGACTATCCAAGGTCCACCCATGTACTATATATGCTCCTTTGCGAATGCATGCTATGCCTGTTGCACACGCCTTTACAGGATAGCATATAGATACCTACTAGAACTTTTAAGGGCAAGTACACTATATAATTATGCTCGTAAATGCTAATATTCTGTAACAGCATAAGATTTGCCGTTCTGGGACAGACTGAAGGTCCATAAAGCAGAGTGTCCTGCTTCCAGTAGAAGCCAATCCAGGTTATAAGTACCTGGTAAGATCCCAAAGAGTAAAACAGATTTTATGTGGCTTATCCTGAACTCTGAATAGTATTCTATAATGGGTATCCAGGCATTGGTACCCTCAGTGATGTGTGGTGAGGGCTTTGGATTAAGTAAACCCCCTGCTCTACAGCCCTGATTTTTAATTTTTTTTGCCTACCTTTTGTTTGATGCAGTTGATTTGTTCAGTAGGCAGCCTGCTGAACCAGTCAAACTTCATCAAACAAAAAATAAACAAACAAAAAAAGCAGGGCTCTTGGGCTGGGGATTCTCCAAACCCTCCTGAAGGCCCTGACTGTACTGATCTGAATTTGATTGGATGAGCAGCATCTGCCTGTTGCCAGTTCAACCAATAAAATTCAGAGCAGTGCCCATAGGGCCTTTAGAGGGTGGGGCAAATCCTCCAAAGGCCCTGGCCACTCGCCACTGGGCACCTGTCATACTGTAGAATAGCATGTAGCACCAGAATCTGCGCTCAACTTTGGGCACAAGGAATTACACCAACTGAAACCTAGTATAAATCCCATCATGCAAATTGGATACAGATCCGCACTCTCTATGACAATGTGCACATTTTAAGGGAATGACCGACCCATGTCCCTCCCATAGCCACACCCCTTTTGCAGATCTGCTTGAAAGCAGTTAGATCTACAAATGGGTGCATAAATGTATTTTCACGCAGCTGTGGAACCAAGGGGTGCAAGGGGATGTCCACCGATGGATCAAAAACTGGCTGGCAGGCAGGAAACAGAGGGTTGGAGTAAAGGGCCACTACTCAGACTGGCTATGGGTCACGAGCGGAGTCCCGCAGGGGTCGGTGATGGGACCGCTCCTGTTCAATATATTTATTAACGACCTGGAGGCGGGAACAAAATGTGAGGTTATTAAATTTGCGGATGACACCAAACTCTGCAGCAGGGTTAGGACTGCGGAAGACTGAGAGGACCTGCAAAGGGACCTAACGATACTGGAAGAGTGGGCAACAAAGTGGCAAATGAGCTTTAACATAGAGAAATGCAAGGTCATGCATGTAGGGAAAAAGAACCCGATGTTCAGCTACAAAATGGGGGGATCACTGCTAGGGGTAAGTAACCTTGAAAGAGACCTGGGGGTGATGGTAGACCCAACATTGAAGGCGTCGACACAATGCGCGACGGCCTCAAGGAAAGCAAACCAAATGTTGGGTATCATTAAGAAGGATATCACGGCCAGGACGAAGGAAGTCATCTTGCCACTGTATCGTGCAATGGTGCGCCCGCATCTGGAGTACTGTGTCCAGTACTGGTCGCCGTACCTCATGAAGGACATGGCAGTACTTGAGGGAGTCCAGAGAAGAGCAACTAAACTGATAAGGGGTATGGAAAAGTTCTCATATGCTGACAGGTTGAAAAAGCTGGGGCTATTCTCCCTGGAAAAGTGGAGACTTAGAGGAGACATGATAGAAACCTTCAAAATCCCGAAGGGCATAGAAAAGATAGACAGGGACAGATTCTTCACACTGTGGGGAACCACAAGTACAAGGGGGCACTTGGAGAAATTAAAAGGGGGCAGGTTTAGAACAAACGCTAGGAAGTTCTTTTTCACCCAGAGGATGGTGGACACATGGAACGCGCTTCCGGAGGCTGTGATAGGCCAGAGCACGTTACAGGGCTTCAAGGCAGGTTTGGATGGGTTCCTGGAGGATAAGGGGATTGAGGGGTACAGATAGGAGTTGAGGTAGGTTATAAGAATAGTCAGGGACCATTGCACAGGTGATGACCCAGCGGAGGCAAATTCTTATGTTCTTATGTTCTTAGATCTGCCATTTTTGCCTTGTTTGGTGCCTTGCATCTGTTATTACATGTCCATATCAAACTGTCCATTGCAACTTCCTGAGTGACTGACCCAACCTCTTGTAATATAATCCAACTTTGAACTGAATAGGTAAAGGCAGAATAGAAATCTGATTAACATTAACATAACATAATATGACACTTAAAGGGAAATTCTATATGTTCTTTCTGGAATTTCTCTCCAAATCTCTTAGAAGTTTGTGTATTTTAAGAAGACATGGCACATTTTTTAAACATGTGTCTGGGTTAAGTTATATCTAGCTGTCAAGATTTGGAAAAGGCAATATGCTGCAAATCCTGCATACCACTTTTCTGCCACTCCTGCCAATAAATCATATAAATGTTTAATTTTTATTTTCAAAGTCCCCCAAATGGGAGCAGCAAAGCTCCTTTACCACGGGACCTCAAGATTTCTGTCATGTGTTGCCCTTAAAGTTTCTGGGGAGTTGAGCGCCTGCATGTAAAATTAATGGTAAAAGAGAGAGAACATATTCCAATATCAGCTATGCAGGATTTCCAGACTCCTCTGCATACCTTATCCTCACTGTTACATAATGAACAAGAAGACTTCATGGTAATATTTCAAAGTTAAGAAAAACAAATTTGCCTTTATCTTTAGGAGCTTGCAATGCCTATTATAGAAGAATTTTCAGTTCAAATATTTTATTGATTTTATAGAAAAAGAGAACGAAAAGTACAATTTGTGAAAAGAAATGATACAATCCAGTCACACGAACATGAATAATAGTCATAAGAATAAATAATAAACAATCCTGAACCAATACAACCAATTGATCAGTATCTAATTTGTTTTACAAAGCTTGGGCCTGGCCATGTCTGGACTTCAGCAATGAATTTTCAGATATATTGGAGCAGCAAAAACACAGCCGGTTAAGTGCAATATTCAGCACTTAGCCGGCTATGGTGAACCATATAAAGATGGGACTGATTTTTATGTGGTTATTTTGATGAGTTAAGTGCTGACTCTGTCCCTGAAGCACTCCCAAGATAGCTGTTTTCAGGTTGGGCGCTAAGCAGACATTTTCAGCGGCATTCTCTGGTAAGATGCCATTGAATATGCCAAATTAGCCCTGGACAGGCAATTTAAATATTGGACCTCGCATGATATTTATTTATTGGAATTTATTTACAGCCTTTATGAATAGATTGACTCAATTTTGTTAACAGCATAACAGTAGTAAAAAGACCAAATATAAACATAAGTACAATGAATGAGGTAAAAATCAAAATCAGTAAATTGAAACGTAATAATAGGACTACCATGAACCAGTTTCAGAAATATACTTATTAACAGCACTGAAATTGCCTGGATGAAGTGAATGCTTCCTGAAGTAGAGGTAGTCTGGAGTTAGACGTAGCCCCTCTGGGAGTAAATTCCAGAGCGTGAGGGCTACTCTTGAAAAGGCTTGCTTAAAATATTGTTATTTTGTGGAGCAATGATCATCTTTATACAGACAATCCTGTCCCACCACATTAAAACTAATCTATTTCAATACTGAAGAGATGATTCTAACAGGTTAAATATCCTATTCGTAATAACTTTCATCAATTGTTTTAGCTCCCTATCAAATGTCAACGCCCAAACACTTCAGCCAAGGGGAGAGTGTGGCACAGTGGTTAAAAGTACAGCCTCAGCATCCTGAGGTTATAGCTTCAAACCTATGCTGCTCCTTGTGACCCTGCACGAGCTACTTAATCCCCCCATTACCCTAGGCACATTAGATAGATTGTAAGTTTCAAGTTTCTTTATTTTTGATATACCGTCTATCAAAACAAATGTCTAGATGGTGTACAATATAAAAAGATTGTAAGGGACAATTAAAATAGGTAAATAAAAGCAATATTTTATCAAATATTAAAAATACTATTCAAATTTGGATTAAAGTACATGAGACGGAAGGAGAGTAGGGGAGGGAAAGGTTTAAAATACATCAAAGTAAAATTAATACAAAAGGGACGGTAAACGGGGAGTGGCAAAGACATTAGCAGGGGAGTCATTTCAAAAGAAGTATTAGATGTTTCAAAACTTCACATGAATTAAGGAATTAAGAAGCTGAAGCTGATACTAAAGAATAAAGGCATCTTTAAAGAGGAAAGTTTTAAGTTTTGGCTTTAAATTTTTCAAGCGAGTTCTCTAATCGAACATCTAATGGGAGGGCATTCCATAGAGAGGGGGCAGTAACTGAAAAGATGGATTTGCGAGTAGTATCGTAAAATAGTTCCCATATTGATGGTATGGAGAGTAAATTTTGATTATTTGATCGGAGGGTCCTAGATGACGAATAAGCCCAGAAGACAGACAGGGAAAAATGCTTGAGTGCCTAAATAAATTCATGTAAACTGTTCTGAGCTCCCTTAGGAGAACAGTATAGAAAATTGAATAAATAAATAGTTTCTCAAGATGTGATCATATCAGTTACTTCATAATTCCCATTCTTGCCAAGAATTCTGATGTTGTTTCATTTGCTCCTGTTAAAAGTTCTTCTAAGTCAGTTTGCATTCTCTCTATTGTGATGGTCTACCAACTCCTGAGAACACACTGGGCTCTTTGTATTAAAGTGCGCTAGCGTTTTTAGCGCATGCAGCAGATTAGCATGTGCTAACCCCACATTACGCGGCTAGAACTAACGCCAGCTCAATGCTGTCATTAGTGTCTAGCGCGTACGGCATTGTAGCGTGCACTATTCCGCACGTTAATGCCCTAACGCAGCTTAGTAAAAGGAGCCCTCAATCTGTGCAAGTTTCCCTTCCAAAAGAATTGTCCACTGTGGGCAAAGGATAGTTCTGGCATGAGAGTCTCCAACTCTGGTTTTATGCTGTGCATTGTTTCCAATTGTAGCTTGATAATGTCTTTCTATAGAACTCCTCTCGTATGAGGAAAGACTAAAGAGGTTAGGGCTCTTCAGCTTGGAAAAGAGACGGCTGAGGGAAGATATGATTGAAGTCTACAAAATCCTGAGTGGTGTAGAACGGTTACAAGTGGATTAATTTTTTACTTCATCAAGATTTACATAGACTAGGGGACACTCAATGAAGTTACAGAGTAATAATTTTAAAGCTAATAGGAATAAATATTTTTTCACTCAGAGAATAGTTAAGCTCTGGAATGCATTGACAGAGGATGTGGTAAGAGTGGTTAATGTAGCTGGTTTAAAAAATGTTTGGTCAAGTTCCTGGAGGAAAGGTCAATAGTCTGCTGTTGAGATTTACATGGGGGAAGCCACTGCTTTGCCCTGGATCGGTAGCATGGAATGTTGCTACTATCTGGGTTGTGACTTGGATTGACCTCCGGTAAGATGGAATACTGGCTAGACGGACCATTGGTCTAACCCAGTAAGGCTGTTCTTATGTAAAGTAAGAACTTCTTCTAGCACCAAATTGTTAGCAATAATTTGACCATGTGTTGGCACCGTTTTTTCTGGGGTTGGTGATTTTAGCAGTAGCTATAGTAAGGACTTATTCTGAGCTATACAGACAAAAATAAGGGGATTCAGGTGTGACAACCCAACAAATATTGCATGGATGTTATCGGAGCTGCAGACCTACACCATCATTTTGGGTTGTGTTCCAGAGCAACTCCAATTCAGCCATTGTTTAAACACTGCTACACTAACTAAGCATCTGAGGGAAGTAGAACAGCAGTGGGCAAAACGAAAAAAGAGATTGGTTTTCTCTATTGCAAAAAAAAGATTTATTTATTTTTTTAAGTGTGAGAAAAATGGGGACACTATAGTTTTTGAAAGAAGACCTAATAAGATAAGGAAAATGGGAATAGCCTTCATAAACTACAAGAGATCACAGAAAAGGAAGGCAAGCAATAATATCTGGAAAAGCTAAAATAAAGCTGGGAAAGTAATCAGAAAAGCAAAGATTCAATTTGAAGAAAAAATAGTGAATGCAGTAAAATTGGAATACAAAACTATGGGCTCCTTTTATCAAGCCGCGCTAGCGGGGTTAGCGCTTTGGACATTTCATCACGCGCTAATCCCCGCGGCCGGCTAAATAACTAACACCTGCTCCATGCAGGCATTAGCGGCTAGCGCGGCAGGCGGTTTAACGCGTGGCATTAAACCCCTACCGCAGCTTGATAAAAGGACCCCTATGTGCAGCTGTTGGAGCTCCACTTGTGCATCACCCTTGTGCACATCCCTCTTGGGACTACCAGCAAGTATTTGCAGAATAGCAATAGGCCTTAACTGCTATTAATTAGGTGCTAACAGACAATTCCCAATGTTAGTTGGCACCAATTAAAATGTATGAACACATCTGGGTGCATGCTATTCTATAAGGCTATTCATAAGATAGGAAAATATGATCATGTTACTCCTCTTTTGAAAGAAGCCCATTGGCTACCTGTCACACCGTATAACTTATAAAACACTAATGCTAGTCATTAAAATTAAACTCTCGCGCCTTCCACCTTTTCTGGATAAACTCATTATCCCTCTCTGCTCTTCCCGGACTCTCAGATCAGCAGATCAGAACTGTCTGTCCCCTCCATCAAAGAATTTTATTATACCAGGAAAACTAACTTCTCCAAAGTTGCCCCAACTTTATGGAATGCCTTGCCATCTCAACTCCGCCACGAAAATCTTCTTGACAAATTCAAGATTAAATTAAAAACGTTCTTATTTTAAGATGCATTCCACAGCTTTTTTTTTTTTTTTTTTTTAACATTTTTATTATTTTATTAAATTACAATAGTGTAATACATTTAATTGAAAATAGCAAAATATTATAAAAAATACACTATTTCAAACAAATAATATATAAAATTATAACTATACCCAACCCCTTCCATCAATATTAGCAATACTAAACAACTTTAATATGAAAATTCTACAGCTTCTAAACTTCTCATTCATAACAGTTTACCAACCGCTTTTAAAAACTACCCCATCCCCAATGCTACATCCCCACCCCCTCCCTTTTCTTTATAACTCATATATATTTTTTTAAATAATGTAATTATCAACCCCCCTTTCACTTTTACCCCCACGCTCATGTTTATCTATGTAAAATGTCTTAATGTTCACTCTCCCCCTCCTATAATTATTATTTTAATCTTTTATTCTATTTTAGCACTGTAAACCGGCTAGATATTTGTCGATGGTTGGTATATTAAAAATAATAAAACTTGAAACTTGAAAAGAGGGTGTTCTAAAAAGTTGCAAGCATAGTTATAGAATACAGCCTAAGTCAGGCTCATATTCAGACTGCAGGAGGTCACCGGCAATCTGTGGTTCGTGGCAATACTGAAATTTCAGTGCCAGTACCATATCTGGCCACTGGTGTTGAGTTCCCAGCCTATTTTTGGGCTGGCCGAGACATAGCTGTTTCGGCAGTCATAGAGTTCCTATGAATGTCAGAACAGCGCAGAGCATTCAGCGTTATTGTTGGCGCTAAAAAACTCTTGTGCGGTTTTGTAAAAGGGGCCTAAGTTAGGCACCCTTTATAGAATCAGCCCCATTTTGTGTAATGTCTGCTGCGGGCACTGAACCCAGCTACTTAATGCTGGCATTTTTTTTTTTTAAACAGGCAGGCGCATGCCCAGTTAATTCAATATTCAGAGCTAACATGCCATGCATTAGTGCCTAAAGATAGGACAGCTAATTATGTGGTCCTATTTCTGTATCAGCATTGGCTGGTTAGCTAATGCACTTTGACGCTAACCAGTCATTTTCTGTGAAGAAAACCAGTTAAGGGCCATTGAAAATGACCAGATAGTTGCCAATAAGGAGTCCTTTTATTAAGGTGCACTAATTTAGGGCGTGCTAAAGATTAGCATGTGCTAAATGCTAAAGCATCCATTATATCCTATGCGCATCTTAGCATTTAGCACACGCTAAATCGGTTAGCGCATCTTGATAAAAAGACCCCTAAATGAATTAACCAGTCGGCAGTCAATCCTAGCTGGTTAACTCGCTTTGAATATTGGGCCTGGAGGATTCCTGTGCAGCTTAAAAGCGAATTCAACTTCCATGCTTTGTTGAATAGCAAACGAATTTTCTCTGCAATATTTCCATTCAGACACTTTTGGCCTCTTTTATAAATAATAATAATAATTTTATTCTTATATACCGCCATACCCAGCGAGTTCTAGGCGGTTCACATTAATTAGGCTAGGCTCCGCATTGACATGCAGATTTACAACAAATTTAGTCGAACTTGGCAGAGGAAGAAGGAAAAGGGAAGAAGAGGGTAGAAGAGAGGGGGGAAAGAAGCGATCGTGAGGGAGGAGATAAGCCTCGCGAAGGGCCAGGTGATTGCCGGGAGGGGACGGTTAAGGGTCTTGTTTGCTGAATAGGTGCGCTAACAACCCCGAAGCCCATAGAGATTTAAAGGGCTTTGGGGCTGTTCCCGTGCGGCTTTGTAAAAGAGGCCGTTTATTTGAGGTGCAGGATAAATACACACCTTGCTTTTTCTCATGTCTTGCTCTGGACTCCTCTTCCTCTGCACTTGCTCAACTTATTCAGTTTTCCCTCATCTCCCTGCAATTCTGTTTATGTTCTCCTGGGCTCTCTTGAACCTTCACATGTTATCAAGTATATTTAATTAACAAACACAACATATCAAAGATGATCAAATGAGAAATTTATAAGTGCTATTGCAAGCAATAGCTTCGTGCTCTGAGTGATATTTCCAGTGATGTACTAATGTGTGCCAAAATCATTCTTTGCATTTTTTTCAGCTCAAAAGCTTTATTGAGACCCAGCAGCAACGCTAACATTCCCTGTTTCTTTTTACCTGTAAGTCAGTGATGGCACAGAATAATTGTAATGCACCTTGCTGTATCCAGTATTTAAATGAAATTTCCTTTGAATCTATAAAGAATATCAAGCGTTCTGTCATTCTTTCTACAAACGCCATATATATTTTTTTTCTGCTCAGCAGTTTAAAAATATAGATTTAATGATTGGATGTTATATAGATCTCTCTCTAGCCAGAAGTCAGTCTTGTAAAAGTTATGCAGTGTTGGAATTAATTATTTTCATATGTTTGCAACCAACTGTGACAAGTTTCTCTTAATAGCTTAGGAAATATGGTAATACATTTTTATTTATTTATTTTCTACATCTCTATTCTGTACTTTCCAAAGTTCTAGGCAGATTATAATAGATATACACAGCATTAATGCTGGGTTTTACTAAACCGCGGAAGAGTTTCTTACTGTGAGCCAGTGAGGTAAATGCTCCGACACTCGTAGGAATAAGAACATAAGAATTGACATGCTGGGACAGACTGAAGGTCCATCAGACCCAGTACCCTGTTTCCAACAGTGGACAACCCAGGTCTCAAGTACCTAGCTAGATCCCAAGTAGTAAAACAGATTTTATGCTGCTTATCCTTTTTTTTCCTTTTTTGTCAGGCAGGGAGCCCGTGGTTTTAACCCGCGTTAACCCACGGGCTAAAACCACGGGCTCACAGTGCGGGGAAGGGCAGGAGAGATTCGGGGCAACAGACAGCAGGGCCGGCAGAGAGCAAGGCTTTCAATGGAGCTGGAGAGTCAAAAAGACATTTTCGACTGGTCCACAGCAGTCGAACTTTGGATTGATCGGCCAGCCCAGTCGGATCGGGAAATTTGTTTAGTGAATCACATCCCTACCTACTTTGCCTGCAGTTCCCCTCATTTGCATGCACGGATTGGAAGCGGATCGCAGGAGAGTAATCGGGACGGGATGGCTAAGGGGTTGCAAACCGATCGGTACACGATCGGTTTGCATAGTGAATCTAGCCCTTTGTTTGTTAACAACATTCAATAACATGGGATTATGTCATTGACATTTTCTGTGATGTTGCAAATGACAGCCCATCTCTATTCACTACAGAGACTATTTTGTGTGCATTTTAACGGGCACACAAAATAGTGCATTTATGATCAAAAGTTGTTTGGATGGTAATTTATAAGTTTTAGCATAGCTTTTAGTGAATTAACCCCTATCTGAACATTAGAACAATCAGAAAAGGATGGCCACTTCTGAACTGCACAGATTAAAATCACATTTTTATTCTTTTGAAGTGTAACCAATTCATTCATGAGGTGGGGGGGGGGGGGGGACACTGAACAATGTCAGAGGGTTTGGGGGATTTTAACTCTTTCTGGCTTTTGTCAACTTCTGTGTTTGATCTATGAAAGGAAAATGCGATATAGAACACATGGTCTCTGTCAGTCCCTTCCTCTACTGTCTTCTGCCTCCAGATAGAATGATCCCTCTAACACTACAACAGCAAACCTGAGAAGAGGCACTTATCTTTTTTCATCAGTCACGACCACACAGGCTCAGACAATTTTGGATGAACAGTGTGAAAAACTGAGCACAAGGCACTTACATCTAGCAGTTTGGGTAGCACTTTTAGGATTATTGCCCTCTTATCTGGTTTCCTATTTGAAACTGTCTTATTCAAAATGTACCAGAAACTCAGGTATGTTCATCTTCCCTAACCCAAAGGTCCAGCCGTTACAAGACTTTTTGGACTCTGGAATATCAGGCTGGGAAGATGAACTCCTGGTTAAATCCATTGATGACCCAAACCTACTCTTACTTTACATTTAGGAAATCATTAAAAACTCACTTATTTTGATAAACAAGAATGTTGATTTTATATTCATGATAAGGTGTTTTATCTTTTTTATAATTTTTTTTATCTTATGTTTTAATTGATAATAATAGTTTGTATTTTAACCAATGTCATATCTGATTGATGTATGTAGCAGAATTATTATGAAATTGTTATGAAATTGTACTTTTCGCTGAAATGATTCAGTTTTTTATGCCGCAGTTGTGAACCTCCCAGAACTGCTGGTTGGGCGGTATATAAGAAAATAAATTACTGTTGTTATTATTATTATTATTATTAAAAAGTAGTGGCTTTTAAAATATTATTTTTATTTTTGCAACAATGACTTGTTTTAATGCCATCTACTCGAGCTTCGCTCTTTTCTTTATTTGTACAGCATTAGTTTGTTCCAGAATGAGTGCTTTTCTCAGAAACACTCAAAGCAAGTCACACTATACAAAGGTTCTGGATATTTATTTTCACATCTGTACTGCTAGAAGATATTTGTAATTACTGAACAGGAAATGGGTGTATTTTAAATAAATGTTTTATATTGAGGCTTATCGTGTCTTGTGTTCTCTGTCAAGAACAATTACCCCTGTTCCTATCTGCCAAGTTACCCAGTTCCAGCAAGGAGATTTTAGGCCAGGATTAGGGTTGCCAGTTTTCCTCTTTAAAAAAAGAGGACACGTGGCCCTACCCCATTCTGCCCTGCCCCCACACAAACCTTGTTTCTCCTTTCCCCAAGCTCTGGGCTTCGTCTAGAGGGCCTCCGCAGATGTGTGGACATTAACATGATGATATCACACACATGCACACATGCGTGTGATGTCATTATGTCAACATCCGAGCATGCAAGGAGGCCCTCCAGACACAGCCCTGAGCTCAAAGCCTTCCAAAACCCGGACAAACTGCTGACAAATATCTTCATACTTGGGGCCATGACACCAATAACACTTCATGAAATTCATTCTTATCAGAACACCTGTTCAAATACAAATGAAACAAGAAGAGTAGAGCGAGATTCAATTTCTACTAGGGATTTTTCCAAACATTCAGATAAATTGTTCATATCAATAGATTGTAAATTATCAACTTCAGGGGAATTTCCTGACTTCTTTTGTTCAGGTAGATAATAAATCCAATTTATAGAAGGTATTGTTTCTGTAGTAAATGTTAGAATTTCAGTCAGGTATTTTTTAAACGTCACCAGGTGTTAGCCCTACAGATTTAGGGAGATTAAGTAGCCTAAGATTTAGCCTTCTGTTGTAGTTTTCAATTAAATTTTCCTTTGGATATACAATTTATCCTTAACAAGATTCCCTGTTAGATTTTGGAGTGAAGATTTTTCTTTATTTATCTGTTCAAATTTGTTGGTAGTAGGGATATAACTCTGCTGGAGAGGGTGCAGAGGCGAGCGACGAAACTAGTAAAAGGTATGGAGAACTTGAGCTACAAAGAATGCCTCGGAAAACTGGGATTATTCACCCTTGAGAAGAGAAGACTAAGAGGGGATCTGATAGAGACTTTTAAATTGCTAAAGGGAATCGACAAAATGGAGCAAGCTCACTCACCAGCAGAGAGAAAGGATGGTGAGCAAGAAACAGCGTTATTCACATTGGCAAATGTGACCCAGACTCGGACCAGAAGCTGAGAGGGGACACGGCCAGGACAAATGTCAGAAAATTCTGCTTCACACAGCGAGTGGTGAACGCCTGGAACTCTCTCCCGGAAGAGATGGTGAAGGAAACCACCATTCTAAGATTTAAGGAAAAATTGGACGCACATCTTCTTGCTGGACACATTGAGGGATACGAGTGACTAATGTATTTGCCAGGGTATGCCTGGCTGAGCCTTCGCGTGTGCGGATCATTTCTTATGTTCTTATTTCTAATTGACTCCGCTGATACAGTTAAGTCCTCTGTTTTACTCACAACTTTTGAAAATTCTGCCGTCGATTTGGTCACTGCATCTTCTAGCCTTTGTAGCATACTCCCCACACCACTGTTGGGGAGCCTCTTTCTCCTGCTCCCCAACAGTGACCTGACTCTCGGCGCCCTGTTCCAGCTCAGCTCCCTCACCGCGTGACTGCACCAACCTTCTCTGGATTGGAGCCCCTGTGTTGTCGCTGAACTCTGACGTCGGAAACGGTGGAGGTCGGGTAAACGGAAGAGACAGAGATGCCTCTAGCCCAGACACTCCGAGGCTCCTTCCTCCGATATGAAAGCAGGCAGCTCAACTCCGGCTATCGATGGTGAACTAACCATGAAGTGGCCCATTTTCATCTGCCCAGATGATGAGGGATTCAGCCGGACAGAACCTTTATGCTTTATATGACGCATTGTTCAAGGCAGCAGTAATACATTGCCAAATGGGAAAAAAGTAGTCAGGAAAGATGGGGTGCTAATGCTGGCTGCTAAACCGCCGCCATCTTAACCACTCCCCGCCAAATCTTGGCTATTCTGTTATAATAGAAATGTAATTATGTTAACAATGTTGTTTTTGTAAGTGCTTATTAATAGTTTTTGTACTGGGGATAAATTGACCCCAATGGGCCTTGGTGACAAACTTGCCACTCAGCACTACCTAATGATGATAGAGAAAAAACTTTTTGCAATATTTAACTTGTAATAATAACATATGAAAAGTCATAAAAGATAACTGTTGCACAGCAGACACAAAAATGAATGCTGGGGTCATTTTGACCCCATTGGACCTTGCAGGGTTAAGAAATATAGCAATGTTGACCAGTGCTGTTTTGCCCCTGTTTCTTTCTGTTTGGCTCTTATTTCCCAGTCTCTGTTCCAATTTTGTTCAAATACATTTTATTTCTTGCATTTCTCTTTTAAAGATCTATATGTGAAGCAGCTCATTTCCCTCATATCATCTTTGGTTATTCGTGCTATGTTCATACACCTGCTGCTATTATTATGATCCTTGTATGAGGTTCTGACCAGGCTCTACCCAGGAATTAATAGTGAGTTTGGGTAAAAAAAAAACCCTACACTTATGGACCTGCGAAGGAAGCGATGGGGCTGTTGGATGACCATGGAATAAAGGGAGTGCTAAAGGAGAACAAAGCCTTCGCCGACAAACTTAACACATTTTTTGCATCTGTATTTACCGAAGAAGATATACATAACATACCAGAAACTGACAGGCTATACGCAGGAAACGAAGATGGGAAACTGACAGGGTTGACGGTCAGTTTAGAAGAGGTATGCAGGCAGATTGATAGGCTTAAAAATGATAAATCCCCGGGACTGGATGGCATCCATCTGAGGGTAATCAAGGAACTGAAAGGGGCTATAGCTGAACTGCTTCAACTAATAGCCAATCTGCTGATCAAATCAGGAAGGATTCCGGAAGACTGGAAAGTGGTGAATGTTATGCCAATCTTCAAGAAAGGTTCGAGGGGAGATCCAGGAAACTACAGACCAGTGAGTCTGACCTCGATCCCGGGCAAGATGATAGAGGTGCTGATAAAGGATCGCATCATTGATCACCTTACGGATACAATCTGATGAGGACCAGCCAGCATGGCTTCAGCAAAGGAAGATCTTGTTTGACGAACTTGCTGCACTTCTTCGAGGGAGTAAACAGGTAGATAGACAAGGGTGACCCAGTCGACATTGTATATCTGGATTTTAAGAAGGCATTCAACAAGGTTCCACATGAATGACTACTTCAAAAAATTGCAAGGAATCGAGGGTGAAGTACTCATGTGGATTAAAAACTGGCTGGCAGATAGGAAACAGAGAGTGGGGGTAAATGGACAATACTTGGACTGGAAAAGCGTCACGAGGGAGTGCTGCAGGGTTCGATGCTTGGACCCGTGCTCTTCAACATATTTATAAATGACCTGGAAATTGGTACGATGAGTGAGGTGATTAAATTTGCAGACGATACAAAGTTATTCAGAGTAGTGAAGACGCAGAAGGATTGCGAAGACCTGCAACGGGACATAAACACGCTCGAGAAATGGGCTGCAACATGGCAAATGAGGTTTAACATGGATAAGTGTAAGGTGATGCATGACGGTAACAAAAATCTTATACACAAATACAGGATGTCTGGTGCAGTACTTGGAGAGACCCCCCAGGAAAGAGACTTGGGAGTACTGGTCGACAAGTCAATGAAGCCGTGCCTGCAATGCGCAGCAGCAGCAAAAAGGGTGAACAGAATGCTAGGAATGATTAAGAAGAGGATCACAAATAGATCGGAGAAGGTTATCATGCCGCTGTACCGGGCCATGGTACACCCTCACCTGGAATACTGCGTCAAGCAATGGTCACCGTACATGAAGAAGGACACAGTACTACTCGAAAGGGATCAGAGAAGAGCGACTAAAATGGTTAAGGGGTTGGAAGAGTTGCCGTACAGTGAGAGATTACAGAAACTTGAAAAGAGGAAACTGAGAGGGGACATGATTGAATCATTCAAGATAATGAAGGGAATAGACTTAGTAGATAAAGACAATTTGCTCACCCTCTCCAAGGTAGAGAGAACGAGAGGGCACTCTCTAAAGTTAAAAGGGGATAGATTCCGTACAAACGTAAGGAAGTTCTTCTTCACCCAGAGAGTGGTAGAAAACTGGAACGCTCCAGGGAATCAAGACAAAGTTAGACAAGTTCCTGCTGAACCAGAATGTATGCAGGTAAGATTAGTCTCAGTTAGGGCACTGGTCTTTGACCTAAGGGCCGCCGGGTGAGCGGACTGCTGGGTACGATGGACCACTGGTCTGACCCAGCAGCGGCAATTCTTATGTTCTTATGTTTAACACTTCCTCAAGGATGAAGTACAATTCAGAACAAAAGTCAGGATCTTACACATCCCAATTTGCTTATCTCCCCAGTGAAAAGTATTTAAAATAAATTAGTATAATAGGATTTTTACTGATGCATACTCTTAAAGTCTCTCTCTCTCTCTCTCTCTCTCTCTCTCTCTCTCTCTCTCTCTCTCTCTCTGGAGTCAGTGTTTCCTGTCCAGCTTTGCTATTAAGTGTACTCGTAAAGTGTTTTGTATATCTGGTAGCACTATAGACATGATAAAAACAGTTAAGATTGTGAGCCTACCGGAACAGATAGGGAAAACACTGAAGAATATCTGATTACTATTCAATGTATTGCAAACCGCTTTGAGTGAATCTCTTCATGAAAAAAAGCAGTTAGTAAAGCCAAATAAATAAATAAAAATAGCAAATGTTTTCAAATCCATCCAGGTCATCACAATTGCTTTCTGTCTAATGTGTAGCTTATGTTGCCAGGCAAAACACCTAGCTTTTGATAACAGGTGAAAATGACTGAAAATTTTTAAATACTTTACCGTTTAAGACTTTAAGCATCACTTGGAAAATTGTTAAAAAGAAGTCCTATTGATTTTTTTTTTGACACCAAACAGAAAAGAGCAACATATGAAAGGTAGCCCTGACCTAGATCTAGGGTTGGTTGTTACCTAGCAGGGTTGCCTAGCAATGAATGTTTTGCCTGAAAAGAGTCTAGAGATTGAGTTAGGTTTCCAGCTAGGCAAAGACTGATTAGAATGTCAATGAGGCTACCTCTGTCCAGCCCAGATTCAAACCTCGTCCATCTGCATTTAAGCAGTTTGTCTTGATATAAAAACTGTTTTGGAACCTGTGTTTGTGAAATGGCTCAGGCTGGAGCTCTACTTGACACCAGGAAGATGGATTATTGACCGTGCAAGTGGAGATCTCAGCTGGGTATAAGATTTCCTCAGTGGAGGTTATTTCCTACAGTAGCACTAAAAATAAGCACTGCTGTATAAAGCACAGACTTGAGGCAGCATTTAAACCTACCTTGGTGGTACACACATTCTCCCAGATTCTATATATGATGCCCAAATTTGCGCACCCGGCTTTTAGACACACTTCTAAGATGCCTGTGCAAATAAATTAAATAATGACCTCCGAACCATTTATAATCAGGTGCTAACAACCAATTATTGATGTGATTTGGCACTTATTAAAATCTGTGCGCACATCTGGATGAATGTTATTCTGTAAGGCATGATGCCTAACTCCCATGTATTTATCTAAAAAGGGTGCATGGTCATCGGCATGTTGGGGGACATTCTGAAAAATTGCACATGGAATTACAGAATACTGCCTAACCATACATAACTTTGGAACAAACATTTACACCAGATTTCAGCAGGAGTAAGTCTGACACCCAAAAGAGGTCGCTCAACAGTTTTTAATTTAATACATTTACGGCCTCTTTTACAAAGCCGCGCTAGCCGCTGCTCTGCGCTAATGGCTCCGAAGCCCATATAGATTTAAAGGGCTTCGGGGCCGTTGTCACGTGGCAGCCACTAGCGTGGCTTTGTAAAAGAGGCCGTTAATGCAGGTACCAAATTTATATTAATTTTCCATTGAAAATTGGATTGTGAGCAAATGCACATGGAAAGAAGTTAAAATAATATACATACTGTGTTACTTATAACTAAAAATAGGCTTGTTGGCCTAATGATTTATTATGCATTGTTCAATATTCAGTGATGATTGCTAACTAATGTCATTATTCCACAGTAAATATAAAATGATTGTTATGTGCAAATGCTGAATGGTAGTCCTCCATTCAGTCAGTATTCATCAGTGTGGTTTTGGAGCAAATTGGATAGGTCTTTCTGTGCTGAGCAACAAGGCGAAGGAGGAGCTGCTTCTGTTCCTTATTCTTTGTGACACTTGAATTATACTGCTGCGTTAAGACAATTGATCTTTCAGCGGAGTTGTTGACTTCTATCATTGATGATTCTGACTGCTTCAAATGCTGGTATTTTGGATCATCTCTCCAGTTTACGGGATCTGTAACCAGAAATTGTTAAGTCTTTTCTTGTCCATTCATGTCAAGAACACCAAAGAAGACATAAGTTCTGTTTGTTATATATGATGCTAGACCAGTGGTAGGCAAACTCATTAGTCAAAAGAGCCAAAGATCAGCAGTACAACGATTAAGATTTCTTTTGAGAGCCAAATTTCTTTTCAAGAACCATGTTTTTAGGAGTCGTTTTAAACTAGCTACTAACATTCAATAAAACCAGATATTATAATAATAATAATCTTATTTATTGACAAAAAATATTTTTTATATTACAATATAAATATGACAAAACATGTATTTAATGACGCCTCGCTCACCGCACGTAGTTGAAATCGATTCGTGGTAGAGCCTAGAGAACGACACGGGGAAAAAATTTGTCCCCGTCTCCATGAGCTCGGTCCCTGTCCCCACAAACCATCTGATCCCATCCACACAAGCCTCGAATAGTTTTATACTTAACTTATTAAAGTATAAAAAAAACCAATATTCTGTACAATTGTCAATTTATAAATCAACGTCTTCTCCCCACTCTTTTCCCCATTTCCCTTCAGCATCTGCTCCCCACTCTCCACTTCTCATGCCCATTTCCCTTCATTGTTCTCAGTCCACTCTCTCTCCACTTCCCTTCAGCAAACACGCATAAAATCAAGCAAGCAATTTTATATCATTTTCATTCTATTCATTCATAGAAATTAAAGTCTAAATAATGCCAGTCACATAACAAAACATGATTTTATAAAAATAATTCCCTGCACAGTCAAGCCTGCAAGGATTACTAGATGTCTTTCAGCAGCTCCCCTCCCTCCCCCTTACTTCTTGGCGATTTTTTTTTTGTCTTCTAGCTGCCCGAGACAGCTTTCATCAAATCGCATGTGGCTGCCAAAACATCTCCTCTAATGCAACTTCCTGTTTCCGGTTGCGTCAGAGGAGAAGTTTCGGCAGCCACACGCGAATTGATGAAAGCCTGCTTAGGCAGCTGGAAGACAAAAAAAAAATTGCCACGAAGGTAAGGGGGAGGGAGATGCCCGATCGGTGACATGCCATTCTCTAGCTCAGGGATACCCACATTTTTTGGGCTTGCGAGCTACTTTTAAAATGATGATCTACCAACAATAAAATTTAAAAAAATACAAAGCACTGTACGCAGAGAAAATTTTAATTATCATTTATATTCCGGGGGATTTTCAAAGAGGTCAAGGCAGATGACTTTATGCAATGTCACCTCAGTAACAACTATACAAAAATAGACAAATATACCCCTTCCCTTTTTACTAAACTGCAATAGCGGTTTTTAGCACAGGGAGCTGCGCTGAATGCCCTGCGCTGCTCATAGGCTCCCTGCGCTAAAAACCGCTATTGTGTTTTAGTAAAAGAGGGCCATAGTGCAAAATATAGATAGCAGATATAAATTCTCAAAACTGACACATTTTGATCACTAAATTAAAAATAAAATCATTTTTCCTACCTTTGTTTGGTAATTTCATCAGTCTCTGGTTGCACTTTATTCTTCTGACTGTGCATCCAATATTTCTTCCCTTCTTTCAGCCTCCTGTATGCTTCCTCTCCTCCAGACCTCATTCCCTCCCCCAACTTTTTCTTTCTTTCTCCCTGCCCCTTTCTTTCTTTCTCTCTCTATGCCCCCTTTCTGTCTGTCGCCCTGTCTTTCTGTCTCCCGTCTCCCTTCTTTCTTTCTGTCTCCCATCTCCCTTCTTTCTTTCTGTCCCCCGTCTCCCTTCATTCTTTCTTACTCCCTGCCCTCCCCCAAGCCACCGCCATTGGGGAACAGGCTGCCGCCGAGTTCTGAGCTCTCCCTGCTTCCCTTCCCCATATAGAGGACGCTGAAGCACCGGGCCGACCAACCTTCTACACCCGATGTCAATTCTAACATCAGAGAGGAAGTTCTGGACCAGCCAGGCAGCAATCAGCTGGCCCGGAACTTTCTCTCCAATGTCAGAATTGACATCGGGTGGGGAAGGTTGGTTGGCCCAGTGCTTCAGCATCCTGTTTACAGGGAAGGGAAACAGGTTGGGCATCCCTGCTCTAGTTAGCAGAGCCACGAGTCACACTCAAGTGGCTAAAGAGCCGCATGCGGCTCGTAAGCCGTAGTTTACCGACCACTGTATGAGGAAGGAAGGGGAGAAGAGGAAGACCTGTGCAGGTATGTACAGGTGAAGATGTGAAGTCCTCTATGGCACTATAGGTGAAGGTAGACCCCCTTGAAAATCCCCAGAATAATAAAAAATAGGCTAATATTGTTTAAAGGCCTAAAATGACTGAGAAGCCTCAAATGGCTGAGAATACACTCTGTTAAAAGCTTGTCAGCTTTGTACACAATCTATTTCTGTGTTCCTGAGAAAAGCATACTTCTGTTTTCCTGAGAAGAGCAAGTCATGCAAAAAGCAATGCTGAAAATAACAATTCTTATGAAAAGCGACCCTCCACCCAAGTCAACATGGCCATCTGTTAGAAGTTTCATAAGAATAAGGACATGAAACTTACATCATAAGAATAAGGATATGAAACTTAGAAGATTAACCACAGTTGGACCCAGGTGTTCAGAATTGAGGATCATGGTATATTAAAAGGACATTTATGGGGAAGTAGAATAGTTCTAGAGAAAAGGGACGTAACGCACAGTATCACTCAAAAACAAGTAAAAATATTAACCAATCAATAAGCTAATAAATGTAATGACGTGTTTAAGTGACCAATGAAAATGTAAAATGTAATGTGCACCAACCTGGGCTTGGGCTATCAAAAGCATATAAAAGAGAGCTCTTTTGGCTATGAAAACAGAACAGATTGACCTGGTGCACCAGAATATGCTTTGTTACTCTATATGTTGTAAGGTTTATTCTTGTAAGCAGTTATTGATTTATTAATAAAAATTATATTACTTATACCAGCATATCTAGTGTCTTGAGGTCAGTTCTTGAAGACCCCAAACAGTGGGCTTCTTCATGTGCTATACCAATGAGACTGAGTGACTTGGGAGGGCAGTTAAGACATGTCACTGAACTTATGGATTGTGGTACCTGAAGGTTTGCCACCATCTTAGACTTTACTTCATTGCTTAGTCTATCATCAGAAAAGACCAGACCAGCCAAAATTTCTGACATGCACCACAGATGTTGGTGAATGTTGTTGAAGCAGCTTTGGTAACAGCCTTGTTTAGATATTTCTGGAGTTCTGAAAGCAAAAGCAAGTCTTGAGTGGTGCTTTAATAGAAAGAGGTGCTTCATTCCAGTAGTGAATGTAGATGAAGCTAACAAAGAGAACCAGTTCTTTGATGTCTTGCATTTCATTGTCAATGAGAACTGCTGAAATAGAAATATCTTAATACTATAGATGGCCTTCGCCATCCACTGTGCATGGCTCCAGCTGCTTAAAATAATGGGTTCACATTATCTGCATCCAGGCAACCAACAAGAACAATTAAACAGAGCTCATGAAGCTCCTTGTAGTCTTTCCTCTGGCCGACCTTGATGAAAATGGTCCAGGGAGCCCAGGTGGGCTTTGGGGGTCAGTTTGGGGGATCTTGTGTTCAGGGGGGATGCCAGCAAGAGGGAGTGGGCATCCCTCATGCTGGGGATTGTTTTGGGGGGTGGCAGTAGGATGGATTGGGCATCCCAACTGCTGGGGATGTTCGTGAGGCGGGGTTTCCCTGCTGCAGCAGCTGAGCGGATCGCAGCAGGGAGAGTCCCTTGCCAGGATCAGCTCAGCGGCAATGCAATTCTCTAACTGGCAGGCAGGTTAGGCAGGGTTAGGCACGATTCTGTATAGGATGCTGGTGTGTGATTTTCAGCCGCTGCTTAGGCAGCAGCTGAGACCGGCGTCCTATACAGAATTTACCCCTTTGTGCCTGATTCTCGAAATGTATGTCCTCATTGAAGGTGATGGTAAGCATCCTATCATCATCTGGCAGCCAATCAGAGAGCACTTTAAAAAAAAAAAAAGTATACGGTGCAGGACACCTACATTGTAGGCCTCTGTAGCGCATAAAGAGATGAGTACCCATGTTTAAGCAAGCCCAAGATGGGGCATGGGTATGGTTTCACCCGGAAGTGGTCTTGTGCAAGCTTAAGCATCGGTACGTGTCTCCGTAGCTGTGAGACAAATGCATTAAATGTAGGCCTTCAAAATGCTGGCCTACATTTAAGACGCCTGTCTGGGAGTGTAGATACGATTCTGAATAGGAAGTCGATGTGTGATTGACATGCGATCGGTGGTTGCTTCTTAGGCGGCCGTCAATATTGGCATCCTATACAAAATGAGGACCTTTGCCTCCAAAGGAAAAAATCTAAGGGACTTATATTTCTCTTAACAAGGTTATACATAATTTGACCATACATCCCGTTTGGAATGGGACCATCCCATGTTTAGGGAGCCTGTCCTGTTGTTCTGGAGCATAGCTTTGGGATGTCAAAATGTCCTGTTTTCAGGGGCCTGACACCAAAATGTCCCGTTTTCAGGGGCCTGACCCCCCGGTACCCCTCCCCCAGTACCTTTTCTTAATCCTGGTGGTTGCCTGCCTCCTGATGTCTTCTGGCAGCGGCAGAGCGGCACGCCTGCCTGGTCCCACGCCGTTCACTGAATGGCTGCCGTTAGTTCTCGTGAGTTCCATGAGAACTGACGGCAGCCAGTCAGTGAGCGGCACGGGACCAGGCAGGTGCGCTGCTCTGTCACTGCCAGAAGACATCAGGAGGCAGCCGCCAGGATTTAAAAAAGGTACTGGGGGGGTTCCAGGATCCGAGGTTCTGGGGGGAGCCGGGGTCCGGGGCCTGGGGGGGTCCTGCTCCGGAGAAAAAAATTAAATGGTCACATTAGTTACACAGTACATAAATATGGCTTTATAAAACAATTATATGGTACAATTGGAGTCTGATCTAAACTTGATATTAGAGGATGAAAATTGGTCATATGTTATTCAATCTATGAATAAGACATCAATTTCAGCACAACTCGGAGAAGCAAACCTTAAGGTGCATAAGTTTGTGCCTACCTTAGTGCCTTTGCACTGAAGGTGATGTGGAGAACAGGGCACATTTTTCTACAGGTGGTGGTCCTGTCCAATCTTAAAGATTTTCTGGGTCTAGATATATACTATTTTTAAAGCTATTTTGGGTATGTGATATACAATTAAAACCGGAATTATACATCTCATGTGTAGGGATTCTTTCCTGCAGAACAAAAAAATCCTTGCAAACTGTCTAGCAGCAAAAGTAGTAATTTCTGCAGTTTGGAAGTCATTAGACGGACCTTCACTGGACAAATGGTATTGGAAACTTCTTTATGTACTCATCATGGAAAAGCTGACAGCAATGAAACTGGGGAGAAGTTTGAGACACACTGGAGGTCTTTACGGAGCCATATGGATTCTTTGGCCTTAGTTCTATAAACGATATCTAAAGTTTGGCTAGATAGGGGTGCCTATCTAGATGCCTACCTTAATCATTTAATAAGCTTAATTGGCACCAATACCTTAGATGAAATTAAAATTAATTGGGTGGTAGGTGTCTAACTTGGTAGGCTTTTGGGTATGTGCCTAGCCTAAGTTGCCTACCATAAAGTGGGTTTGGTTGGAGCAGATCATGGGTGGGTTTTAGGTGTAGGCATCTAAAGTGCAAAGACACTTTCTTGGGCAAGAAGTACCCACATGGAAACACAAGAGAACCAGTATTTAGGTCAACCTGTATGGGCCAGTATTTAGGCCAAGAAAACCCTGGCATAAAAAGGGTACTGTGGATACTTTTTTATTCATTAATTCACAACGCCCAAGATGTAATTGTAATTTGTTTGCTTTTCCATCATTAAAGGGTTGTTTATGCCAGAGCTACTTTCAACAACTCCTATCTTTTCAGGCAGCTTCTTGTGATAAAGAGTTTGTAAATCTGTTAGTTGACTCTGTCTCTTATCAGCAGTTCAGGAAATTATTAAAAACCTACTTATTTAAGAAATGTTTTGTAATCTAGGTCATTTGTTTTTATTGTCACTGTTTCAATTTTCTTTTGCAAACCACATAGAACTCCTAAGGAACTGTGGTATATAAATAAAATTTTATGTTTTGCTATGTTTAGGTGCTGCTAGGTACGATTCTATAAACAGCATCTAACTGAAGATGGACGGGCTCTATGCCCTGCGTTCCTTGGCACCTATGTCTTGGATGCCGTTTATAAAATTGGGGCTTTTGTCTTGACTCAGAATCTTGCTTTGATTTCTTAAGTAACCAAAAGGTATGGTGAAATTTATTGCAATTAAAGTGCTTTATAAGTTAATTTGGATACATTGCCTAATCTCTGCACCTGAAGGGGATGGGGGAGAGGAGGAGGGAGGTTTGGCAACGCAAAATTACGGTATAGCGGTATATAAGAAATCAAATCAAATCAAATCAAAATTGTTATTGAATATTTTTTTTGGGGGGATAGCCCTGCTAAGAGGGTTACTTTCAGATATTTGGAATTTGATAAAGGCTGT
The DNA here is from genome assembly GCF_902459505.1 of Geotrypetes seraphini. NCBI lineage: Eukaryota > Metazoa > Chordata > Amphibia > Gymnophiona > Dermophiidae > Geotrypetes > Geotrypetes seraphini. Next base: position 158,774,339 of record NC_047088.1, on the reverse strand, counting down.
TTTTGTATATTACAACTGTTCAATAAATTACAAGTTATTGAAAAAAAATGAAGTCTAAAGAAACTTTGGGGTCCTTTTATCAAGCTGCGCTAACAGGGTTAGCATGTCAGACATTTCATCACGTGCTAACTCCCGTGGCCGGCTAAAAAACTAATGCCTGCTCAATGCAGGCGTTAGCGGCTAGCGCGGCAGGCGCGCGCGGTATTATGTGTGTTAAACCCCTACCGCAGCTTGATAAAAGGGCCCTTTTGTGTTTGCTGTACACATCCCTAATGATCAGCAGAGTTTTACACTCGGAAGGTTCCCAGGTATGTACAAGGAGGCAGGTAGCTCATTAGATTGTCAGTTTAGAGGTTCTGCCAACTGCTAGCCATCAGCAAACCTTCCTAAAATTAACCAGGCAAGATAAATGTCAGCTGGTTTACAATTAATGATCTCCTGAAGAAAAGCAGGTCTTTAAGGGCTCCTTTTATTAATTTGCGATAGCGTTTTTAGCACATGCAGGATTTTAGCGCATGCTAAACCTTCACTACGTGGCTAGAACTAACGCCAGCTCAATGCTTAAATGTTTAAATAGAATAATCTCAAGGAAACTTCTAAAACTTCTAAAAAGATTATGGTGGATAAAAAAGTTAAAAAGTTTAAAAAAAAAGTTTACCTAAATAACTGCTATAAAAGAATGTGGGCCAATGAGGAATAAAAACACTGGTATCCCTACCTCTATTGAACATTACTAAGGGTGGAGGAGGTATACCTGAGGCCACATTTTGCCAGATTTGAAATATATGAGAGCATGTGGAACAACTTGTAATTTTGTGGAGAGGGATATTGGATATTGTGGAGGTTGGGTGAAATATTCGAGACTTGTATTGGTATTGTGTCATCTACCTTGGGAGGAATGGAAAACTTACATTTGTCTACTGTTTGTACCATATGTGTGCAACTAAAGGGCGAGCCAGATAATATGTATGTAAGCAATGTGTTAACCGCTTAGTTTTATGTGGTATACAAATTGTTAAATAAATAAATATCTCATAATATGTATGGAAGTAACTAGCCAGTGCTGTTGTTCATTCTCTGGCTGCTAACTTGTTCTTTACCTCTTGTTGATGTGTTTGTACCTGGTTACCATAGAGCAGGGGTGTCAAAGTCCCTCCTCGAGGGCCGCAATCCAGTCGGGTTTTCAGGATTTCCCCAATGAATATGCATGAAATCTATTTGCATGCACTGCTTTCATTGTATGCTAATAGATCTCATGCATATTCATTGGGGAAATCCTAAAAACCCGACTGGATTGCGGCCCTCGAGGAGGGACTTTGACACCCCTGCCATAGAAGTTAATTTTACCCCAGAAAAGATGCTCCTCAGATTAAATCACTTCTGAATATTTCCATAACAGTTCTAACTTAATAACCAAATAGGACAGGTCAGAATTACAGGGGAAAAAAAGAACTGTTTTATTTGTATTCCTATCATTTCAACATTGTTTTACCCACATTTGCAAAGAAGACAGAACCGTTCATATGTTCATTTGTGGGAGCTGTGACCGCAGCTCAGGTCTTCATAGGAAATCCCTTTAAAAATGAATGATATGAGTTGGTTTCCTCAGTCCAGTGACCAAAAGACTTTTGAGACATGGTTTTCTGTGCTTTTTTTTTTTTTTTCCGAGCTAGTGACAGTTCTGGATGACGTGTTCCTGCGCAGTCCTCGCCACCCTGCTAATGGCCCTTTGATTAATGGGTAGTGTGCAGTTCCCCCTGCTGGAAATGGCTATGAGCATGACAGCTTGTATACAGTTTCCAGCATTATACTGATTTTTAAAGTGTACTAGGGAAGGTTCATAAAGGCAGTAAGGCCAATTGTTCCAGCTCTATCACACAGAGAACCCCACATGACAAACCTTTCTTGATCCATGATAGTTCAAATAATGCATGCCAGTGCGTCAGATACTTTTGGTTCAAGTCTTTTCTGGTGGCTGCTCCGAGACATCTGACTTGCATCACATACAAGCTAATTTATCGAGAACTATTAATAGGCACGGAATAGGAGAAACCCTTCAATTAATCCTGCTCTATGTGAGTTGCTGTTACTGAAAGGCTGCCATGATGACTTGTCAGCCTCCTTCCTATAAGAGAAATAAAAAAGCACATTTAAGCAGAACATACACATTTGGCAGGCTCGTTCTGCTTTTGTAATCCATTAGTTTCAAAGTGGTTTAGCAGAAAATGAGCAAAGAAACAGAATATCCAGCAGTGCAGCTTATTCTTTAGAGCACAGTGCTAACGGTATCAAAGTCCTTAGTGATCTGGGTACTTGGCAGAGATTTAAGGTATTTTGAATGCCTACTGGCATCTTCTTGATTATGTCTAACATAGTACACGACATAGGTAATAACCATGGCAAACCAGCCAAACATTATGATGAACATGGCCACATCTGTCGTCTTCTGCTCGAAACTGCAGAAATCGATCCCTGAATCGAGGAGCCGGATAAGAGACTTCCCAGTGTATTCATCTTGCACAGATGTGTGACATGTAATCTCATCCACGGTCTCGGGATCAAGCTGCAGTTCCTGTAAGGCCACTTGGAGGATGCATTCGCAATGCCAGGGGTTATTAGCAAGTCGGATTTTAGCTCTCACTTTTGCTAGAGCTTCCTTGGAGATACTGTGAATATGATTATTTGAAAGGTCCAGAAGCTTCAGCCTTTCCGTCATCCCTGTGAAAGCTGAAGTTCCTATTTTCTCAATAGAGTTTTGAGATAAGTCCAGCTCCTGCAAGTAGTTCAAATGTCTGAAAGCATTATCAGGGATCTGGGAAATTTTATTAGCATTCAGTTTCAAGAACGCAGTCTCTGCTGGGATATCATTTGGAATGCCTACAAGGTTTCTTGAATTGCAGTAAACGACCATTAACCCAGCATCATCTGAGCAAAGACACTTTCTTGGGCAAGAGGTACCCATGTGAAAACAGAAAAGAACCAAAAAAATCCCTCCTTTTGGAAACAACTTTGCAAACTTAGAAGTCTTCCAAACCAGAATCATTCTGATTAGTCTGTTCAGAATGTAGAAATATGTTTTCCCAAAGTTGCCGAGTACAACCGGCAAGGTTTCATTTATGGACAGGAGTCATCTGCCAGGCAAGTGAGAAGTGGGAGAAATTCCAAAGCATGTTCTGGAAACAAAAAAGGAAACACTATTTATTGTAATAGGACTCACATAACCCCAGTGTTGAAGCAATTGCATTGGTTACCCATACAGCAAAGAGTTCACTTTAAGATTCTTTCAACTATACATCAGATTTTGTATCCTGTTTCCCCGGTTGTCTTACAGGTTTTTTGTTGGTTGTTTTTTCTAAAAAAAAATTATCGGCTTAGAAGGTGTTTGAGATCAGAAAATAGTATGAAACTGAGTTTAGAGGGCAGGATGTCAATCTCTCATGTCAGGATTGGTGCAACGATGCTGGCTGGGGCAGGTGCCAAGCTTTGGAATGTGTTGCGTGGAATTTTGCGATACTGTGCTGGGAGGATGAATTTTAAGAAAATGCTAAAATCTCAACTGTTTGTTAGCGCATTCCTGTATTAGTTCTTTTCTTTTTTTTCTCTTTTATGAGAGCTGTTTGCAATTGTGTCTGTATGTGGTGTTTACCCTGTTTTGATTGTAATCTTTGTAAACCGTATAGTTAATATATGGTATATAAATTTTTTAATAAATAGTACCATGAGCAGGAATGCTGTACAACAAAATTGCACCCCCTTGATATATTGTCACCTTTGGTGTGTATTTGATTAGCCCAATAAATAAATAAAAATAAATAAATAATTGCTGTCAATTAACACCAATTATAGCCAATAATTGGTCATTAACAGCAATTAGCAGCTTATTAGCTAATTCTTATGCATGCAAATGCTCTTACTCTATAACTTATAGACTAAATTTTGTATTTATTTATTTATTTGGTTTTATACCCTGTCCTCTCAGGAGAGATCAGAACGGGTTACAAGTTTACATAAAAAAACTAAGCATGGTAAAATATAACATGACAAACTGGCACAGTGTGACACAGCATGACGAGGTACAACAAAACGTAGGATGGCAGCTTAGCATGATAAATATAATATCGTAAGCCATGGCAAACACAGCATGGCAGACATACGGCGTCTTTTACAAAGGCGAGCTAGCGGCTGCGCTGTGCTAACGGCCCCGAAAACCATAGAGATTTAAAGGGCTTCGGGGCTGTTGCCGTGTGGCTTTGTAAAAGAGGCCGATAGTATTATATATACAAGCGCATATTTGTTGTTCTTCATATCCTTGCTTTCTTATTCTTTTTTATGAGGCTGCTATATTAGATTTTATGCTCAGTTTAATGCATCATTTATATATTTATATTCCATGTCATACATCCGTGCTTTTGCTTTATAGACTTGGTGTATTATGTCCTGTGCGCAGTTTGATACATTATTTATGGTCTTATTTTGCCGCTAGTCCATGGTCTAAGTCAAAAAACCCACCTAAAGTCACCAGATAAGCACTGCAAACACATAAAACAGACCCCCACACACTACCCCAGTGATCACCAACCTCCCCCCCACCCCCATAAAAATTGTAATCATAACCTTAAAATTCTGCCTCCAGACCACCATCACCTGGCCGCCTGGCATAGGAAAGCCTAGTCATCCAGCACAGAGGCAGCTTAAATCATCTTGGGGGTGGGTTACAGAGAAGAGGACCCATGCCCATAAGCCCCTGTAATCACTGCATTGATACTTAAACATGTGCACTGCCCTATACACCCCCAAAACCCTTTTTTACTGGCATATAAGTGGCTCCTGCAGCCATAAGGGCTATTGGGGTGGTAGATAAGTGGGTCTAGGGGATTCTGGAGGTGGTTTGGGGGGGCTCACCATGACCTATAAGGGAGCTGTAGGGAGGAGAAGACATGGCACCCTTTTTGTGAAGTTCACAGCAGTGCCCTGTAAGGTACCCCACTATTTAGGTGGCATGTCTGGGTGTGCAGTCCATCACTTTGCAGACCCCTCCCACGTCCAACAGGGCTTGTTCTAGGCGTTTTGGACTTGGACAGAAAGTTGGACGGAAATGTGGTATAAAGATGGACAATTTAGTGACTTGGACGATCAGATCTGCAGGATGTATAATTAGACGATTTTCGAAATGAAAAAAAAGTTGGACGTATCTTTCGAAAATGTGTCTTATGCTCTTTTTAACTTTGGACGACTTGCGAGATGGACGTAAACGGACTTAGACGTCCCTTTTGATTATGCCCCTCGACATATATATTTATGAATTTGCCATTATATATCTCTTGTTTGGTTTAATACATTATATATTGTTTTATTGATTTGTGTAAGTTTTATGAGTGTATTGTAAGATAGTTTATTTATATAGTTTGATTTGTCTTTTTATGTTTCATCCTTTTTAGTACTATCAGTCCCCTGAGGAAGGCATTCCAGGATGCCGAAACTGGGATCCTAGTCAGGACTTTTTAATGACATTGTGACTTTTATCGCTAATAAATGTAACTGTTTGTGGATTTAGACATCTTGCTTGCCTTTTTTCTTGTTTGTCTGTCACATATTGAGGCAAGTTTCTTCTTTCATTCTTTCTTTGAAACATAGTATGGCAGACATAGTACAGACATAGTATTATATATTCAAGCGTAGCATGGCAAACACGCTAGACAGACGTGGCTAACCTAGTATGACATGACAGTATGGCACTTAATATGGTAGAACCTGGCACGGTGGACATGGGATAACAGATATTATGTAGTGGATATAGCATGTGAATTTGTAGCGTGGTAGACATGGTACATGGTGCCAAAAAATTGGCACCAATAAAAATGAGTGCTAAGCTAGAAGTGGCGCTCAGGGGGAAATTCTATAAGAGGTGCCTAAAGATAGTCACCTAAAGATAGTCACCTAAATAAATAGGCACATAAAGTTAGGCACCCAACTTAATTACCGTAGTAAATTGTCTTCAATTATGAACTTTAACAAGTTCAATTGAAAAAAATAAAAAACTATTTGTGAGATAGGCACAATTCTATAAAAGATGGGTGCCTATCGCATGGCGCCTAGCAGCACCTAACTCCAAAGTAAGCATATTTAGGGGGAGAGAAAGACTTAGGCACCACTAGGCACAATGCTTTAAAGGACTTAGACACCTATAATGTAGGCCTTTGAAACCCTGGCCTATTGTACAAGCGCCTAAAATTTAACTTGGGCGCTGCTAAGCACAATTCTGTAATAGGCACCTAACCTTAGCAGCCTATCTTTTTTAAGCATCAATTATAGAATCTGTCTGTCAAGAATTGGGCTTTCACGGAATTTAGAGTTGAGTGTCATTTATAGAACTGCGCTTACTGCAGGATTCTCTAAACAGCGCCAGTGTTGGTGGCTGCTTTAAAAGAGGCCGATCGTGTGTCAATCACGCAACGGTGCCTCTGGGAAAGACAGATGCTAGAAATGTAGGTCAGGGTTTTCAAGGCCTATATTTCAGGTGCCTATCTTTGATGTGCACCGTGCCTACGTAGGCACTTTATGGCGCCTAACACCACTTCCAGCGCTAGGGAAGGGGAAAGGGATTGGGACTTGTATACCGCCTTTTTGTAGTTTTACAACCACACTCAAAGCGGTTTACATACAGGCACTTCAAGCATTTTCCCTGTCTGTCCCGGTGGGCTCACAATCAATCTATTGGAGGAATGGCCTAGTGGTTAGGGCTGCAGCTTCGGTACCCTGAGGTTGCAGGTTCAAGCCCAGTGCTGCTCCTTGTGACCCTGGTCAAGCCACTTAACCCTCCATTGCCCCAGACCCATTAGTCAGATTGTGAGCCTACTGGGATAGATAGGGAGAAATACTTGAGTACCTGAATGAAAACCACTTAGGCTATAAGTGATCTATAAATACGAAAAATAAATAAATCAATCTAATGTAACTGGGGCAGTAGAGGATTAGGTGACTTGCCCAGAGTCACAAGGAGCAGCATAGGGTTTGAACCCACAGCTTCAGGATGCTGAGGTTGTAGCTCTAACCACTGTGCCACACTCTCCTCATGCCATGTTTATAGTGGCATTAGGCGCTGGTAGGCACCTCCGGAGGTGTGATTCTAACACCTGTTGTTGAGTCACCAGTAGGCACTTCAAATTTACAGTTAATTGGCATTTCCGTGTTGTTAGGCACTGGTAGGGCGCCCGTTGGTGCCTAAGTTAAGGCACCATTTATATAATTTTCCCTTCAGTGCCCAATTTTGGGTGCAAAGAGTTACACCGAAATCAGGCGCAGATCCCACTTTTTTTGTAACCCTGTGCACAAATTCCAGGCACTCACCTGATCCACACACGCCTTTCCCATAGCCATGCCCCCTTTTCATATCCACACGAACAATTTACATGCAGATCCTGGTGCCTAAAGATGAGTGTGTAAATTTCAATTAAGGGCAAGTAGCACCGATAATTGATCATTCACAACCAATTATTAGTACCAATTGACTCATTAAGCAATTGCATTGCTCGCACACATTGGGTGTGTCACCCAAATTACATGCAATAACTCAAAAATATGTGGTACAATTTTGCCTCATTCAGAGAAATCATATCAAATCGAAAGGCCGTTCTAGCTAATTTATTACCCAAATTACATGTGCACAATTTTTAGCACCACATACAGAATTAGGGCATATGTGTGCAACTTTGCACACTAATCGCAAAGTTGGGCCTGAAACATTTTAGAATTAGGGGATCTCTGTATAACCGTAAGTTAAGAACTATTAAACTCACACTGATGTATACATGCAGAAGATTTTACCAGAGGTACAAATAACTGACATATGTATAGGTCCATGTCATACCCTTAAAGAGCTAAAAGTGATTTTTGCGTCCTCCAATATTTCCCTTTTGAAACAATGAAAGACAAATAATAATACTGTACAGTAATTATTATTGTGTCTTCTTGTGTGGTATATCACAGCCAGTGCTGACTGGTTTTAACTCCATTAATTCCGGTACTATTTTGCTTCAGGCACTAATTAGATGGTCTACAGTTTCATCTTTGGCTTGGCAAAATTGGCATTTGCTGTCATTTGAAGTATTTTCAATTTTAGCTTTCATAACATTATTATTATTATTTAAATAAGCAAAGAAAGATAACTTTCAAGATAAATATTGTTCCTGTCTTTATATGTCCTTTTAGTCTCTTTGTCATGGTTTTTATTTTAACCTTAGACATTTGGTAAACACTCCTTCTCTCATATGAAGAGCTTCAGTTTTGAATAATAGCAAACTTTATAAATAGAGCACACACTTTAAAAAGTGATTTACTATTAACCTGTATAGCTTTTAATCTTGACCATGTCTAGTATGTTTTTAAAGCAAAAATCTTACTACAGGAATGAATGGTTAATAAAGTTAATCGGAAATGCTTTCATCAGTTTAAGTTATTGTGAATGTAAAATAAGTTACCTTAGATGAAATAAGGTGATTCTCCATGCTGTCCATCTGGTTGCTACCTTTGGTCACTTATCATCTTTTCCCCCAGCTTCATGTAATTGACATGACAAAGCTGTTCAGTCAATGAAAACAGTAGCAAGAGTTGTTAGAAAACCCAGCTCACTACTTGTTGCCAGTTCAGTTCTCATTGTGCCTCTCTTTGCCACTAACAACAGCATGTGCGTTCGAAGCCAATCACAAGGCACAAGTTCTGTAACTGGAGTCTTTCTCCCCAACAGCAGTAGCCTGTCGAAATAATCCTCTGATTTTTTAAAGCTGCAGTACACATTACCTTCCTTGAAATGTTGATTTGGCTTTGCTTTTTCCCCTTTTAGTTTTATTCTGAGAGCGCTTTTCCTTGCTTCTCTAATATTTGTTTTCTTTGTATGTTGTTTGGAATAAAGGACTGGAACATGTAGGCAAGCATTTTATGTGCTTTTATAAAATTGACTGGCCATTTAAATCAACTGTCTGGGGCTAACGGAGCATTTTTAATGGCACTTAACCGGATAGTGCTGCTAAAAGTAACCAGTTAGTGCCCAAGCCGAAATCAATTATTCTGTGAACATTCCAGGAGTAGAGTCAGCAAGCAGCTGGTTGTGCTGATATTCAGTACTTAACTGTTTAAGATAACTGTATAAATGGGACCACATGAAATGCAGTTCCGTCTTTGTGTGGTTCTTCATAGCCCCCATTCCACCTACCTTTTTGGCTAATCATGGGTTACACCTCAAAGCAGTGTAGGATTTATAGTTCTTGATTTTACCCATTGAAATCATCCTACAGGTCCCATAATGCATCAGGACATCATGATAGGCTTGTCAGAAAAACTGGACTGGTCTAAAATCTCCCTCTTGGAACTGGGTATCTTGGAACTGGGTAATTAGGCAGTGCTGCCATTTCTTCTTGGGTACCATTAAATTTTGCAGGGGGGTGGCTCAGAAAATTTCTGAAAAGTTACTAGAGGTTTCCAAACATATGGGCTAATTACAACTCCACAGAATCTTTCAACTTGATCACTAATGGACAACCAGGAATGCTGAGCAGGTTTGGTAAATATCTCTAATAACATAATAGTAATGGGGAATTTCACACAAATATTTAGAATTGTAAGTTTAAGAATTCAACAAGGAAAACATTTTAACATCGGTTCCAAAATACTTTCCTTAGAACTTACACAGTGCGAGAAATATGCCAGAAGAAAAGACTTTGGAGCAGGGCATACTGGTGTGTCCACCTATCAAAAGTAATTAAACTAGACAGAAGCTAGGGGAAAGTGAAACCCCCTACTGTTGTAGGCCTTTGAGTACTACCTTATTTTCTCAATGGTCAGTCCACCCCTGCTTTGGAGTAAGTCTCTAAAACAGTGTCATAAGGAAAACTGTAGGCCTGTCCTAGATTTCTGACAACCTCATCCTGATGCATTATGGGACCTGCAGCACTGATTTCAATGAGTACAGTCAGGAACTACAGATCCCACACTGCTTTGACATATAAATTTGAAACTAGGACTGGCCCAAAAAAATCTCTCTTTTTGAATTGGGTAGCTTGGCAGCTATGCTTAAGATGCTGTGGGCACTCAAATTTAGTTCAGTCCTTCTATCAGCTTTTTATATATGAGACTGAGTTAGTCTACTGGTATCATTCTGTCACAAAGTCTCTAGATGTGGTATAGGTAGCTACTAGACATGAATTCCTAAGGTTTAAATATTAGACAAGAACAGAATAAGAATTTGAATTGTTCATGGTAAATTTCAATGTCACTTTACCTTCAAGAAGTGCATCTAACACAAAAGAGCAAACAAGGATTTCTGAAAGCAAAGAGCTTAAGAAGATGCTGGACTCCTAAGATATCAAGAAGCAAGCTAAAATTTGGAACCAAATGTACAACTGGACATGAAAACAGAACTGAAGCAGCAGGGAACAAGCTCAAACTGGGGAAGAAATATCCAATCCTGCCTTGTGCTGGTCGTTGTTGGGCCAAATCAGGAAACAGAAACTAAGATTACCTGAGATGTGGCTATGAGTGGGCTGGCTAGAGCCCGGCTCCCAAGAAGAAGAATAGGCTTTTTCTGGAAGACAGATGCCTTTCAACCCCAAGTCACAGGTTTTAGGCTGTCATTTTACATTTCCCATGAATTTCAAACAAATGGTGTTTTGAGCCAACAGATTTACTTAAAGCCTCTTCCCTGTATAAATTTGGACAATAACAGTTGCAGAGGCAAAATATAAATAATATTTACAAAGTCTCTTATTGTTCTTCTCAGCCCTTCTCCTCATTAGAATACGTGGATATTCTCTGCTTAATAACAGTGTATTAAGTAGTAACGATATATTTAAAAGAAAATGATCACTTACAGCCTCTGCTGTTAGAGGCACTGAGTCTCAGGAATTCTGAGGCTCTTAAGCAGTGCTTTTAGGTAACATGTTCCCAGTTTGATACACAATTGTCCCTAGGGAGCCTGTAGCTCTAAGCGATTCTTGCTTTGTCAGTCTCTGGAGCTGTTCCAGGAACTTGTGTAGATGGTAGGTTGTCCTGATCAGCCTACTGGAAATACACAACTGTGCCCAGCTTGTTCTTTACTCAGGTTCCCTGTTCCTACTGTTCCAGTCAGAGTGCACAGCTTAAGTGACTGCCGCCTCTTAAAATGCTCTTAGGTTCCTCCTTATAAACTGTGCTTAACATCTTTTATATCATTTTGGTAACCAAGTTAGGAATTTCAATAGGAAACCATCCAAAGAAATCTAGTCTAATATTGTATAGTATATTCCAAAATTTAAAGGTTCCTTCTGATTTAGAAGAGGCAAAAGCCTTTTCTTTGGGTGTGCCATAGTTACCAATAGATGAAAAGTCACATTATAAAAAATTAAGTTATTGGCATAAAATCTGCCTAATTATGGTACTCACATATGCTCCCATTTGTGTTATGGTGATTACATAGCTTTCTCAATGTCTTGTGAGAGAAATATGTCATTCTATGTGAGGCAAGAAGGACATGCCATTTTCTCCATAATCCATGGCTGCAGGGTCATCCTCCTAGACCAGAGGTTGGCAATCGTTTTAAACCAAAGAGCCAATTTATCCTAAACATTTGACCCAAGATTTACAAAGAGCCGCAATAGGTAGAGAAGGGAGTTTGAGATATTCCAGGTCTCTCACTCTCTCTTCCCACCCCAAGGTCTAGCTTCTCTCGCCTCTTTCTTCCCGCCAACCCCCTGCAGGTCTCTGCACCTCTCTTCCCTCAATCTTCCCTTCCCCACCCATGTCTGTCCTCTTCCCCCCCAACCCATAGAAAAGGTTATCTCCAGGTCCTGACCCTTTAATCTCCCTCCCAGTCCCCAAGCCTACTGAGGTACCTGTTGGTCTAGCGGGGTCTTCATGGCAGGAGTGCAGCCTGGCTGCTGTGACCTTTCGCAGTTGCTCATGGCATATCCTGTAGTACCATGACAGCCATTTTAGAAGGCAGCTACATGGAGGCTGGAGTGATAGGGCCATGCTCCTGCTACAAAGACACCCCCCTCCCCCCCAATGAACCACCAGCTACTTCGGAAGGCTTTGGGGAAGAATCATAGGGTTGGGTGGGAGATTAAAGAGTCAGGGCCTGGAGAGCCACATCTACATGGCAGAAGAGTCGCATGTGGTTCGTGATCCATAGGTTGCCTACCCCTGTCCTAGACCAAGTTCAGAAATCTTTACAATTGCATTTGTCTGTCATTAATAAAGATATCAACAAGAAACATACTTCATCATTAATTAGTTAAAGCATAGGAGCCAACCTTTCAAAATAATGCCTATGTAGGCATTAGGGGTACTCAAGTCTGTAAAAAGGAAAACAAAGTATGGGCACAACTGGCTAGGTTATATTTAGATGTAGAGCACAGCAAATAGTACACATTGGAAGGACTGATAACTGAAAGAAGAGCTAGGGAAGCACTGAATGTTCCACCTGTCTCTCTTCCTCCCCAACTTCATCTCATCTCCACCAATTTACTCCACCCCAATTTTCAATTTCTCCCTCCACCCACAGCCTATCTACACCACAATCAGTCCAGCCTACCCTATCAATACCATCCATACTTGAGCAGGATGATTGTTTTATTTTTGTGAACAAGGAACATGATGTTCCTTTCCATTTCTCTTTCAGTTTGAGACTAGACTAATGGTTATCTCCATTACAAAACATTTTCAGCTCATGACATCATATACTGCCAAAACTGTTCCCCCTTGACCCTTCAGTACAATAAATTGTATATCCTGGTTACTATAAGGCTGGAGGAGAAAGGCAATCTACCAGCTATTTCCCACCCTTGACCCAGCCCAGCTAAACAAAAATCTCTTCACAAATGGAAAAAGGGGGCAATGTCTGGAAAGCAGTATGCTGTATACTGTGACCTCTTGAGGTATTATAAATACTGCCAGGAGGTGCAGGGTGAGGCTTTTCCTGATTAGACCCCAAGTTTAAGCAGAGCCACCTTAAAAGTAAGGAGCAAGTAGTTGCCCACAGAAGCTTACTTGCCCTTTTGACCATATCTCATGTGATGAACTGCATTTCCCAAGGTGCATTGGGCTCTTCAGCTCAGATCTAAGAGAGGGGCTGGATAAACAGCAGTCCTTCCCAGCTGGTACTGATTAACAGCAGTGCAAACAGACAGAGAGAACATAAGAATTGCTGCTGCTGGGTCAGACCAGTGGTCCATCATGCCCAGCAGTCCGCTCCCACGGCGGCCCCTAGATCAAAGACCAGTGCCCTAACTGAGACCAGCCCTACCTGCATATGTTCCAGTTCAGCAGGAACTTGTCTAACTTTGTCTTGAATCCGTGGAGGGTGTTTTCCACTATAACAGCCTCCGGAAGAGCGTTCCAGATTTCTACCACTCTCTGGGTGAAGAAGAACTTCCTTATGTTTGTAAAGAATCGATCCCCTTTTAACTTTAGAGAGTACCCTCTCATTCTTCCTACTTTGGAGAGGGTGAACAACCTGTCTTTATCTACTAAGTCTATTCCCTTCAGTATCTTGAATGTTTCAATCATATCCCCTCTCAGTCTCCTCTTTTCAAGGGAGAAGAGGCCCAGGTTCTCTAATCTCTCGCTGTACGGCAACTCCTCCAGCCCCTTTACCATTTTAGTTGCTCTTCTCTGGACCCTTTCGAGTAGTACCGTGTCCTTCTTCATGTATGATGACCAGTGCTGGATGCAGTATTCCAGGTGAGGGCGTACCATGACCCGGTACAGTGGCATGATAACCTCCGATCTGTTCGTGATCCCTTTCTTAAGCATTCCTAGCATTCTGTTCGCCCTTTTCACTGCCACCGTGCATTGCACGGATGGCTTCATCGACTTGTTGACCAGTACTCCCAAGTCTCTTCCTGGGGGGGGGGGGGTCTCTCCAAGTACTGCCCCGGACATCCTTCCATAGTGTAGAACCCATGAACATCCAGAATCCAGAAGGGAGAGTACAAAGCTTGGATAGTAATGCTGAAGGAAGGGCGCCAGGGAGCCAGATAATAGACTCATGAATTTTGAATGACCAAGCCAGGCTACATAGGATAGGAGCTCAAAGAAAACTTCACTTGTTTTGCCTTAAGGGTTAATTTTTGTGTGAAGAGGAAACGATAGCCAGAGAGAGTAGCATGATGGCAGAAACCCTAGCTGTTTGTTTTCTTACCCATTCTCAAGGTAAATTTGTTTTGAACTGGTGCAGCTTGTGAAGTCTGTAACTACCAGGGAGAATGTGGAAGGGCCTGATCAGAACAGGTGTTTGAGGTGGAGTTCTCCCATCCTTCCATTTTTTTAATCAGTTTGTACCTGGCAGAAGTGAAGCAAAGTAACAGGTAGTGAAAACCAAAAAGACTTGGAAATTGTTCCCATAACAGTAATATTTTCTTTCTTTCTTTCTTTCTTCCTTCCTTTTTTTTTTTTTTTTTTTAAAGAAAAATAAAGAACTGCTTGGTGGGATAGATTCCAATGTTCTTATTATTGGAAGATATCATGTGCAGAGTCTTGCAAAGAACTGTTTCTGGCTAAACCTGGAGCAAGCATTTATAGATAAACTGTCTGTACAGAATTGGGCTAGGCTCCAAACCCTGCTCTATAAATCTTGTTTTGTTTTTACTTTCAAAGCACTAAAGATAAAAGAAAGGATGGAAAGAATTGGTTATTGAAAAGATTTTTTTTTTTTTTAGAAGTTAAAGGACAAGGGACTATTAGTTCTGTACTAAGCTTTGAAATAAATAAAGTGTGATTTGTATGCACAGCACTTCGAGTCAACCTCTTTGATACAGACTGTGAAACTCAGGAGAAAGCTCAGCTTTTGGAGAATAGCTGGTAGGGGACCAGCTTGGCCTTGAGGTTGTCCCCCGGATTTGATGATGCAACTGCCTAAGCAAGAGGAGATCACAATACTAATGCTCAAAGCATGGGAAACAAGGTTCTGGATCTAGAGGGTGTGATGGAAGAAGCTGAGCTGGATTTAGTGGTGATCACAGAAACACGGTTGGTGATGAGTCACAACTGGGATATACAGCCAAACCTTGGATAGCGAGTAATGTGGTGGGCTTCAGTTTCACGCTTACACTTATAAACATAAGCAAATTAGCATTTTTGTATTTGTAACACTTATGTGAAATTATTATGTTCACCATGGTGGTTATATGCATGATTTATAAATAACAAAAATTTTTTTCCACTGAGTTCGCACATTATCTTCATTCCTTAATCTTATAAGTCTATTCGATCTTATATTTGTTAACATGGATCTTTATTTGATTTATTTTTGCACATCAATTTATATTGATTTATGTATTACACATATCCACTTAGCTTTCATATTTATTTTCATTAGGACCTCTGAGGAAGGAGTGTTTTCAGAAACAAAGACCTTGTCAGGTCCCTTGGTTTGTTATAAGGTGGTATTTTTAACTACATAAAATAAAATATTTGGTATAATAAACATTGCCTGCATCTCATATACAGGAATCTGCAGTTTGTTTTTTGTTTTTGCTAAAGATCATATTAATGCCACACAATTTTTTGGAAAATAGATCTTTGGATTATGAGACCAGGCTGAATTTGTTGGAGACTCAAGCTTCGACATGGGTGAAAGACAGTGGGAGTTTACATTTAAAACAGGAGATTTGGGAGAATTGCTGTCAGGAAGAGTCCTCCCTAAGTAAAGGAAGAGTCCCGTTGGACTTGAAAACGGCTAACGCCATTCCACTCCACAAAAAGGGATGCAAGACGGAGGCTGCAAATTACAGACCAGTGAGTCTCACATCGATAGTGAGTAAACTTATAGAAACACTAATCAAACGCCAATTAGATGCAATCCTGAACGAGGAGAATCTATGAGATCCCCATCAACATGGTTTTATGAAGGGAAGGTCCTGCCAATCAAATCTGATCAGCTTCTTCGACTGGGTAACAAGAAAGTTGGATATAGGGAAGTCCCTGGATGTCATGTACTTGGACTTCAGCAAAGCATTTGATAGTGTCCCACACCACAGGTTATTGTGCAAGATGAGTTCGATGGGATTAGGTGAAACATTAACTGCGTGGGTTAAGGACTGGCTTAGAGGTAGACTTCAGAGGGTAGTGGTAAACGGTACTCTCTCCGATACGACGGAGGTGATCAGCGGAGTACCACAGGGCTCGGTCTTGGGCCCAATCCTATTTAACATCTTCGTAAGAAACTTGGCTAAAGGGCTTCGAGGTAAAATTACATTATTCGACGATGACGCCAAACTATGTAACATAGTAGGCAAAAGCACAATAGACAAAAGCACAGTGCCCGACAAAAGCTCAATGCCCGACAGTATGACGCAGGACCTGCTCCTGCTGGAGCATTGATCAAAGACTTGGCAACTAAGTTTCAATGCCAAAAAATGCAAGGTCATGCACCTTGACGGCAAAAATCCATGCAGGACTTACACGCTACATGGTGAGATCCTAGCAAGGACTGTAGCAGAATGTGACTTGGGGGTGATCATTAGCGAAGCCATGAAGACTGCCAATCAAGTGGAGAAAGCTTCATCCAAGGCCAGACAAATCATGGGTTGTATCCATAGAAGCTTCGTCAGCCGTAAGCCCAAGGTCATAATGCCATTGTACAGATCCATCTGGAATATTGTGTACAATTCTGGAGGCTACATTAACAAAAAGACGTGCTGAGAGTTGAGTTGGTTCAGTGAATGGCCACCAGGATGGTCTCAGGACTCAAGGATCTCCCGTATGAGGAACAGCTGGGTAAGTTGCAGCTATACTCACTCGAGTAACGCAGAGAGAGGGGAGACATGATCGAGACGTTCAAATATGTCACGGGCCATAACGAGGTGGAAGAAGATCTCTTTTTTCATAAAGGACCCATGGCAACAAGAGGGCATCCGTTGAAAATCAGGGGAGGGAAATTTCATGGCGACACCAGAAAATATTTCTTCACCGAAAGGGTGGTTGATCGCTGGAATCTTCCACTACAGGTAATTGAGGCCAGCAGTGTGCCAGATTTTAAGAAAAGATGGGATTGGCATGTGGGATCTCTTCATGGAGGAAGTTAGGGGGTGGGTCATTAGTGTGGGCAGACTAGATGGGCCGTGGCCCTTTTCTGCTGTCATTTTCTATGTTTCTAGAAGGTGCAATCTCAGAATTATAAATTTTCCTAAAGCATTTTCAGTTAATGCTCCGGATATGTTTAGAAGATATGTGTCAGCATAGCTATTGCTAGCATTCAGCATTTTCAGTTGGCATAACTAATGTCAGCAAAGGCCTATGGGAAATTATATCAATCTCACTCTGGAATGTAGATGCAAATAGATCCTGAAAGCTTATTCACAGAAAGCATCCAGGAAGACGGTTTCAAGTAGCCCTGATTAAATCATGATCAGCTAAAAGGTGTTAATGTCTGATTAAGAGGGTGCTTAGGACAATGGGTCCAGGTGCACAGATAACTAAAGTTAATCAGAAACTATTGTCAGGGACATACTGGAAATCACATATGACTTCAGCCTATTCTTCTCCTGTCTAGCATGTTTAAGTTCTGTTAAAGCTCAATAGATTCTGGTTTTTAGAATAAGTTTCCAAACTATAAAAGCCCCCTCGCAGCATCACCCCCCTCTCTTGGCTCTCTGGTCTTCTCTTGTTTCTCTTGAGATCTCTTTCTCTGTCTATCTCTCTGTCTATCCTTCTCTTTATCTATGGAACCCGAAACTTAGACCATCACCCCATCCTCCTTTCTCTCTCTCTCTCTCTTGATCTCCCAGGAACTTCAGACTCTCTGTCTCTCTTTTCCTCTGAACTCTGTAAGGCAGGGAAACTGCTTTGCTCTCTCATTAATTGTAATGCTTAATTGTAATGCTTATAAATATTGCTTTCCTGTAAGCTTATTTCTTTAATATATTCTTTATGCAATCACCTCTGGCTGTGTTTCTTATTTGATTCTACTCATAAGAACATAAGAATTTGCCTCCGCTGGGTCAGACCAGAGGTCCATCGCGCCCAGCAGTCCGCATCCGCGGCGGCCCATCAGGTCCATGACCTGTCATGTTATCTTGATTTAGCCCTATAGCCCCCTTGTTTTTATCTATACTCTTTTCATACTCTTACCCTTATCTGTATCCCTCAATCCCCCTATCCTTCAGGAATCCATCCAATCCCTCTTTGAATTCCCGTAGCGTACTCTGCCCAACCACTTCCTCCGGGGGCGCGTTCCATGTGTCCACAACCCTCTGTGTGAAGAAGAACCTCCTGGCATTTGTTCTAAACTTCTCCCCTTCCAGTTTCTCTGAGTGCCCTCTTGTGCCTGTGGTTCCCCGTAGTTTGAATAATCTATCCTTGTCTACCTTCTCCATACCCTTCATGATCTTGAAAGTTTCTATCATGTCCCCCCTAAGCCTCCTCTTTTCCAGGGAGAAGAGCCCCAGCTTGTCCAGCCTGTCAGCGTATGAACAGTCCTCCATACCATTTATCATTTTCGTAGCTCTTCTCTGGACCTTCTCAAGTATCGCCATGTCTTTCTTGAGGTACGCGACCAATATTGGACGCAGTACTCTAGATGCGGGCGCACCATTACACGATACAGTGGCATGATGACTTCCTTCGTCCTGGTTGTAATTCCCTTCTTAATGATGCCCAGCATTCTGTTAGCTTTCTTCGAGGCCGCTGCACATTGCGCTGATGATTTCATGGTTGTATCCACTAGTACACCCAAGTCTTTTTCAAGATTACTCTCCCCCAGCAATGTTCCCCCCATTTTGTAGCTGTACCTCGGGTTCCTTTTCCCTATATGCATGACCTTACATTTTTCTATGTTAAAGCACATTTGCCATTTGTTTGCCCACTCTTCCAGTTTGCTTAGGTCCCTTTGCAGGTCTTCGCACTCCTTTGTGTTCCTAACTCTCCTGGTGAATCTTCTGTGAGGGAACTGAACCTGGGACCTGGCGTGTGTAAGGGCGCCTCTCACATAACCCTACAACCTAACCTTGTGGGGGACCTGACACTCCAAACCTTACATTTTGGGGGCTTGTTTCGGTCCTTCCTGATGATTTCATCTGGGTAAGTAGAATTCAGTTTTTTTCCTTGTATGCACTGTGCAATAGGATTATTGGCTGCCTAAGACAAGGTGAGAGATGGTATTTTCCACTCAAGGTAGAAACAATTCATATATATTGAATTACGGAAATAGGCTCTTTCCTCATTGGGATTATTTGTGTGTGAATGAGTAAGTGTTATGGCTGATTCTTAATTTATGTCTATCCTCTTGCTGTTGGAGTTCTTTTCCATGTATTCCATTGTATTTTAATGATGTAAACCATTTGGATCTGTCGTAATAACAAGTAGTATATCAAGTTTTAATAAAACTAAAACTATATGATCCAGCAATTATAGATTTACCAAGTCCTCCATTAGCTTTACAAAGAAAGGTATTGCTGCTATTGATCTGTAATTAGAAACTAACAAAATGGACTCTTTTAGATTCTTAATTATTGGCATAACTATAATATGTTACTCTTTCTGTAGAAACTCATCTACCTCACGCATATAAGTTAACCAGTCATCGGGTACGACTAGTGTGATGAGCTTTTGGTTTTGTGGTTACTGTAGGGCCACTCCAGAAGATTGCTTTGCTATACCAGGGGAATTTCTGCCAGATTTCTACCAGGTTCTTCAATTGTCTGTAATCACCTTTTCTTGATACACAATTCAGGTGGTAACAGTGTGTGGCAAAAGAAAGCGTAATAAAAAGAACAGATCAATTGCTGCCACATAAGGCTAAGTACTAGCAAACTCTAGAAGAAATGCTGGGACTTAAGGAGTTTAAAAAAAAAATGTATATGTTTATTTGTATTTACTTATTAATTGGGACTTATTAACTGGGACCCCCTTTTATGAAACCGTGTTAGGGCTTTTTATTGCAGGCTGTGGTGGTAAAAGCTCCGGCGATTAAAAAAAACCCTAACACGGCTTCATAAAAGGAGGGGTGTGTTTATGAAGAGATTCACATAAGGTGGTGTACAACCTATGCACAAGTCAGAAGAAAGAGACTTTCATAGAACAGGTGGAATATTTGTAACAGAAGGTAGAATCATGAGTGCAATCAAAACTAATAAATGTTAGGTTAGAAACTGATAATAGAGAATCTTATGAGGACTGTAAAGGACATGAAAGAAAATACAAGATCAAAAATGCTTTTAAATAGACAGGCAAACAGATATAATAGGCCCATTGTGTGCTAATAATCAAAATCTTACAGTGATTTCAAGGAAGAATGGGATAGCCAGTGTTGGTTAATTTATAATGGAGTGACACAATCCCATTTATTTGAATTATAAACAAATTTAATAGTGGTATTTTGGATAAGCTGAAAACATTTCAAAGATGAAAAGGGGAGCTCAAGGACGAGAGCAATGCAATAATCAAGATGTGAAGTTATAAAGACATGAATGAGAGTCAGTAAGAAATGCTTTGGCCAATAAATCTTTTTTTGCGTTACCTCAAAAATGTATGCTTTGAAGGTTAGTTTATTGTCTAGGATAATTTAATTTCAAAGTTGTAGCACACTAAACCAGAAAAAAATAGCTCAAGGTAGATAACAAAATCAAGCCAGTCCATTGTCAGTTACAACTAAAATTCACATCATACAAATAGAGGTTACGTAGAAATCAAATTTATTGTGAACTGAATTATTGCATTGGATTGTACTTCTCAAATAACTATAGGGTAAATATTCAGCTAGCTGTGATAAGCATTTTTCTGCAAACATTATTCTCAGGTATTCGATGCCAGGCAATGTCTGGACTTCAGCATTGAATATTTGATTTACGTGGAGCTGGCTAACACAGAACCAATTAAGTTGTTAATCAGAACATAACTGGCCATGGGGTTGCCGCATTCAGGTAGGACTGTGTTTTAAGCAGTCCTATTTACGCAGTTACCCTGGTCAGTGCTGAATATTGGTACTTAACTAAGCACCAACTCCACCTCCAGAATGTCCCCAAAATAGCTGGTTTTTATTTAGGTGTTAACTGCTAATTTTCAGTGGCGATAACTAGTGCCACTGAAAATTAGTGATTTAACTGGTCAATGGCTGTTCGTGGCCATTGAATCATTTTGAATATCAATCAGTATGGTTTTAATGAACCACAGATTTGTATGTAGTTCTTTTGCTGAGAAGGCTTATTGAGATGGCTTTTGGGAAATCTACTGCTTAATCCTAGGATAAGCAGCATAAAAGCTGTTTTACTAGAATCTAGCTAGGTGTAACCAGGGTTTAAAAGTAGAGAAAAAAATGTATCTCTGTAGCTTTAAGAATTCTGAGCTATACGTGTCACCTTTAGAATTCTGGACAGCACAGCTCTCTCTCAGGATATGTTCTAAAACTGTCAAGGAGAGCAGTTGTTAGGGTGTACTGATAGAGAGAGGTGACAGAGTACTTGTTCTTGTGAAATTTGTCTTTTAAAGATACATTTTCACTTTAGTGATTTAATTTAAACTGAGATTTGTTTGAGATGAGAGATTAGTTTTGTGTTGTGATAGGTGACATGGCTGTCAAGGGTATTTTAGAAATCTCATTTTTGTTAAGGTAATTTACGTTTGTGGTAAAGGTATTGGTAAAATTTAGGGCTCCTTTTACTAAGCTGCGCTAGCGGTTTTAGCGCACGCTTAGCATGCGCTGGATTGCCGCACATGCTAGACGCTAATGCCACCATTTAGCGCCATCTGCTAGCGGATCTGCTAGCGGACAGATTCCGCAGGAGGGGTTACCCGGAAAAATCTATACGTCATGCGCATTTAAGGGCTAGATACGCTCAGAGGGAGTTACTTTTGGGTATTCAAGAGGATGTTGAGGGGAGCACCCAAGAAGTATTGACATGTGTGCTTCCTTATTCGAAGGCCACTAGGATGCTGGTGGGGTATATGCACTGCTACTGGCACATAGTACAGATTCATCCATCTCTTAGTGAGTTCCCTCGTGTGGCATACTCTAGAGGTAGGACCCTGGGGCAGAGATGTGACCCTTTAAAATATGAGAAGAAGACTGTGAGGGAGAGAGGATCCCACAATCTCTGTGGAAAGTGCCAGTGGTGTTCTTCTACCATTATAGGGGAGGTATGGAGACCTCCAGGTAGATCAGTATCTTTATATTCGAATACAATTACAGATTGCACATCTGAAGATGTAATATACGCGATTGTATGCCCCTGCGAGCTGATCTACATTGGTAGAACTAACCGTAAGATCAAGACTCGACTTAATGAACACAAATCACGGATTGTCAACAATGTTGTTCAGGCCCCCTTGGTAACCCACTGGCAAAAATATAAACATGGGGTGGATCAATTGAGGTGGCGTGTGGTGCAGAGAGTCACGGGGAGGGAGGGTGAGAAGGATGTACGGAGATTGAATGAGATTGAACAGAGAACAATTTTTACATTAGATACTGTGGAACCGGGGGGATTGAATGCTGAGATTGACTGGATCACATTGATTGGAGGGTGAATGGACCAATGGACTGCTGCGTGGGGGGGTGTGTCTCATTAAGGAAATTATTTACACTGAGGACGCCGCCGCCATCTTTCACAGACACTACACTTGTGAGTCGGATGACTGCGGCTTCCTTGGTGAGTCTTGATGAGAGAGAGGGGGGGTAGTTATGTTGTTATTAAATTTCTGAATGGGGAGCGGTGAGAGGTTGAGAAATGTCACGGTCACTGCCCTAAGATGTTGTTTATTTGTTATGCAGGGAGACCCTTGAGACAGCACAATCAGTGCGAAACATGTCGGGTCGGACTCCCAGGTCTAGCTGTGCATAGACGTTAAGTATACAATTTTATGCATTTCACAACTTTCTATTTATTGAATTGATAAACTTATAAAAAACTAATTTAAATGCAACCACAGCGCTAAAAACGATTTACCAATGATGAAGCACCACGTAAATCTCTCGCTTTAGAAAAGATTATTATTGCGGTGGAGTGGTGGGGCTGAGGTATTTCGACCAAACTTATTGCTTTATTTTGCTATAACAACCCAGTTACTATATTTATATATGACCATTGAGCGCCATGGCATTAGTTCTTGATGCGTAGCGCATGCTAAAAACGCTAGCACATCTTAGTAAAAGGAGCCCTTAGATATACTGTATTAATATGCTTTTGAGCAGTAGTAATGTTAAATAAAGAAATTAGACTGAAGAAAACAATGTTTCTTGGTAAGTAACTTGGTCAGAGGTTTCCTATAAAATTCAGTGTAGACTGTAGAGGTTCCTCTCTGTAAGAACCAGGTGAAATTAAAAGGAGAAATTGAAAGGGGATAGGTTTAGAACAAACGCCAGGAAGTTTCTTTTTCACACAGAGGGTGGTGGATACCTGGAACGCGCTACCAGAAGAAGTGATAAGCAGGAGCACGCTACAGAGCTTCAAAGAAGGTTTGGATAGGTACCTAGAGGACAAAGGGATTAAGGGGTACAGATAGGAGTAGAGGTAGGTTATAAGGATAGGATTAGAGGATTAGAGGTAAGTTACAAAATTAGTCTGGGACCACTGTTTAGGCGATAGGCCTGATGGGGCCGCCGTGTGAGCTGGGCAGGATGGACCTCTGGTCTGTCCCAGCGGAGGCACCTTCTTATGTTCTTATATGTTTGGTAAAGTAGCTACTTTCATTTAGCTGGTGATAATACCAAAGACTTTGGCTGAAGTTGTTAAAGTTTTGAAGATTGCTGATTAAAGAATTTGTTTAGATACAACTGGTGACAGCTTCTGAGGCAGGGTGTTCCAATTTAAACTTGTGCTCTGCAGTGGTGAATTTACCGTGAGATAAATTTTTAAGTTTTTAGTTCTATTTAGTTTTATTTTGTTGGTTTCTACTTTATTTTGTTCCTTTCATCTACCTTATTCATAGTTTTACAGGGTTCTGTACTTTTTTCTTTTAATTTTCACTCTGACGAGTCAGAAAACATCTTGGATAGGAGGAGTTTGACAGTTATAGAATCACAGCAAAACTGTCAACTAACCTAAAGGCCTGGAACAGTTCATTTTCAGCAGAGGCCCTTCCTACCTGCGTGTGGTGATTGGAGATCGCTGCAGGGAGATCGTTGCTGGAGGCGGGACCAGTGGAGGCATGGTTGATCGCTGCTGGTGGTTGCCTAGGATGGGGCGGCATCTGATCTCTCATTGGGGAGGTGCTGGTGGTGTCTCCGGATCCGTGGAGTGGGACCGTGCCACGGACTCCTCCTCACGGTTGTCTGATGGATGCAGAGTGCTGTATTTTTGGGGAGCTGCCCATGAGCATCTGCCACCCACTGAAAGCAGTGCGGCCCGGCGCTGGATTGTTCTATCTCTGTGCATCTTCTGCCTGGAAGCGAAGAGTCGGGGCTGCAGCAGCTGGAAAGCCCGAGTGATATCTGTCCCATCTGGACTTTTGCCATTGGGATTATTTAAAATATGCTGAGGCAACAGAGCTGCTTCAGGAAATTGAACTTCTGCCAGACTTATTTGATTTTGGTTTTCAATTTTTTCTTCCAGTTTATGAATTATTTTAAATTCTATTCCATTATTTTTACCCCTATTTTTTTTATTTTATTAACTGAATTCTATTGTTTAAAGGTTCCTCCCTTCTATTCTTTCTTACATATTACTTTAATTCATTTAGATATTATTTACATAGATAGTGCTCCTATCTGTAAAGTTAGGGATTTCTATGAAATATTCTACATCCTTCTCTCCTCTCCACTCCTTGCCCTCTATAATCCTCCCTACCCTCTTCTAATCCCTTCCTCTGTAATGTAGCCTAGAGCTTGTATAAGTATGTGCAATGCACAAATGGAATAAATAAATACATTAATTAATTAATGTAAATAAATTAATGTAAATTTGATTAAACCTTGGTTTCTATTTATTTAAGTAAACTGTGTAAAAAGTGGGTGGGATTAGTTTAGGGGTTCTTAATCATCTTTTTGTTTGGGGAAGTTTAGATAGGAATTGAAACTGCATATACATTTACCTAGTTAGTGGTAGGTTTCTTTCTTTTAGTTTTTTTAGTTAGGAAGTAGGTCTCTACTATCATAAGCGCACTGGAAAAGATGCCCACCGTGAAGAAGATCGTCTCAGAAGACTTATTTACCTGAGTCCGCAAGACAAAGAACCTGTAAAAAAAAAAATTTTATACAACGCATCAATTCCAGCTTAGAGGCTGTTGTTTCTGAATGAAAAACACACTCAAAGTTGATAAGAAAACTGAAAAGACATTACTTATCTGATAGATCAGAGGTAGGGAACTCCGGTCCTCGAGAGCCGTATTCCAGACGGGTTTTCAGGATTTCCCCAATTAATATGCATGAGATCTATTTGCATACACTGCTTTCAATGCATATTCATTGGGGAAATCCTGAAAACCCGACTGGAATACGGCTCTCAAGGACCGGAGTTCCCTACCCATGTGATAGATTGATTTTGATAGGTGTAACTTCTGAAGTGTAATTTGTGGTATCTGGAAAAGAAACAAAGGGCTCCTTTTACTAAGCAGCACTAGTGGTTTTAGCGCGTGCATAGTGCGCACTGCAATGCCACGCACGCTAGACGCTAATGCCTCCATTGAGCTGGTGTTAGTTTTTGGCGCGTAGTGCGGGGTTAGCACGCAGCAATGTAGTGCACGCTAAAAACGCTAGCGCACCTTAGTAAAAGGAGCCCAAAGTCATTCTGTTATTTTGCAAAAGTAATAATTTGAATATTGGCATTTTTATATTTAAGAGCAAAACTTTTATTAAAATATATTGTACTCATCAAACATCAAATGTGTCTTTACTCATTTTAAATCATCCCGGTATTTAAATTTATGGGATGAGAAAAATTTAAATGTTAACCTGGTTCTTCTCTAAGGAAACATGGTTAAACCCTCAGATAACATGACTCAATTGTTGAGAATTCTACCTTAGGGAAGGCTCAGGTTACACTTCAGGTTAATGGCGCCTGTTAGATCTGGCTATACTTCTCCCTTTTTGAATATATTGGATCTATTGATTGAATAGTTTAAATGAGAAGGATAAAGTGTTTGATACACAGAATATTTTTCCCTTAGGAGAAATATCTTCCTCCTGAAGAAACACTGAAACACAAAATCGTGTAGAGCAGTGGTTCTCAACCCTGTCCTAGGGGACCCCCTAGCCAGTCGGGTTTTCAAGATATCCCTAATGAATATGCATGAGAGAGATTTACATACCTGTTACGTCCATTATATACAAATCTCTCTCATGCATATTCATTAGGGATATCTTGAAAGTCCGACTGGCTGGGGGGTCCATTAAGAGAGGGTTGAGAACTACTGGTGTAGAGGAAAAATGTTTAGAATATCATGGACTGTTTGAAGCTGACATTTGGACTTTGGGTTTTGCACATCTATTTTAGAGATTTTTTGTTTGATTTTTCACGTTGTATTTTTCACCGGGGGGGGGGGGGGAAGTATAGCCAGACCTAACAACGGGCACCATTAACCTACAGTGTTGGGCAAAGAAATGATTGCAGTACATCTGATCAAGTTAAGTGACTTTAAATGTATTAAGCTTATGTTAAAAGACTTATCTATTCTTTGCTTATTCTGACAGTGAGTTGGTCAGGTAGGCTATTGGTGCCATGATGTTTTAAGTATACCGTTGCTGGCTGGATTGGTGCATGATACACTGAGGGGTCCTTTTACAAAGCCGTGCTAGTGGTTTTATCGCACGCGCCAGATTAGCACACGCTAGCTGGAAATCTACCGCCTGCTCAAAAGGAGGCGGTAGCGTTAAGACCCTAGCAAGGCTTTGTAAAAGGAGCCCTGAGCACTTTATATATAATTTAGAGATAAGAAAATAAAAACATCATTTTAGTTTTGGGGAGATTTTTTTTATTTGATTTATTAGTGAGAGTTTGAAAAATCTTAAATCATTACAAATTGATTTTCTCCTCTTTGTTTGTGTAGTACAGGAGTAAGCAATTCTGGTCCTCGAGAGCTGGAGCCAGGTCAGGTTTTCAGGATATCCACAATGAATATGTATGAGATGGATCTGCAAGCACTGCCTCCTTGAAATGCAAATCTATCTCATGCATATTTATTGTGAATATCCTGAAAACCTGACCTGGCTCCAGCTCTCGAGGACTGGAATTGCCTACCCCTGGTGTAGTATATTAACATTAATGTCTAAAGTGCAACCTCAGAACAGGTTGGAGCTAAATGTTGATGTTGTGAAAACATAGAAAATGGGAGGCATGCCAGGCAGGGCTGGATCTTTCCTATGAAGAACATCTAGATAAGTTGCAGCTTTACTCTCTTGAGGAATGCAGAGAGAGGGGAGACATGATAGAGATGTTCAAATATGTTACTGGCCGTATTGAGGTGGAAGAAGACATCTTTTTTCCTTACAGGACCTACGGTAACAAGAGGGCATCCGTTAAAAATCAAGGGTGGGAGATTTCATGGTGATATTAGGAAGTATTTCTTCACTGAAAGGGTGGTTGATCATTGGAATGATCTTCCACTTCAGGTAGTTGAGGCCAGCAACGTGCTCGATTTTAAGAAAAGATGGAATAAACATGTGAGTTCACTTTGAGGAAGTGCTTAGGGGGGAAGGTTCTAGAGTGGGCAGACTTGTTGGGCCAATGGCCCTTTTCTGCCGTCATATTCTATGTTTCTATGTCCAGAGGCATGTCATGGGTGCTGTAGCATTCTCAATGACTATCTCTGATTCTGGGAATCACGTCAACATACAGGGAATGCAAGAAAACTATTAGGACTTTCACCACCTATAAAGGCAAATAAGTGCTACCATGGCATGTCTCTGTGATTGCTAGCATTGTTGCTGAATGGAAGAGACTGTGAGTCTGATTGCCTTCTCTCTCTACCTAGGTTTACCATATACAAGTCCTCTCGATCCCACCCATTTGCCAGCTGGAGCCCAGCTCTCACCCTTCTGCTCTGCCTGCCCACATAAACCTCACCCCTGCCATCCTTTCCCATACCTATCTGTGAACTTCTTCCACATCCATCCTTGCTCCTGCCCTAAGGCACTGCTTTAGCAAAGCCTTTGACAATGTACCACACAGACAGCTAATAAATAAACTGAGTACTCTTTGGGGATGGGCCCCAAAGTGATGGGCTGGGTCAAGAACTTGTTAAGTGGAAGATGACAGAGGGTAGTGATCAATGGAGATCGCTCTGAGGAAAGGGATGCTACTAGTGGTGTGCCTCAAGGTTCTGTTCTTGGGCCTGTTCTTTTTAACATTTTTATAAGTGATATTGCTGAAGGGCTGTCAGCTACCATTTGCCTCTTTGTGGATGATACTAAAATCTACACTAGAGTAGACACCCTGGATGGTGTGAATGACATGAAGAAAGACCTGGCGAAGCTTGAAGAATGGTCTGAAATTTGGCAGCTAAAATTTAATGCTAAGAAATGCAAAGTCATATAGTTTAGGGGGGTGAAGAACTTTTGTGCATGACGGAAGCGCAGGACTTGGGAGTGATGATCTTAAGGTGGCCAAATAGGTTGAAAAAGTGAGGGCGAAGCTGTTAATAATTTATAATTTTTATAATTTATAATGGTTATAATTTGAAAATGGAAATAAGGTGATTTTATTAGACTAATTTTAATATATTTTTGACTAGTTTTAAGAGACCAAAACCCCCTTCCTCAAGTCAGGAGGAGTACTGACCTGAGGAAGGAGATTTTGGTCTCTGAAAGCTAGTAGAAAAAAGGATATGTCCAATAACATGGTATCTATTTTCCATTTTTGTTTTATTTCTATTTGTTATATTTATAATTGGTATTTGGCAATCTTTTCAAATTTACATCTGCTGTCTTTATATTTCGCATAGTACTAGAAGACATGCATCCCTGTTTATGTAGTGCTGCATTCTATGCAGTATCTGGTTTCTTAGGATGCAGTTTCATTCCCGTCTACATATTCTATTTTTAGCTTGCGGCTATTTATTCTATACTGGGTGAGAGTATATCTGTGCTCTGTGCGTGCATAAAAAGACATGCTTTTCTGTCGGCATTAACTGTGCAGGATCGGTCTGTACTAATCTGGCTTGTTTAGTATTACAATGAGTGTAATGATGTTCTAGTGCTCACTGCAAAGGTTAAGATGCTGCTTTTTCCTAGGTGTGACTTGTGGATTATTACTAAAAATATATATTTTTTCATATAGAGGAGAGGGTGTTTGAAAATGATTGGCCCCGGGTGTCAAATATGCTAGGTATGCCACTGATGGATGGATTCGGAGTTCCAGACTACAGAGTTGTGCGGGGACAGAAATCCCACCCATCCCCGCCCGTCTCCGCCAAGATCATCTCCATCCCCACCCGTCCCCACCAGGATCCTCTCCGTCCCCACCCGTCCCCGTCAGGATCATCTCTGTCCCCACCCATCCCCGTAAAGAATTACCTCCATCCCCGCTCGTCTCCATATAAAGCAGCAATTATTTCTGACAGGATCATCAATTCCACAGTTTCTTTTGTGTATGCGCTGCTGTTTTCCTCGTGGAATCTCTTTGGTGGAACTCTTTTTTTGTTTTCTGTTCAGGTAATTAACTTATAAACCCCCTCTTTTACTAAGGCTGACGTGTCCATTATATTATATGGACGAACCCTGCTTCCAAAGCCTTCCATCCTCATGGGAGTCCCGTTGCCTAGAGAGGGGTCCCCGTGGGAGTCCCATGGGCCAGAGGGGGGTCCCCGTGGGAGTCCCGTGGGTTAGGGGGGATTCCCGTGATCCCCGTTCCCATGCAGACCTCTATTCCAGACCCAATACTACAGCAGTCAGCGCCGATGGTTATCACAGATGCACAGCATGCATGCCCAGTAGAGGTCAGCTCAGGTCACACAGATCACCTTATCTTCTGGAGCGTGTTGTGCGGCAAGCAAAAAAAACCTCCTTTTTCCTCCAGTCTTTTGCATTGCACATAGCCAGCAGCCACCAAGGCCCACAGAGAGAAAGAAAATTCAAGAGGCCAGCCGGGATACGGGAGGGACTTGCTGCACGGTCAGTGCAGGTGCACCAGTGTTCTGCTGCCTAAGTTAGCCTGAAGTTGGGACAAAATAAAATAATACTCTCTGTCCTAAGATTAGGAGCAACTATAAGGAGGATGTATTAGGAAGTTCCTCCCAATTGCCTGTTCCCTGGGAAAGAGAAAAAGAAAAGGCTATGGATTGGCTGCCAGGTCCTCAAAAAATAAACTTCAATAGAATAGATTCTATGGATTTAAGATAAGTAGAGGACTTCTTTTTTTTTTTTAACAATCTGTAACTTGTGCTCTGCATATGTTACTGAGACCTCTGAGGCTGTTTGCTATTTGTGACCATTTGCATGGATAGTTTCCATTGTATGCAAATCATCCTCATACATATTCATTGTGAAAATCTTGAAAACCTGACAGTGTTGTGGACTTCGAGGACCGTGATTGTCCAGCCCTGGCCCAGACAATGGTTCTGCATATTTATCAATATATGTGGGGATTAAAAATAAATAGCAAAAACACCCAGAGTACAGATATATACAAATCTGGTACTTGTATCCAAATAACTATCAAGCTAAAAATTATTAAATAACGTGAAGAGTGTGCGTAGTCCCTCCTCACACATCAGTCACCATAATCAAGAGACCAGATTTAGAGACCCATCATGGCAGCATTCTGTTCCCTTTTTTACCAAACCATAAATTGTATTCCTTGTCATCAACAGCAGATGAATCCAGAGACTAGTGGAATTACGTCCATCAATCAGCAGGTGGAGATAGAGAGCACTGAGATGTCCTCGGGTATATCTTGGAGCCTCCTTGCCAACCAGTATACTCTATCTCCAGCAGGCTGATGAATGGGTTCCTCACAACTCCTGGATTCTGCAGTGGATTTTGAGCCAGGCTTGGCTGCAGCTTCTGGCTTCAGTTTCCTGGATCAGAAAAGAGAAATATTCCTGTGGCTTAGACCTCAGTTGAGAAATATTCTAGTGGCTTAGGCCTCAGATAAGAAATATTCCTGTGGCTTAGGCTTCAGTTGAGAAATATTCCTGTGGCTTAGGCCTAAGTTGAGAAATATTCATGTGGCTTAGGCCTCAGTTGAGAAATATTCCTGTCGCTTGGGCCTCAGTTAAGCTGCTGGATGTTGGCTGTATGGTGCCAACTTTGGGGGGCAACACCTGGACTCTTCCAGGTCCCTTCCCCCCTCCCCCCCCCCCGAAGCACCTGGATATCTAAATCCCGTAAGCTCACTCGTTCTGTGGGCGTGGAGTTACAGAGGTCACCGTTCTCTTTGGAGAGACACCGGTAGGAGGAGTTTTTTTTTACTCCTTTCCTGCGTAGGGAAGCTGAGGCTGCTTCAGCCTTAGTCGCTCACAGTCATGTTTGGAAGTTGATTTTTCACCCTTCCCGTCATTCCTTTTTGGTCAGAGCAGGCAAGGATTGCTCCTGCTCCCATGTGCTATTGGGGTTAGCCTCTGTATGATCGTGGGATACATACTTTCTGTATCTCCTTGGACATGTGCTGCAAGGCAGGATTTAGGGACGGGGGATTTCACGTTCACTTGTTTATTTCCCTCCCTATGTTTGGACTGCTTTGAAACATCCCACTAGTCTCTGGATTCATCTGCTGTTGATGACAAGGAAGGTAAAATTATTTCCTTACCTGATAATTTTCTTTCCTTTAGTCACAGAAGATGACTACCCTGTTGTGGGGTTTGTCGCTCTTAGGCAGTTTGGGCATGCTTTTCGGCTGAAATTGCATTCTTGATTGGTTCGGGTAGCACATGTGAGGGAAAGGAGTTGCATATGTTTCATATGTCTCATATGTTTCATGCCTTTTATGTGCTTTATTTCAACTGCTTTGAGAAGATATATACTGGTTAGCCCGGAGGATGTGCATCCTAGATATAACTGAGGACAATTCAGTGCTCTCTATCTCTACCTGTTGGTTGATGGACGCAATCCAACTAGACTCTGGATTCATCTGCTATGACTAAAGAAAAGAAAATTATCAGGTAAGGACACAATTTTACCATAGTCACATAGTAAGAAAGATGGAATAAATAAATAAATAAAACAAAAGTACTTATCTATGCAACAGTAGTAAAAAAAGAAGTCACTCAGGTGTTTAAGACTCTGCTGCCCAATCTAGAATCAAGTTTTTCAACTTATGGTCCGATGGCGAGGAAATCCCAAACTTCTCCCTTGTAATAAGAAAAACCCAATCAAAAAATGTGCAAGTGTCCTTGTGATAATCCAAACTATGAAAAAATATATTGCCGTTAACACAATGTCGCTCCCCTCGACTTCGGCTGAGTTTCAAATTTCTTCTTCTGGAGGGGTGTGCATGGATGAGTTCTGACAACGCCACCCTGGACTTAAATTCTTGACCATATAAACACTAAAATTAGAATCCATAAATATCCAAGCTGCTGACCAAAGTTCCTGTGAAGCAGCTTTGAGCTGGGATGGAATGGGGGGTGGTGTGGTTAGAGTCATAAATTGCAGGGGTGCCTGTCCTATGTGATTAAACTTGAAAGCCCAATATTGTTGCATCCCATCCACTTGCAGGAACATTGCTGCTGGCGCTGGTAAGTGGCAGGGTTAAGGTTACCATAATTTTCTCTGGGAAACCCCGGACACATGATCCCGCCCTGTTCTGCTTCTAGCTCCACCCTTTTCTGCCCATCCCCACCTACAGATCCACCCAGTTCTACCCCCCACAAAGCCTCCTCTCTTCTTCCAGATGAGCTCCAGCCACGTGCATGCACGTGGATGTGCATGCACGGATGTGTGTGATGTCATCTGCGAATACTCAGAGGCCCTACAGACGAGGCCGAAGCTCGCCGGGTTTTGGAAAGTCTGTCTGGGAGCCCGGACAGTCCTCAAAAAGGAGGACATGTCCAGGTTTCCTGGACGCCTAGTAACTATACGTGGGGGGGGGGGGGGGGGGGTAGGTTTGGGGCAGTGCTCAAGAGGAAGAAAAGTTGAAGGAGAAGGGGAAAAGAAGGGGAATTTCCCTATGGCTGTGGGACAGGGACAGTATGGTTGTCCAGAGAAACCTAAAGTTGGAGAAACTGCAAGTTGAAGTTTTTCCAATGAATTTGATTTTTCTTGATCAGAAAATATATATTTTGTTAATTTTTTAAAGTCCATCTTGGGGTCCCACAAAGCCACTGATTA
This sequence comes from Geotrypetes seraphini, assembly GCF_902459505.1. Lineage (NCBI taxonomy): Eukaryota > Metazoa > Chordata > Amphibia > Gymnophiona > Dermophiidae > Geotrypetes > Geotrypetes seraphini. The sequence goes on along the minus strand of NC_047088.1, from coordinate 158,741,176 downwards.
CATAAAGCTCCATCTTTCTTAAAAATGTGCTATTATTGTTGCTTAATGGAGCAAATTTCTTAGTATTATAGCAATAAATTATGTTTTCACACTCAGCAATAATACATTGATAAAAAGACATTACATGCAAAAAATTTGGCAATATTTTATTAAATGAACCTTCAATATCTGCACTTTATTGTGGAAAATAATAGACATTTAACATATGAGGGCCTGCTGAAAAGTCCTCAGCCCAACCAAGAAGAGAATGATGTGGAACCCTGAAACTTACAAGTTATTCCACACTTTTCTTGACACTTTTCATTTCATATCAACGAAAACATAAAAGTCAAAGCTATATTATCAAGAAACTTGCTCCATTAAGCAAAAATAGTAGCACATATTAAGAAAAATGGAGCTTTATTTGATCAGTGGCTTTGAGGGACCTCAGGATGGGCTTTAAAAAATTATTTTCTGATCAAGCACAGTCAAATTCTTGGGAAAAAACTTCAATTCACACAGTTTTTCCAGCTTTAGAATTTTCTGGACAACCCTAAGGAACAGACAAAGGGGTTGATGCAGAAAGCCATAAATTAGAGCCATGTGTGGATGGCTTCTGCTGCAAAATTAAAACCCTGTGACTGTGTGATGAAGTCAATGAGATGCTAATTTCAAGCATGCAGAACTCGTGTGCCAATCAAGAGAAACTTCCAAACACTTGTGCACAATTTCTGTGATGAGAGTGACTCATTGTAAAGGACAGAGTGTCATGAATTTGATATACTGCCTTTCTATGATACAACCAGCATACATATCAATAAGAAAATCTCATATAGATTTGTCTTAATACTTTATAAACTCACAGACCTCAGTGATACCATCTGTATGCCGCTAAACTTTTAGATCATACAGAAAAAATTGGTATCCCTAATCGTCATCGGTCTCATAGTTATTTTGCTATAGTTTTTTAAAGTGTTCCAATAAATATATTTAAATATTAAAGTACTCATCTTATACTACGCGGGTGGGGGGTAAGCACTCCGACGTAGTCCTACGTTTCGCCCGTAAGGGCTGTATCAAGGAAATCCCCCTGCAACATTATTGAAACACTTAAAAAAACTATAGCAAAATATCTATGAGACCGATGACGATTAGGGATACCAAATTTTTCTGTATGATCTAAAAGTTTAGCGGCATACAGACGGTATCACTGAGGTCTGTGAGTTTATAAAGTATTAAGACAAATCTAGATGAGATCTTCTTATTGATATGTATGCTGGTTGACTTGAAGGAAGATCTAAAAAATCTAATAGAGTCAGTGGCTAAATTGTATTTCTATGGTACAACCAAAGTTGTTAGTATTTATATATAGGTACTTTCTCTGTCTCTAGTGGGCTCACAATCTACCTTTTATTTTGCTTGGTTTTTTTGTATATGGAGCATTGGAGGATTAAGGGGCAGATTCTCAAAACTAAAATCTGCCTTTAATGTGCTCGCCAAACCATTTCTAGCTGATTTAGCGGGCATGTATTTTAGCTGCAGATTATCAAAATGGCTTAGGGAGGTCTTTTCCAGGGTTCTAGCAGTCTCCGATACTGCCATGCAAATGTAGTAAAACGAGGTCAAAATGATCACTCCAAGCCAGCCAAAATTTACCGACAGGTCTGAGGTGTCATTGCCTTACTTTCTGATCAGTACCTGAGCACTGACTGGCTCAGTCACTGACAAGAAAGTAAGGTTTGACAGCTCAGACCCTCCCCCCACACACACATACATGCAAATTAAAATAATAAATAATAATTAAAAAACAAATTAAAATTTGGCAGGAGAGATGCCCACTCTCTCCTGCCACATCATTGACACTAATAACTCCCCCCCAGCAGCAGGATTAATGTCCACTCCTTCCCACCACAAAGCAACGCTCCCCCATATCGTTGGCAGCGGGAGAGATGCCCACTACCTCCCACCTCCAACGTCAAACGATTCCCCTCCCCTCCCAACTGCCAACCCTCGGCAATGGGAGGAATGCCCACTCTCTCCTGCTGCCCATGATGCTTCCAATTTTAAGTGATCTAAAAAATTTACAATAGTTATAATTAGCTCATACTTTCTGTGTGGAAATGTAACCCACTAGGCCCATTATGGGGTAGGCTTTATCCAGTAAATCTTATTCTTTCAGAATAAAATGATTGGATACTACAGCACTGTAATTTTCAAAGCAAACTCCTGGTCTCAATTTTTAAAAAATCTAAAGATCCTTCGTGATGATGAGAAAAGAACTTTAAAGTCCAAATACGCCAGACATGGTTTCAAAATAATTCTTCTACTGTAAAAACCATAGCTAACCATCTGCTGACACCAAGTGTTGAGATGGGAAACTGCATGAACCAACAAACAAAAATCACTCCAATGTAAAAAATACACCAGTAAATATACTATAGTGAAAGAAAAGACTCAGATCAACAGAGAGATGTACCCACACTCTTCCACCCTGACATCATAGACAAAAACGTTCACAAAAGTTAAATACTGGAAGGTGGGAGCCTAAAAATAGCCAAGAAAAAATTGTGGAAAAACCACTGATTATATAACCACTGATTATAATCATTTCGTGGCATAAGACCACTGCTTCAGGGCCAACACTCCAGCCTGTGGTTATAATCAGTGGTTTTTCCATGTCAGCCTATGGTTATAATCTGTGGTTTTTCCACGATTTTTTCTTGGCTATTTTTAGGCTCCCACCTACCTGTATTTATCTTTTGCAAAAGTTTTTGCCTGTGATGTCAGGGTGGAAGAGTGTGGGTATACCTCTCCATTGATCTGAGACTTTTCTTTCGCTTTAGTATCATATTTACTGGGGCATAGACGGTGTATTTTTTACACTGGAGTGATTTTTGTTTGTTTGCTGATTATATTTCCCTCCAGTCCTCTCTTTTGTTATTTTGTTGGTTAAACTGCATGAACCAGCATGAATTTTTAAAATGCTGTGCTTGTTTCTTCAAGATTGAAAATAAAGCATTCTTTAAACTAAGGGTTCCCTTTACAAAGGCGCTTTAGGGCCTTAACACGCGGAATAGCGCGCGCTAAAATGCCCCGCACGCTAGCTGCTACCACCTCCTCTTGAGCAGGAGATAGTTTTTCAACTAGCGCATGCTAATCTGGTGCTTGCGCTAAAAACGATAGCGTACCTTCGTAAAAGGAGTCCTAAGTATTCCTACTGAGCAATAAGCTATGAAAAGGCATTCAGAGGCTGGAGACAATTTGCAAACGGTACATATGAACATAAGAATTGCTGCTGCTGGGTCAGACCAGTGGTCCATCATGCCCAGCAGTCCACTCATGCGACGGCCCTTTTGGTCAAAGACCAGCGCCCTGAGACCAGCCTTACCAGTGTACGTCCTTGTTCAGTAGGAACTTGTCTAACTTTGTCTTGAATCCCTGGAGAGTGTTTTCCTCTATGACAGCATCCGGGAGAGCGTTCTAGTTTTCCACCACTCTCTGGGTGAAGAAGAACTTCCTTACATTTGTACGGAATCTATCCCCTTTCAACTTCAGAGAGTGCCCTCTCGTTCTCCCTACCTTGGAGAGGGTGAACAACCTGTCTTTATCTACTAAGTCTATTCCCTTCAGTACCTTGAATGTTTCAATCATGTCCCCTCTCAATCTCCTCTGTTCGAGGGAGAAGAGGCCCAGTTTCTCTAATCTTTCGCTATATGGCAGCTCTTCCAACCCCTTAACCATCTTAGTTGCTCTTCTCTGGACCCTTTCGAATGAATAGAACAATAAGTATATGGAATTGGAAAGGAGCAGCAATCGATAACTTTTGTTTTCACACTGTGAGAGGCGCACACCGAAGTAAACAACAGTGGAGCATTATTGATTGCTGCTCCTTTCCAATTCCATATACTTATTGTTCTATTCATTCAGTGTCCACATATTGGAATACAGAATTTACAATTGAAGGCTGAATAGCCACATAAGCATTATCTCGTCATACATTCAGACTCCTGAGGCAGGGTCGCTTAGGCCCAAAACACGATTGAGTCTTTTAATTCAATAAACGAGATTGAACTCCAATCAGTAACCTTCGTTGTTTTTCTTCGATGTTTTGTGAAGGTAGTATCGTCTGTGTTTTCTGCATAATTAAGAATAGCACATAACTGGATCTGATTTCCCACAACGGGATACTAAATGAAAGTTGAAAAGTTGGAGGAAATGAATACTTCTGCGGTGAAAGGAAATAATTTACTTGAGCAAAATCTTTTCCAGAGAAAGGAAAATGCTAAAACCAGAAGGCATAATCTGAGTTTGAGGGGTGGTAGACGCAAGTTTCAAGTTTATTAGGATTTTATATACCGCCTATCAAGGTTATCTAAGCGGTTTTTACAATCAGGTACTCAAGCATTTTCCCTATCAGTCCCGGTGGGCTCACAATCTATCTAACGTACCTGGGGCTATGGAGGATTAAGTGACTTGCCCAGGGTCACAAGGAGCAGCACGGGGTTTGAACCCACAACCCCAGGGTGCTGAGGCTTTAGATCCAACCACTGCGCCACACACTGCTCACGCTTAAGAGTAATGTTGGAAAATTCTTCTTTAAGGAGAGTGCGCTCCCGAGGGAGGCGGTGACAGAGTTCAAAGGAGCATGGGATGACTACAGAGGATCTATAATCAGAAAATAATGGTAAATATTGAAGAACTAAGGCCAGTACTGGGCAGACTTGCATGCTCTGTGTCCCGTACAGTATATGGCCATTCATTTGAGGATGGGCTAGGATAGTTTATATGGGCTAGAGTGAGCTTTGACGGAGACTCCAGTAGATGGAACCTATGCACAGTACCGAGCAGAGCTCTGGGTTTCTGGCCCAGAAATATCTAAGAAAAAGAACAATTTAAATAAAATCATTAAATTATACAGAGTGTATGTTTGGGCAAGTTTCCAAGTTTATTAGTTTTTAATATCCCAATCATAAAATTAATATCTGACCGGTTAACAATAAAAATTTTAATATAGATTAGAAAGAAATAGTGGGGGTGTGTAAGAAAAATTAGGGTAAACATATATGACACATACAAACAGACTAGAAAGTGAGAATAAGTTGGGAGGAGAAGAAAAGTTACATAATTATTAGAGGAAAATGAGATAGAGGAATGGGATAAAACATGAAGGATGAGGGTGCATGGAAAAGGTGATGCATGCTGAAGAAGGTTGGTTTTTGGAGATAATAATAAATAGAAAATTTATAGATTAAGATTTATCGAAGGCATCTTGAAATAGATAAGTTTTAAGATGGATCTTGAATTTGGGTAGATGAAGTTCGTCACGGAGGTATTGAGGAAGAGAATTCCATAAAGTGGGAGCTATTATAGCATAATTAGTTTTTCTGGTATAGTAGGAGTCTTTTAAGGATGGAATGAAAAGAAGTTTTTGGTCGGTGGATCTTAAAGAACGGGACGAACTTTGGGGTATCAGTAATTTGTCAAGAAATAAAGGTAAGTGAGAGAGTTTGATTTTAAAAGAGAGCAGAATAGTTTTATAAATTATGCGGTGAGTAATAGGGAGCCAATGAGCCTCTTTGGGCAGGCTGGATGGACCATTCAGGTCTTTATCTGCCATCATTTACTATGTTACTGTGTTATTATTTACACACCTATGTGAGCAAACTTGCATATAAATGGCTAGAATTCTGGCATTTACATGTGTACTTGACATCTCATTTCAGGTGGCTCCATATAACCCCTGGCAGAATTTGTCTAACATGTGTACCCCATTTCTTTTATTTTTAACGTGTTTCAATTTCAATTTAAATAAATAAACAAACCATTATACATCATAGAATAGCACAATTATTAAACAAACCATAGCCCTAAAGGAAATAATAAAATGGCTCTATTCAAAAGTTTGCATACCCTTAGGAGCTCAGTCTATAAACGGCGCCTAAATAAATGGTGCCAGACACGTGTCGATCACACCTAGGCACCATTTGCAGAATCGCAGCTAGAAGCACCTATGTAAAAACATAGGCGCCTCTGACACTGGAGGAAGCTCCCTCCAAAGGTGTAAATGGTGGCACACAATTTATATTATTCTATAACATTGCACCTAACTTCCAGGAATGCCTCCTGATTTGCTCATGCTCCTTCTATAGCCACGGAGAAAAAGAAGTGCGATGGGACAATGAACTATCCAGCAAACAAGCACAGCCAGCAGGATGATGTATTGCTGTTTATTAATATCCAAGTCAAATGTTCAAAACCCAACACAGTACTTTGTTTCAGCGCACAAAGTACTGTTCTATGCAGTTTGCTTAGTGCGTTTTGGACACTTGCAGAATTGGATTTCGGATATATTTTTTAATGTCAAAATCTACCCTTCACTGTCAGAACTAATATCACAGTACCCATGATGCAGATGTACTTTGTGCGCCGAAACACAGTACTGCCTCTCTGACACAAATGTGATAAAGTAGGTGGAGCTGACAGGACCTTCCCAAGCGTGTGGACATGAACGCTCTTTAGCGGAGGGGGGCATGCCGCTGGAGGAAGGGGATGGAAGACCCGCGCTGCGTATCTCTCACAAGCGACTCAAGTACCCCTAGGGCAAGGGTAGGCAATTTCGGTCCTCGAGAGCCGGAGCCAGGTCAGGTTTTCAGGATATCCACAATAAATATGCATGAGATAGATTTGCATCTCAAGGAGGCAGTGCATGCAAATCCATCTCATACATATCCTGTGGATATCCTGAAAATCTGACCTGGCTCTGGCTCTCGAGGACCGGAATTGTCTACCCCTGCCCTAGGGGTATGTGTATCACTGTTGAGAAACACTGCTTTACAGGATGGATTAAGGGAGGTTTCCTCTGTAATCCCCTCATTGTCTCCCCCTTCCTCATAATCACAAGGCCGAGAACACATAAATGCAGATATTTTGTCTCGAATGGTGGAAACCCAGGGAGCAGACACTCACCCAGACATGGCTGAGCTGAGGGGGAGAGAACGCGACAGAGTGTCCGAAACCCCGCCACTTCCCCTGCTTGACACTGCTGCCCAGACCCAGAATAAACCTCAGGAAAACCCGGCACTCCCCCTTCTGGCTAAATTGTCTCACAAACACAGCAGCAGTGAGAAAGAGTTCTCCTCAGGAAGGGGGAAGGGGAAGTAGGTTACCAGGAAGTGACTCAGGGGAACTTAAAAGGCCGAGCTAGACCCAGGAGGGGTTTGCTAGAGGGAATCTAGGAGCTGGAGAAACTGGTTGGAAGGGCTTGGCACTGACAGAGTTTGTAGGAGGTATGACTCTACTGCATTTAAACATGCCTTTGTTCTAGCGCATTTTAAGACCTGGAACCAAATGCTGCCTGTTTCCTGCACCAAGAATAAAGACTGTTCAGCACGTTTCATACCCTATGGAGAAAAAAAAATTGCACTTACAAGAATTATGAGAGAGACTCCAAATAATAGGAGAGTGGAAGCAATTAACCAATTAGAGCCTTTTTGCCCTATAGATATGGATCTTCTTAATTTGGCTTCCAGAAATCATGAGTAATTGTAAATCTGAGCACTGGGAACTTGATTTTTAATTAAAATTCTAATTTTCAGTTGAACTGCTCTTGTGAATGTGTGGACAGGATATCTTGGAAATCTGCATCTAACACAGTGAAGTAGCAATGTGTCACAAAGGAATACTGGTATAGCCATTTGGAATGCAGAAAATACTCTAGAATGCATATTACCAGGGAAACCGGAGCATCATGTGTTCAACCATTTCTTTGTCATGCCAACCAAATACAAACTTAATAAATGCAATGCAGAAGTTACCTCTCTTGCAGCCTGGCATTCAGAACTCTCAAGCAGAACAATGTGGTCACCTAGAATGCATTGCAAAGCAGGAAGATCAAGAAGGAAACATACAGATGGCATTTTTCTGCCCTCAGCCACAATTCAAAATGCGCACCCACAAAGTTAGTTCGTCTCCCATTTGTCACTTCTCAGAGTCCAAGATATCAAAGAACAGATATAGTCCTATTGAAATACCTCCATGTAAAGTGCTCAAGCAACGCTATACCAGGTGCCAGCTGCCAGAGCAAATGATACCAACTCTCCACTCCAAAAATGAAGACCAGATAAATGCAAACCTGCTGGAAGGAGGTCACAAAAAAGAATTTTCAGTGGGACACATTTCACCAGGAATTTCTCTGGAGTGCAATGGCTGTCAGGGATTCTTTTGTGAAAGTCAACGAGTTAAAAGGGCCGACGCTGTAAATCCATTTAACTGGAATGAACCTGAGATTTTTCTTCCCCAAACTGAGCCCCTTCTACATGCAAAAGGTTCATTTATTCAACCTCAAAACCATCCTCAGATGAACTTCATGACTGAAAGAAGTACAGTACAACGACATCAAAACAGTCTTCAAATCTGTTGCAAGCAACAAGAGCAAGCCACCATTCCTATGCCAACACCGAGAACTAAAATGGACACAAAATACTGTTTATCTCCAGATTTCTTCAGAAACTGTAAATTATCAGCCATAAGCGCTACTGATTCTCATCATTACAACATTCACCATGCAACAGGAAGTTACTTCCAAGAACCACAGTATGTTCGGAAGGAGAGCACAAGTTTTAATCTTCATCAGTTATGCAGTGTGAATCAAGCCAACAGCCTGCAAAAGTCCAAAATGCACTTTCAGATAAATTCAAATGATCAAGCAAAGGGGCAGGAAAACATTGCTCACTTCACAGGTCAGAACCCAAAGTGAAACCTGAAAAAGTTTCAGACTTTTTCTTTAACATGTTGGGCTCTTTGGGTTCCAAGTTGCTGCTATTAATTCTAGTGTGTGTAACCTGGGGCTCTGGAGGTGAGTATTTATTACTACTCCACAGAAGTTATCACAACAGATAAGAAAAACAAAGGGGTCCTAAGTGAACAGGGAGGCAGTGACCCCAAGGCCTTCACTGGTAGACTCCCAAACCACAGTATTTACCACTGTACTACAAAGAAGCAAGTCTAGTTAAATGTGCTTCTTTCTTAAAAAATCATCTTTATTTTGTGTTTTCTCTCAGATGAAAGATGTACAACAGAAATTAAGTACCAGGTAGTTCAAAGTAAAGACCTCTTGAAAAAAGGAATAATCGTTATTTTTTCTTTATCATATACCTACATTTTAACAGGCAGATCCTCTTTCCTTCTGTTGCAACAGGGCTCTCTTTCTTCTGGCTCTCTTGGCCAGCCTCAATACAGACTCGGTCACATTCTTAATAATAATAACAGTTTATATACCGCAGGACCGTGAAATTCTATGCGGTTTACAATGATTAAAAATGCTACAAATTGAGTAGAACTAACAAAGTTAAAAACTAGTGACTAACAGCTCTAGAGATCAGTTATTGTGGAATAAGATTGTACAAATCAGCTACCCAAATACTTCAGGAACAGATATGTTTTTAGGTGTTTCCTAAATTCCCCATAAGTAGTAGGCATAAGCAGTTGTTCCAGGTCTTTACCCCATAATGCTGCCTGATGTGAGAAAAGATGTTGATGATGTCTTTTAAATTTACATCCTCTAACCGGTGGAGAAACAAAATTCAAGTGTGAACTTCTCTTATATCTATTGGTTGAAAAAGAGAAAAAGTCAGTTATATATTTAGGGGCTGAACCGAATAGTACCTTAAAGCAAAAATATCCAAACTTAAACTTCACGTGCCTCCATCGGCAGCCAATGCAGAAGTCGCTAGGAAGGTGTTACATGATCGAACTTCTTCAACCCAACACTGCCTCCTGGATTTTATATAGGTTGCCATAATATGTGTGCCAAAATTTGAGCCTCAGGAGAGATGCACACACAAATTAATTAACAAGCAGTTAACAATTGGACTAAATCAGCAACAAGTTGGGTTAAATGGTAATAATTAGCATTTGTACACATATCTGCATATTGTGCACATATCTGCACTATTCTTTAACATCAGTGCTTAAATTTTCTAGTGCGCAACTCAAAAGGGGCATGGCCATGAGAGGGGCATGGACATATCGGGGAGGGGGGTGTTCCTAGAAGATAGAAACATAGAAACATAGAAATAGACGGCAGATAAGGGCCCACGGCCCATCTAGTCTGCCCACCTTAATGTCCCTCCCCTACCTTTGCCCTGTGAAGAGATCCCATGTGCCGATCCCATTTGGCCTTAAAATCAGGCACGCTGCTGGCCTCAATCACCTGTAGTGGAAGACTATTCCAGCGATCAACCACTCTTTCAGTGAAAAAGAATTTCCTGGTGTCACCTCGTAGTTTCCCGCCCCTGATTTTCAACGGATGCCCTCTTGTTGTCGTGGGACCCTTGAAAAAGAAGACATCTTCCTCCGCCTCGATGCGGCCCGTAAGATACTTGAACGTCTCGATCATGTCCCCCCTCTCTCTGCGCTCCTCGAGCGAGTATAGCTGTAATTTGTCAAGCCGTTTTTCGTATGGTAGATCCTTGAGTCCCGAGACCATCCGGGTGGCCATTCTTTGCACCGACTCCAGTCTCAGCACATCCTTGCGATAATGCGGCCTCCAGAATTGCACACAGTATTCCAGGTGGGGCCTCACCATGGATCTATACAATGGCATAATGACTTCCGCCTTCCGACTTCTGTGATGTTTTAGAATATTCTCATTTATGTGCCAAATTAAGAACCCAAAAAATAGAGGAGTGGAGGAAAAAACAATCTACAAACTACAACTTTTCACCAAACTACTGAGCAAATCACTCTGAATAAAAGAAAAGGTACAATGACGAAAGCACGCAGTGGCACGTCAGTCGCGTGCAGGTCATTGGCGCATCAACAATCACGCACTGACACCTGCATGCAGGACAATTGCACACCATTTCCAGTGCTTTTATGGCTTATTGGTATTGTTATGAGGGGTGTGTGGAGGAGGGAACCCCCAACCCCCAACTATACTGAAAACTCCCAAACAGCAAGAGAATGGAAATTTTCAGTGTATTGGGGGATTCCCCCTCCCAACCCCCCCCCCCCCCAATGTTAGCGCGACTACTTACAAATGTACTGGGAAGATCAACCCTACCCCCCTCAATATGCCATAAAAGCTCTGGAAACAGTGGTGCGCAATCGTCCTGTGTACAGGTGTCACGCTTCCATTGGGCGGGGTTGGGAGGAGGAACCCCCCCAGTACACTGAAAACTTCAGTTCTCTCGCTGTTTGGGAGTTTGCGCGAGCAGTTTCCCCACCCCCCCAGAACGCTAATAGTAAGGCGTGAAAGCAGCAGAACCGGTGGCGTGCATTGATCCTGCACGCAGATAGCATGGGATTGTCAGTGCGCCAATGTCTGGCGCACTTTTGATGTGCCACCAAAGAAAAAGCCTCAGGTTAACAGTGAGCCTATATATACTCGATCTCCACCACCCACATCGTCGGCATAAAAAACTTTTATTCATGTGATTATTGTCAAATATTAAGCAATTTTTATGTTGAACAATTGAGGACCTCTGAAAAAATATACTTACCAGTAATTGATGGCAAAAAATATAAACTATATTGTTCCACCACTTGTAAATCTCATCATGTGATATATGTCCTTCAGTGCAGTTGCAATATGATGTACAACATAAGAACATAAGAACATAAGCAATGCCTCCACTGAGTCAGACCCGAGGTCCATCGTGCCCAGCAGTCTGCTCACGCGGCCGCCCAACAGGTCCAGGACCTGCGCAGTAGCCCCCTATCTATACCCCTCTATCCCTTTCTTCAGCAGGAAATTGTCCAATCCTTTCTTGAACTCCAGTACCGTACTCTGTCCTATTACGTCCTCTGGAAGTAGTAGTTTAAATCCCACTTTTTCTGCACTTAATAGTCTTTCAACCTTGTTAGAGCAGTGATTACTTAGATTGCGAGCCCACTTAGGGCCCACTAGTATGGTGAAGACAGTGCATCCCTTTCATGTGAAGATTAAAGAACACCGTTTTAATGTATCAAGCTCCTGTCTTCTGTCTTGGTACATTAAAATGGTGCTCATTATTGTTCAGTCAAGTGCTTGTTTATACCCTGCGATTTTTCATTTAGATATACATACAGTGTGATTAGTGGTTTTTCAGACCAATGATTAAGATGGATCCAGTCCATCAGTAACATAGAAATCTCATAATTTCCAAGGGCCAAAACAGATGCTTGGTCTGGACCTCTGAAGTCTTCCTCTGTTAAGTTGTCTAGTAATGAGTTGGGACCCCACATTTCTGTTGTTAATAGGGTGCTACTGTTTTTGTGGGTTTTCCTCATCTTGAATATTGAGAGTTATTATTAATCATTCCAATCTAATGTAATCTAATCTTTTATTTGTGTGTTGCACATACCTATTCAGCTCTAGGCGACATTCAGAGAGGGCTTGAAAGGGGATCAGGAGGAGGGTCTAAAAGGGGCCTTGAAAGGGGGTGAGGGTAAGAGGGGGGCAAGAAATCATAGTTGTCTAGTCAACTTACTGATCTTTACAGATCATATTTGAACAATATCCTTGACTCAATAAAACTTTGACTTGAAAAAAAATACTCACTCTCTCACATCGCAACCTTTTATATCATCATCTAGAAAGTCAGACATACCACTAAGGTTCAGTCTACCAAATTAGGGAGTCCTATTGTGTGAAACATGGTAGCTCCATGGCAGGAGCAACTGGAAACTATTTTGCCCAACTGGAGGGGTGACTCAGCGTCCAGATAAACTGGAGGATGAGGGAAGGATGACGGTATAAGGCAGAGATATGACATGGTTCTGGGGAGTAGAAAAGTTAAAACCAAAGGGGCGAAGCTACTGGGCTAAGCCTTTGATTCCTTCTCTTGCCCCACACTGGTGTTGAGAAGGTATTGGTTGGGTCATTAGGCCACCAGGGACTTGTGGAGAACTCTTCCGTGGAGAGAAGGGACCCTTAGACAAAATGTAGCGTAGGGCAGGAGCAAGGATAAGGCACTGGCCCACGTGATTTTAACTTTTGTAAGGGCAGGGAAATGCGGAGGATTTATTTTTAAACTTTGGAATTAATATTCAGCTGGCAGTGCTGAGCATTTTACTGATCATGGCCAGGAATTCATTGCTGGGCCATATCCAGGTTCCAGCTTTGAATTTTTAGGTATATGGAGCTAATGAAAACATAGCCAGTTAAATGACATATTCAGCTTTTAACCAGCAATAGTGAACCACATAAAGATAGGACTGACTTTTCTGTGGTCCTAGTTATGCGACTGAATATCATCACTTAACCAGTCAAGTGTTGAGTGTGCCTCTGGACTGCTCCAAAATAGCTGATGTTTGGAACTAACCAGGAATATTCAGTGGCATTTAACTGCGATAGATAAAACTGGTCTTTCCCTTAAATCTTATTTGCTACCATTGCAACATTTTTGAAGAAACATGAAAAGCATAGCATGAATTAATATTGATAGATATTATCTGGAAAGGTTTACTGCACAATATTCTCTTTAATTTGTACTCCTAGTTACCTTAGAGCAGTAGTCTCCGATCTTTTTCATGTATACAGCTGCAGCGTGAAAACAAGAAAGCTCTGAGGTCCACCAAAAGATTTCAACTTACACAAACTACTAATTTTGTAAGCCACCTTGACCTTCTTGCTCTGACTGAGTATTGAACATTACAAATTACAGTAATACTAACATTGATTCTACAACACCTCAAAGATGTATTTTAAAAACTCACTTCATATTGAATTGTCAACAGTAGAAAATTCCATACATAAAACACCCGAGTAAAACACTTAAGAGCAAGAATTAAATGAATACATTTCCACGATGTGAAGAGCCTATTCTGTCAGATTTTCAGGATATCCACAATGAATATGTATTACCCCCTCTCATGCATATTCTTTGTGTGTATCCTGAACACCTGACTGGCTCGGTGTTTCCCCCGAAGTGAGTTGAGAACCCCTGCCTTAGAACTATAGATATCAATGACCAGTAGTGGGTCCGTGGCACTAGGTTGTAGGAAACTAGCAATGTCCTTGAAATCAATTCATGGGTTATGGATCAACATGGATCAATAGACTCACAGCAAAGGACATACAACGTCTCCAGCATGTACAAAATGCAGCAATCATACTTCTAGAAAACCTCAATGCCTGCAACCCTGTCTCCTAAGCTCTATCGTCAGCTCGCTGGCTGCCCATAGCCAACGTCATGTTTTCAAGGGCCTGATGCTAGCATTCAAATCCTTTCACAACATGGCGCCAGGCTATATGACAGCCAACCTTCCTCCGTTTGTGCCAAACAGGTTCCTCTGCTCCCAGGATGAAATATGCCTCAAAACACCCCCCCCCCCCCCGGTCATGCCCTTCAACTACAAACCGCCAAACGATGTTCCTACTCCCACTTCATACCGAGCCACTGGAATCAACTGTCTCCACAGATCAAACCCTTTGAAGGCCTCCTCAACTTTAGGAAGCAAATAAAAACATTCTTCTTCACCTAACTCCTCTGCCTACGACCGATGGATTACAAAGAAATGTATATTGGTACTAGATCCTCACTATGTGTCATGTTAGGATATAAACTTGTGTTGATGAACCTTACACTGTAACTATGGCAAATTGAACCTGTATATTATGTATATTGGTATTAGATACCTAGTAAGTGTCAAATTAGGATAAAATCTTGTATTAAAAAACCCTCATACTCTGTTAACTGTATATTATGTATGTTAACCTGGAACCCGTTCTGAGCTCTTTGGGGGAGAATGGGATAGAAAACAAATTAATCCCCCCCCCCTATTACTACACCACGATAGCGGTTATTAGCGCAGGGAGCTGCGCTGAAAGCTCCGTGCTGCTCTGGATGCTTGTAGAGTTCCTATGAGCGTCAGAAGTAGCACGGAGCATTCAGAGCGGCTCCCTGCACTAATAACCGCTATTGCGGTTTAGTAAAGTGTGTGTGTGGGGGGGGGGAGGGATTAAATAAATGCAATGAACGGTCAGAGTTGCAAATGATAATGCACATATTTTCAACTGTTATCTTCTCATATTTTTTAGGTGCTGCTGTAGCACAACCACTTCATGGCATCAGTTCTAGCAGTGGCAGTGGCGTCATTAGCTCCGATTTTCAGCACTGTCCTCTAACAAGTGTCAATGCTCAGAATTTCCACACCTTTCAAGGGAATAACTCTGAACTCTTGTCAGGATTTGCAAATATAGGCTTTCCGAGCACACCAGAGATGAGAAGTAACCAGGTTCTTGCACCAAATGTATGCAATCAAAAGAACCAGTTGTGTGAGCATGGTTTGAACAATCACATAGAAGGTGCGTCAGTATCAGTATGCCAGCCTCAGGAAAGTCTTAATTTGTCAATTCACGGCAATCAGAACTATCAGTACAAGTGCCATTCTAGCCAGAGTAAGAATGAACTGTATTCATCCAAAAATTTGCAGAGTGAGATCAATCTTCAGGTTATACAAACAATGCAGGAAATAAATCTCCCTCTTCAGACCGGAAATGATTCTTTGAACCCTTGTCCACTGACCTCGCCTTCTGATCTGCCTTGCAATTTCACTCAAGACTCTGGAACGCAGACTGTGAAAAATGTTAGTCAGAACCTAGATAGCTCCCCAAAGGATGCCGAAGACAATTATGCTACGGTTACTTTTGAGGATTCTATAGAAATGTTTGATTTGAGTCTGCTGCAGAATGCCCCAACTAAGACCACAGACACCCCGTTTTACCTTTTTGATGAGAGTCAAAGTTTCAATGATGTTTGCTTTACAGTCAATTCTGCCAACATATTCTCTCATCTCCTGGATCTGGAATTATCAAAGCAAAAAGATTTCACTTTAGCTTTGGAGGATCTGAACTTTGAGAATCTGATAGAGCTTGAAACGGCATTCAATGATGACGTATGCTGGAAAGATATTTTAAAACTGTATCATTGTGCAAAAAATGGAAAGATGGACAAAGTACAAAAATTCAACAATATGAAAACATAACTAAAATGAATAAAGAGAACATTGTAATATCATTATACGGAATAAAGAAACTCAGTCCTAATACATATAAAAAGTATAAAATATTTTTTGTCTATTTGACTGATCAGATAACTATGGCCCTCTTTTACAAAGCCACGGTACAGGTTTCTACTACAGACCAAGGTGCAAAATGCCCCAGTGTTGCTTCGATGCTCATAGGAATTCTATGAGCATTGGAGTAACGTTGGAGCATTTAACACTCCGGGCTGTGGTAGAACCTAAGAATTGCCGCTGCTGGGTCAGACCAGTGGTCCATCGTGCCCAGCAGTCTGCTCCCGCGGTGGCCCTTAGGTCAAAGACCAGTGCCCTGAGTCTAGCCTTACCTGCGTACGTTCTGGTTTAGCAGGAACTTGTCTAACTTTGTCTTGAATCCCTGGAGGGTGTTTTCCCCTTTAACAGCCTCCAGTTGAGCGTTCCAGTTTTCCACCATTCTCTGGGTGAAGATCTTCCTTACGTTTGTATGGAATCTGTACCACAGGTTTGTAAAAGTGAAGGTTCATTCATTTTAGGCCTTAATAATATATGAATGTACATACGAGGGGATGCTGAAAAGTTCTCAGCCCAACCAACTTCTTACATTCTGAGTGCTATTTTAACACTGTAGCTGAAAAGAGTGTTATTTTACCCACCTCCTTTACTAACATGTAGTGCGGGTTTTAGCGCCGGCAGTGGCGGTAACTGCTCCGATGCTCATAGAATTCCTATGAGCGTTGGAACAGTTACAGCCGCTGCCGGAGCTAAAACCCACGCTACATGTTAGTAAAGGAGGGGGTTATTTTGTTAAGTGCCAACTTGCAGAAACAAAATTCTATGTTTTGACATTGTTTCAGATGGAACCATGTCCATGTCGTCCTCTTCATTGTTGGGCTGAGAACTTTTCAGCACGTCCTTGTTATCTAAAAATAATAGAGAGAAAAGAAACTTCTGACTGTCTGCAAAGACAAAATGTCAATTTGTGTACAGAAATTCTGTTCAATTTCAGGGTCAAGGCTGAAATAACTATAAAACATTTTGCTCTCTGTAGGTGTTCCCAACTGATCTGCTGATGGGAAACCCTGCAGGAAGCAAAATTTCCTGCTGAATGCATACATCCTTTCATTTTATTTTACAATTAAATGAAAATGTTATGCTTGACATAGACTCATGAGATCAATAATAAACCAAGTATTGCAGCTTGTAATTTTGCTGCTTTGAAAGTGGCATTTTAATATAGAAACAGTAATTGTGGCTAATATACCTTCTACAGCAGGGGTGTCCAACCTGTGGCCCGAAGTATTTTGTGAGGCCCCGGTCAAGGACGATGCAGTGTTTTCCTCTGCTGCCCCCTGGTGTTTACCGTCTTGCCGGCTCCCTCCTCTGTCTTGCTGCAGAGTTTGCATGTTTGTGCAGCCCCAGAAACATTTTTTTTGACCAATGCGGCCCAGTGAAGCCAAAAGGTTGGACACCCCTGTTCTACAGTATATATTTTTTTAATTTATAAAACTTCCAATTACACCAAGCTGTGCCATCATGATTCCTTTGGTAACTCAGCCACAGATACAGAACAGAGCGACAAAACTGGAGCATAAGAAGTTACTCATAAGAAAAGCAGAACAATTTTTCCCAAAATCCAATCTTCCCCCACAAACTTTTGCAATTAAGATTACCAGTTACAGTAAACTTTCTCAGAATATATATTAGCAATCAGATCCAACATGCTTCAAACTCCTGTATCATCATCAGTAGTCTCTGTACATTCATCACATATCCTACCCTTCCCTTATCTCCCGTGGCTGTATTATATCCTATTATCACAGAGAACGTTTTAGTATCCTCTATTCAATTTGTTTCTGTGTTTTCCACCATGCTTCCAAGAATTGCCACAGCTTTTCATGGCTGGACAACTGATGAGTACAAAGAGCTCTGATTTTGTCCATCCTATAGATTTCCCACAATTTAAAATCCTCTTCTATTATTCTATTTGAGATTTTGTTCTTCCAAAACTGGTTCAACGCCCACCTTGCTGCTATCACACTGGTTAACAAGCATTTTGCTACTGGAGTTCTGTCACCTGTACCTTAACAAGGGCCACATGCTGACTCTAAATCTGAAAACAGTTTTCGTCTATCACATACTGTTTTTAATTTATGTGCCAGTTTGTGTTTATATCATTTTCATCAATAACGCTACCGTGAAGCATTGGTATTTTACTGTTTCTGTAACACAATATTGCATTTTAGGGCAACTCA
The DNA here is from genome assembly GCF_902459505.1 of Geotrypetes seraphini. NCBI lineage: Eukaryota > Metazoa > Chordata > Amphibia > Gymnophiona > Dermophiidae > Geotrypetes > Geotrypetes seraphini. The sequence goes on along the minus strand of NC_047088.1, from coordinate 158,722,961 downwards.
TCAATCACATATACCAGAAATTTGAAAGTTTATACTAAAAAGTGATTGTGCTGCTTTTTCTACCTGTGAATTTTTATATTTTATTTGGTTTTGTCTAAGATATTATAATTATGAACAGACAAGGTTGTGTTAACCATCCTGATAATTTCTGTTAAGTCTGCGGACAATTTACTGCACAAGATCAGCAAAGGAATCTGTCCAGCAGACTTCAAAGTGCACACAAGCATTATTTTGGCTGTACAGCTGGCAACCAAGATAAAGCGTGGGCACCTCATATGTGCTGCACTGTCTGTTATTCTGAATTAACACAGTGGCGATGGACAGAAATGGTGATGCGTTTCAGCACCTAAGAAGTACATTTGGTTTCGAGAAAAGTGAAGCTAAAATCAAAGGTGTTTTTGTTGATCCAAAATCCGTGAACTGATCCTTGATGATGCATTCAAACAGAAGCTGAACCCAGCTGAATCAGCAGCATGTGAAGCATTTGTGCTGGTTGTTCAGAGTTTTCTTGGTAATCATAGATCAGAGAATTATGCTGAGCTTGTGGAGAACATGCTGACAACATATCAGCTAATGGGTGCCAGAATGTCACTTAAAATGCACTTTTTATATTCTCACCTCCACTTCTTCCCACCCAATCTTGGTGACGTCAGCGATGAACACGGGGAAAGATTTCATCAAGGTGATGGCAAGCAGATAGGGAAAGTTCAATCACAGTATGATGGGAGACTATTGTTGGTACTTGCAAAGAGAGACAAATGTACAGTACAAGCGTAAAAGTATGTGTCTCAAACATTTCTGAACATGCTGACATCACTTTTGTGTGAGTTAAGAGAGGTGTAAATACATACTGTAACATGTCTCCTTATTGTCTTCATGTTTGTTTTCAGAGTAAACTCCTTAATACAAGTTTGGTGGGACACTGTTCATACTTGCAATATTGTGCCGATATGGCAAAATGTTTTTAAAAAATCAGTAACGTGTATCTCAGAAACCTGACATGCTAGTTGAATTTCAATTACAGATCTAAAATCAGCGTCATTAAATTAACTAAGAACACTTCTGAAGTTCTCAGTAGCAAAGAAAAAACTTTTCTTTGTGGACCAGTGTTATCGGAGAATAGCCCCTTTCTCCAGGGTTATTGCATGTTGAGAATTCATAAACAAACTTCTGGGGTCCTTTCAATAAGTTGTCTTATCTCCTGCAGCAGTTCCTACACATGATCCCAGAACCTTTGTACGTCAGGGTATTCCTACCACAAATGCAACCAACATACTTCTTGCCCGCACCACCTCCAATATAGAAACACAGAAATATGGCGGCAGATAAAGACCAAATGGCCTATCCGCAGCATACACTGTCTCCTGTTCTCCCCCTGAGAGATCCCACATACCTGTCCCATGCTTTCTTGAGTTCAGGCACAGTCTTTATCTCTAATACCTCTACTGAGAGACTATTCCATGCATCCACCACCCTTTCTGTAAAAAGTATTTTCTTAGATTACTCCTGAGCCTATCACCACTTAACTTCATGCTATGCCCTCTCATTCTAGTGCTTCCTTTCAAATGAGACTTTCCTCATGAACATTTGTGTCACAGTGGTATAACGAAGGTGACCAGCACCTGGAGCGGTGGCACCCCTCTCCCCCCACCGCCACACACACACGTGCACGCTCTTTCTCTATACCTTTTTAACTTCTGCATGAGAAGCGATGAACTTGCTGCCCGCGTTGGCTTCGGCGCTTTTTCTGATGTAATTAAATCTTAGCTGCCAAATTTCAGACCAATATTCAAGCTTTGCTAGGTCCTTCCTAGGTTATTCACACCATCAGGGGTGGCTACTCTATTGCAGATTTTAGTATCATCTGCAAAGAGGCAAATATTACCCAATAGCCTTTCAGCAATATTGCTTACAAAAATGTTAAAAAGAACAGCTCCAAGAACCAAATCTTAAGGTACACCACTGGTAACAACCTTTTCCTCAGAGCAATCTCCATTGACCACTAACCTCTGTCGCCTTACATTCAACCAGCTGAACTACTTCAACTAACAGCCAATCTGTCGATCAAATCGTGAAGGATTACGGAAGATTGGAAGGTGGCAAATGTTACACCGAACTTCAAGAAAGGTTCGAGGGATGATCCGAGAAACTACAGACCAGTGAGTCTGACCTCGGTACCGGGAAAGATGGTAGAGACGCTGATAAAGGACCGCATCATTAAGCACCTTGACGGACACAATCTAAAGAGGACCAGTCAGCATGGCTTCAGCAAAGGAAGATCTTGCTTGATGAACTTGCTGCACTTCTTCAAGGGGGTAAACAGACGGATAGACAAGGGTGACCCAGTCGACATTGTATATCTGGATTTTCAGAAGACGTTTGACAAGATTCCGCATGAACGACTACTTCGAAAAATTACGAGCCATGGAATAGAGGGTGAAATACTCACGTGTATTAAAAACTGGTTGGCGGATAGAAACAGAAAGTGGGGCTAAATAGACAATACTCGGACTGGAAAAGCGTCACGAGTGGAGTACCAAAGGGTTCAGTGCTTAGATCCGTGCTCTTCAACATATTTATAAACGACCTGGAAATTGGTATGATGAGCGAGGTAATTAAATTTGCAGACGATACGAAGTTATTCAGAGTAGTGAAGACGCAGAAAGATTGCGAAGACCTGCAACATGACATAAACACGCTCGAGAAATGGGCTGTGACATGACAAATGAGGTTTAATGTGGATAAGTGTAAGGCAGCAGTCTCAAACACGCGGCCCGCGGGCCACATGTGGCTCTCCAGGTTTTATTTGCGGCCCGCGGTCTGGAGGCGATCATTCTCTTCCTTTTGGAGCAGCAGTCGGCTCATTCGTTCAAAATCGTGGGTTGGCGGCTCCTTGCGCTATCCACTCCTGCATCGGAAGCCTCTCTGATGTCACAACATCAGAGAGGCTTCAGACGCAGGCACGGATCTCGCAAGGAGCCGCCATCTGCGGCTTTGAATGAACGAGCCGGCCAGACACGCTGCTGCTCTAGTGGCGTACCAAGGGGGGGGGGGCGGTCCACTGTTCTCCCTAGAGTGTGGCTCGCGGCTCGTCTAGAGCAGTGGTGCCCAACCTGCTTCCCTTCCCTTCTCACTGCTGCCATCGGGGATCAGGCCAGCACCGTGTTCTTTGATCTCCCTGCTTCTCTTCCCTGCGGGGCCAACCAACTCTCGTGGCCCGACGTCAATTCTGACGTCGAGAGGACATTCTGGCTAGCCAATCGCTGCCTGGCTGTCCGGAACGTCCTTTCTGACGTTAGAATTGATGTCGGGCAGCGAGAGTTGGTCGGCCCCGTGCAGAAGAGAAGCAAGGAGATCTTGGCCTGTTCCCGATAGCGGCAGCGGCCTATTCTGCGGCGGCGGTGGCATGGGGGAGGGCAGAAAGAAAGAAAGAAGGTGGGGTGGGGGACAGGGAGCCAGAAAAAAAGCAAAAAATGGGGCACGGAGGAAGGAAGGAAGAAAGAAAGAAGGAGGGGGGGACAGGGAACCAGAAACAAAGCAAAAAATGGGGCACGGAATCAGAGAAAGACAGACATAGAGAAAGAAAGAAAAAGTTGGGGGAGGGAATGAGGTCTGGAGGAGAGGAAGCATACAGGAGGTTGAAAGAAGGGAAGAAGTTTTGGATGCACAGTCAGAAGAATAAAGTGCAACCAGAGACTGATGAAATTACCAAACAAAGGTAGGAAAATGATTTTATTTTCAATTTAGTGATTGAAATGTGCCAGTTTTGAGAAAGAAAAGATATTGAACTTTAAATGTGAGTGCTGCAGAAAAAAATAGAGTACTTGGAGGGCCGCAGAAAAAAATAGTTAATGTCTTATTAAAGAAATGACAATTTTGCATGAGATAAAACTCTTTATAGTTTATATATCTTTCTTTTTAACTGTTAAAGGAAAGTTTTATAAACTATAAAGAGTTTTACCTCATGCAAAATTGTCATTTCTTTAATAAGACATTAACTAATTTTTCTGCAGCCCTCCAAGTACCTACAAATCCAAAATGTGGCCCCGCAAAGGGTTTGAGTTTGAGACCACTGGTGTAAGGTGATGCATGTCGGTAACAAAAATCTTATACACGAATACAGGATGTCTGGTGCGGTACTCGGAGAGATCCCCCCAGGAAAGAGACGGGAGTATTGGTCGACAAGTCAATGAAGCTGGCGGTGGCTTAAGAAGGGGATCATGAATAGATCGGTTATCATGCCGCTGTACCGGGCCATGGTATGACCCCACCTGGAATACTGTGTCCAGCACTGGTTGCAGTACATGAAGAAAGACAAGGTACTACTCGAAAGGGTCCAGAGAAGAGTGACTAAAATGGTTAAGGGGCTGGAGGAATTGCCATACAGAGAGAGGAGACTGAGAGGGGACATGATCGAAACATTCAAAATAATGAAGGGAATAAACTTAGTAGATTGAGATAGGTTGTTCACCCTCTCCAAGGTAGAGAGAATGATAGGGCACTCTCTAAAGTTAAAAAGGGATAGATTCCGTATAAATGTAAAGAAGTTCCTCTTCACCCAGAAAGTGGTAGAAAACTGGAACGTTCTTCCGGAGGCTGTTATAGGGGAAAACAACCTCCAGGGATTCAAGACAAAGTTAGACAAGTTCCTGCTGAACCAGAATGTACATAGGTAAGGCAATGACCTTTGACCTAAGGGCCACCACGTGAGCGGACTGTTGGGCACGATGGACCACTGGTCTGACCCAGCAGCGGCAATTCTTATGTCCATAGTCTTGCTATTACATTACTTGTGGTGCTTTGAAGGGGTTTGATGTTGGAGGGAGAGGAAGTTGGTTGAACACTATGGGGCTCATAATCAAAACTTAAACATGTCTAAAAACCCGTCCAAGTCAGCACTTGGACGACCTCAAAGACAGGTCGTCCAAGTGTCGTAATCAACCCAATTTTCTCGATGTGTTGAGGGATTCTTTAGGCCTCTGAATCCTGCTGTGCGCCCAGAGCTAAAAGGGGAGTATCTGGAGGAGTGGTTAGGGCACGATGTGTGAATGTGTGTGGGGGGGAGGGGAGGCAGGGATGTGGGCCAACCTAGACTTAGTCATCCTGCATGGATAATCGAAGGTTTTACAAGACATCCTGGACAGAACTTAAACGTTGTGAGTTAAACGATGTAAAAACAGGTATAAGTGCCAAAACGATATCAAAAGTGACCAGATAACCACTGCAGAGACAAAGTAAATATCCCCATACACTTCCCCAGTGTTCACTGACCCCATCACACACCCACAAAGATCGGACTAAAAATGTACATACCTGTCTCCAGAACATCAGTACCTATATGACATTTTCTCTGCGTATAGTGTGCTTTGTGATTTTTTTTAATTTTACGGTTACCATTATGAATTAATAAGATATTATGTGTACATGAAAACTGAATGGAAGAAATTGGAGGTGGGATTTGGGGCGGGGTTAGGCAGGATTGGGGTGTGGCTAGGATGGGATTGGGGCGGGGCTAGGACAGGATTGGGGGCGGGACTGACAATTAATAGATATCCTGTTTTGATGAAAAAAATAAATGGTCACGTTAGGTATAGGAAAGCCTAGTACCGCTGCACACAGGTGTCTTAAATAGCCTGTGGGGTGGGCTAGTGAACCATAGAGAGGAGGACCCAGACCCATAAGCCACTCTAACCACTACATTTATGGTGGAATATGTGCACCTCCCCCAAACCCTACTCTACTGCCATATAGGTTTTACCTGCAGCCATAAGGGCTATGGGAGTTATAGACAAGTGGGTATAGTGGGTTTTGGGGGGCTTACCATAACCTATAAGGGAGTTATGGTGAAATATTTATGTTGCACCCTTTTTGTGAAGTTCACAGCAGTGCCCTGTAAGGTGCCCCACTGCTCTGTTGCCATGTCTGGGTGGCCAATCCATTACAAGATTGATCCTCCCATGTCTAAATGGTCTTGTTCTGGGTGTTTGGGTCTTGGGTGAAATTTCAGTCGAAAATGTGGTATAAAGATGGATATACTGGCGGTCTGGACAAACAATAGCCTGGACGTCCACATAGATGATTTTCGAAAAAAAAAAAATAAAAAATTATTCTAGACATATTTTTCAAGAATGGTCATTTTCCCAGTGCCAACTTTGGGCTTCTAGCACCATACGACCAAATTTGACTTAGCCATCTGTTTTGGATTATGCCCCTCCACGTTAAACAGTTAGCCTAATTCTACATATGGTGCTCATAATTGTGCATGCAAATATAAGTGCATACCCAATTTGCATGAACAATTTAATTGATAAGCCAATTAGCAGCGATAATAGGGCACTAATCAATTATTAGTGCTAAATGGCATTAAAATTTGCATGCAAATTTATAGGCCCTGGGATCAGCGTGATCTGAAAAAGGGGTGTAGCCCCTGGAGGCCAGTTTTAGGGAGATCCACACCTAATTTAGGCACGAGACATTTACACCAGTTTTTACTTGGTGTATATCCTACCTAAATTTGGGCATGGATCCTGGTGCCCAATTCTGAGTGTGTTCACAGAATAGCACTTAGCGCTAATTTTTATGGATGCCCAAATCTGGGCACCATTTAAAGAATAAAGTCCATTATGTTTGGCTGCAATGTGCATATATTGTATTGTGTTTAAAACCAATAAAAATATGTTTGGATAAAACCCTAAGGGGCTCATAATCGAAAGAGAAAAATGTCCAAAAAACAGCCTAAGTGGGCAGTTGGATGATCATAAACGAAAGATGTCCAAGTGTTGATAATCAAAACAGGTTTTGGACGTGTTTATAAATAACCTAGGCCTTCCCAGTGCCGCTGAACGACCAGAGCTATATGGGGCGTTTCAGGAGGAGTGTCGAGGGTGGGATTTGGGCGGGATATGGGCCGTGCTAGACTTGGTACATGGTCTAAGTCACAAAATACTATATAAAGTGACCAGATAAGCACTGCAAACACATAGTACAGACCCCACACACTACCCCAGTGATCACCTGGCAGCTTTTCATAGGAAAGCCTAGAAGAGCTACACAGAGGCGGCTTAAGTCATCTTGGGGGTAGGTTAGGGACCCATGGAGATGAGGACCCAGGCCCATAAGCCACTGTAATCACTGCATTCATGGTGAAATGTACATTCCCTCCCAAAAACCCCAAACCCTTTTGTACTGCCATATAAGTGGCTCCTGGAGCCATAAGGGCTAATGGGGTTGTAGACAGGCGGGTATAGTATGTTTTGGGGGATCACCATGACCAATAAGGGAGCTGTAGTGAGATGTTTATGGGGCACACTTTTTGTGAAGTTCACAGCAGTGCCCTGTAAGGTACCCCACTATTCAGGTGCCATGTCTGGGTGTCCAGTCAATCACTTTGCTGACCCCTCGCACGTCCAACAGGGCTTATTCTAGGCATTTTTGACTTGGTGAATATTTGGATGAAAATGTGGTATAAAGATGGATGATTTAGCAGCTTGGACGATCAGATGGCTGGACGTATTATTAGACGATTTTCGGAAAAAAATAAAAATCACAAATAGAGCCCTCCATTTTGATCTGGTTTTGGTACAACTTTTTCCAAAGATTTGGTTGCTTGTGTTTTTTACATCATCTGGGAAGATAATTGCCTTGTTTCACACATGGGTATAGAACAGACGCAACACGGTGCAGTGGATAAACAGAAAAATAAGTGTCTAGTAAATGTTGGATGAATCTGTTGCAGTAACAGTACTACTACTATTTATCATTTCTATAGCACTGCTAGACATACGCAGTGCTGTACATTAAACATATAAGATGCTTGAGCAACTGATGGAGGTACGTTGCAGGTGATAAGGAGTCTGATCAGCAGACAAGGTACTTGTTGCCACATCAGAGGCAGACAAGACACAAGTAATAACATTTAATAGTAGTTCATTTTAATCCAAAATCTACAGTTTTTTTTTTAAAAATCATTAAATTCAGTTGCCAGTTGTCTAAGAGGTGTTAAGTTTTTACATATTGATACTAGCATTTTATACACACTGTTCTATCTAGGTGGAACAACTTGTTTAAGACTAGTCTCAACTAGAGAATGACACAGGGACACAGTCTGTCTCCATCCCTATCCCCATCCCTACCGGCTCTGTTCCAGTCCCCTGCAGTTATCCATGGGTACTAGTCCCCGTGTCATTTTTCACTTTGGGATCTCAAAATGGTGGTACTGACCTCTAGCGGTAGTCTTATGTACTACTGCTAGGGTCAGCCTTGCATCTAAAGATTACAAATTCAACCAAGCACCTAATCAGCTCAGAAAATAGCCTAATGCAACCCCAGCAAAGAAACAGCCCACCAAGTCAAAACTGAATTGCAATGGTTTTGCTGCTTCCTTTGCCAATAGAACAGTGGCTCCCAAACTATGAGTTGGGGGCCCTTAAATAGGGTCACTTTATCAATAGATAGGGTTAGAGAAAGTGGGCTGGTCCTGCTCCCTCTGGATCTCCATTCTGATACTTGTCCAGTAATGGGGGTCAGCATGAGGCCTGTGAGTTAGAAACACAGAAAAATGAAAGCAAATAAAGACCATGTTGGCTATCCACTCTGTTCATGCTATCTACTAGCCCTTTCTCTCCCTTATTCTATGCACTTGTCTCAAGCTTTCTTGAATTCAGATAGAAACATAGAAACATGATGGCAGATAAAGGTCAGACTGTAAAGCTCTCCAATGAGCCTCCTTATTATTTTCACTATCCCACATAACATATTGACCCGTAGTCAATACCATGCGCATAACGTCTAGTATGAAAGTATGCGCTCCAGCCATGGATTCAAAGAACCCGGCTGTGAAATTACTTCTTAAACCTGTCTCTGAGATATATTGCACTAATGTTTCAGCCTTTTTTTCCTGTAAAAGAGCTGGAGATACCTGTGCTGGAGGTATGATTTTTGGATATGTGTTCTGACTTGAATAGTCAGATGGGGGAACGGTTAATGAAATCATTGTCAGCCTGGAATGCGTCTCAGTCCCTACCAAATCCAAGCCACGCTCACACTGAGGCCATACCCATATGGCTGCCAAGGCCAGAGGCTCAGCATACAAAACTTTCCCGACTCTAAGCTAATCTTCTAATGTTAATAATCCCTTGTCTGAATACTGGGAGCAGTGCTCTCCTATCTCTTGTACTAAACAGTTTAATTGTGAATCAGAGGCCTCTCTATCTGTATGTCTCAGAATATTCTTCAATTCTGACAGGGCACGCTGTAAATCTGACAGGGAATTGCCCATACTTACTTGAAGGGATCTCGGAGGATGAGGTGCACCAAGTCTAATCGTCAGACGGAGCAAGCAGGGCGAGGGTTGGCAAAGGTCCCTCTTCGGGCGCCACTTGTAGGAATGCCACAAAGGAAACACAAACACTCAGGCTTAGAGTCGAGAGGAGGCGCTTCAAATGAATGGTCTCTCCCTCTTTTTATTGAGAATCATATCTCCATTAATTACCTAGTTAATGCTCTACAAGGTTATAATTTCATAATGCATTTACAGTGAGGATTAAACCAAGGCAATATATTGTTTATCTATATCAAAGCTACTATCTCACGTGACATATGAATACATAATAACAGTTATAATAAAGTGATTCCCAATGTGTACCTTTCTGATATGTCTCAAATCTTACTATGGCATGTGACAGTCCAAAGGTTATAGTGCATGCTTCTTAAGCTCTCTTGATTAGCCTTGCTCAGGCAAAGTCTGATTGTTGCCCATATAAGGGATGCTTAAACAAGATAAGAGAAAAAGGGTAAATGTATGTCAGGTTAATATGTGGCCAGAGTTTGGGATGCCTCAGCCTTCTGCTCAAGGTGCAACCCTTGTCCTTGCTTAGAATGTATACGTGGCAGGAGGAAGAGGGAGAGGAAATGAGAAACAGGGCCTCAGAACCAAACCCAGGCCTGGATCCACACATAGGCCTCGATCCGCACACAGGGCCTAGGTCGGTGTGCCGACCCGGCCTGCGTTCAGAACCGCCTGCGTGTTAACCCTGCCTGTGTTCTGATGCCCTGGATCAGAACTTATCAGATCTCCATCCCTACAGATTGGTCACTGTAGAAACAGGATACTGGGCTAGATGGACCATTGATCTGACCCAGTATGGCTATTCTTATGTTCTAACTGCTCTTAGTCACTCTTCTAGAAGCTGGGCACACAAATTTTATCATGCAGAACTTCTAGGGAGGGAGGGGGGGGGCGGGATATGGACATGGGAGGACAATTGGTGGATAAAGAGTGTACCTAGAAATTAGGGGTGTAGGTTACAGAATACAAGGAATAATACGTTTAATTGCCAACAGTTAGGTAAAAGCACGTACATCAGCCTTTGACATGACGTATGTATTCACGCATAAAATTAGGCAAGAAACTGTGGACTTATTCTTGCATTCTATAATGGCAGTTCCACATCCTTAACTAGCATCATCCCAGTACCTAAAGTCTGGAGCTCTTTATTTAATAACTTGTAGTAATTCATGATGTTAGCTATCTTTGATTGGGCCCTTTCTAATTCCTGTAAGTGACATTCACTAGAAAATATAATATCTTTCACATTTAAGTAATAGAAAATTGATCATACATACTTTTTAATTAATCAGAATACAAAGGATGCTCAAAGATGCTCAAGAACTATTATGCGTAAAGGTTTAAGATGAAACCCTTTAAGAGCAATTCTATAACCTAGGGGCGCATGCTTGGATGCTAGCAGGACGCCTAGGAGCTATTCTGTAAATACCCACTTAACTTGCATAGTGCATATTTGCAAAGGGACATACTGTAGAGGGGCAGAATATGAGCGAGATAATGTCTGCATGTCCCTGCCACATTTAGGCACCAGCACTTATACCACCTCTATGGTTGGTGTCACTGTGGCCACGTATACGTTCAGCATTCTGATACTAGGTTCTGTAGGGTAACCAGATGTCCGGGAACACCCGGACATGACCTCTTTTTAGAGGACTGTCTGGGTGTCCGTCCGGATTTTGGAAAGCCTGAGCTTGGGGCCGCATCTGGGGGGGGGAGGGTGTTCTCTTAGTATTTGCAGATGCGACGTGTTAACGTCACACACATTTGCACAATGTCATTGTGTCGCATCTGTGCATGCTCAAGGCCTTCCAGACGTGGCCCGAGCTCAGGGAAGAGGACAAAATTTGTATGGGGGCAGAACGGGGCCAGGCCAGGCTGTGGTGGAACAGGGTGTGACTGGGGGTAGAAAAGGCTGGGATCACGTGTCCTCTTTTTTAACTTTAAAAATCTGATAACCCTAGGGTTACACTACTATTTTATAATAGATCCCATTTGTAGAATTGCCTCCTTAGGGATTAATAATCAAAGGCACATCTGGTTAGTGGGCACTGCTAATCCGGTAAGAGCTGGTTGCCAGAATAGTCAATAGCACTAACTGGATACTGCCACCACTTATTTCTTCTGAGCCCTTTGACAGTATCTGGATAATGCTGGAGTAGATAAGGGGAAAGGGTTTGATGGAGGCAGAAGTTATTCAGTTAGAGCAGGGGTAGGGAACTCCAGTCCTCAAGAGCCCTATTCCAGTCAGGTTTTCAGGATTTCCCCAATGAATATGCATTGAAAGCAGTGCATGCACATAGATCTCATGCATGTTCATTGAGGAAATCCTGAAAACCTGACTGGAATACGGCTCTCGAGGACCGGAGTTCCCTACCCTTGAATTAGAGGAATCATTCAGTCCACTAACTTTCTGAATAAAGACTGTCCTAACTTTATCTGGTTAGCCATTCAGTTAGCAGCGTGAGCATTACTGCTAATTAGTTAGTGTTGCCAATCAACCCTGAATCTGGGATATCTAGGCCCTGATTCTATAAATGATGCCTAAAGCTAGGCGCCTAGATCTGTGCGTATTTAGCCAATCTAGGTACCTAACTTAATTTTTTAAATTGGCTAAATTGGCGCCGATAATTGAAAGCGCCATTAAAAAAAACAAAAACGATTAATTAGCTGGTAGGCATCTACACCGAGGTGACTACCAGCAAGTAGGTGTGGTAAGGGTCAGAATCTGGGTAGATTTTGGGTGCGGTTTGACATAGGCGCTAATAGGCAACTAACAGGTGCACTCATTTCGGCCAAGAAAACCATGGCCTAAATGGCAGTGTGCCTACGGATTCAAGACTACTTAGGCGCCATTAGACACAATTCTATAAAGAGCGCCTAGCAGATGACTTACAATTGCGCTCAAAGGTGCCCAAGAGTTAGGCGTCGTTTATAGAATCAAACCCTTAGTGCTGACTGGTATCCAGTTTCCAGCACTGAATATCTAAATAATATTTAACTGTGTCAGTTGGCATTAAAAACAAAAAAAAAAATGACCACTGCGGTTAATATCAGGAGTTAATTTCTTATTATATTTTTTTTTTTATAATTTATATTCCGCATATCCTACAATTCTATGCGGATTACAAATTATTCAGGTACTCAAGCATTATTCCCTAACTGTCCCAGTGGGCTCCCACTCTATCTAATGTACCTGGGGCAATGGGGATTAAGTGACTTGCCTGGGGTCACAAGAAGCAGTGTGGGATATGAACCCATATCCTCAGGGTGTTGAGGCTGCAACTCTAACCACTGCACCACATACTCCTACCACACACCACATACTCCTACCACACACCACACTCCTACCACACACTCCCCATAATAAATCATAGAAAAGAGGCCGTGACTCAATCATTGCTATTTTCTCTTTGAGAGTAAATATGTAATTATAAATCAACCAAAATTGTATCTCAGCTCATTGCAAAAAAAAAGTTTGAGGCTTTATCATATGAATTTTTTATGCTTACACCTAATAGATGAAAAAGTCTGCCTTTCGTGATGGGCATTGAGTCTAATTTCATACTTATATTTGTTTTCACATCTTTCATTTTCTAATTTATATTACGTCCAGCTTTTACTAACTAAGCTGATACAAATCTCTTGCCACTTTTTCCAGCCTCTCCCTATATTCCAGGTTTTTGAAGTTGGAAGCATTGACGCCCCTAAATCCATACATGGCTCCCCACCAGCAGGCAGCCATTACTGCTGTGGAATCGCTGTCTCCCCCATGAAAGAAACCACGGTGTGCCAGTTCAACCCAGGAGTCTTCTGCTCCAAGGATAGCATCGTAGGCAATCATAGGAGCATCATGCCCGCTGCTTCCTCCCCAGCCACTGAAGCTAAGAGATCTGTAGAATTCATCTCTTTCTTTCACGCCGTATACTTCAGGGAAAGATGCCTGTGATTTCCCATCCGAAATCCCTCTTTTGACAAGGTAATCTCGCCAGCGAGTTTCAAAGTATGACCTGCCAAGAAGTCAGAATTGCAAATTAATCTGTGCTGAACTCCACAAGACAGAAAAGCAGAGCAATGGAGTTGGAGTACTAAACTTTCAACTAATTTTTCCTATTGTCTGACTCTGACTCCTACTATGTATAGTTAATCTAAGAGACATTTGATTAATTACAGAAACACATGATATTTCTTTATGTACAAAAGTGTGCCTAATAGACCATCAAACATATTTATTTAAATCTGAACAAAGAACCTGAACAAAAAGCAATCAAATGAAAATATGCAATGCCTTGTTATACACTTACCCCCTATTCTTCGAAACCGCGCTAGCGTTTTTTAGTGCAGAGAGCCACACTGAATGGCCCGCGCTGCTCCCAACGCTCATTGTGTTCCTATGAGCGTCGGGAGCAGTGCGGGCCATTCAATAATAATAATTTTTTTTATTCTTATATACCGCCATGCCCAGTGAGTTCTAGGCGGTTTACATCAATTAGAGTAGTATCTGCGTTGACAAACAGATTTACGGGAGGTGGTGGAAGAAAGGGAAGAGAGAAGCTGTCACGGTTTCGTAGAAGAAGGGGTTAATATTTTAACTAATGCTGGGTTTTACTAAGCTGCGGTAGAGGTTTCTATCATGGTCCGGAGTGCTAAATGCTCTGATGCTCGCAGAATTCCTATGAAAGTCAGAGAATTTAGCGCTCAGGGTCTCAATAGAAACCTCTACTACAGCTTAGAAAAAGGAGCTTTAAATCTCTGAAGAATTTGTCCTCTGTCAAATCTTCCTTCATTGATGCCCTCAAATCTGATCTAATTATTTTCAGAGCAGAGAAAAATCTCTCAATACTAACTTGGGTCAGTGACAAAGCAGTAACCACCAGGACAACATCTAAAAATTTCAAGATTTAACTTATATTTACCAATACCGTACTTTAGATCCAGGACAAAAAAATATAGATGTACTGCATAAAATAATAAATTTACCATAGGCTGTAAGGGGTAAATTCTATAAACGGTGCCCCGATTGTAGTTAGCAGTAGGCATCCTACCGCTGTCTAAATAGCCAATCAGGATGCATGTTTGCTAAAAACAAACAAACAAACTGAGGCAGGCCGCCTACATTTTAGGCGTCTGTTGCGGATGCAGGGAGGCACAAAGGGACATTTAAGCACACGCAAGGCTGGGCATGGGCATGATTTCACCCATAAGTGGCCTTGAGTGAGCTTAAGTGGCCCTAGGTGTCTCCCTAGGGCCGCAATAGGCGCCCGAAATGTAGGCCAACAAAAAAGTGGTCTACATTTCAAATAAACGCAGACGCTAAGCTGATCGCTGCAAGGAAATTTCCCTGCTGAGATCAGCTGAGCGGCCAGGAACATGCCCCCTGCGAAGTCAGCCGGCTGGAGAGATGCCCACTCCCTCTTGCCACCAGCCCGAACCTCTGATACTCCCAACACTCCCTCTACATCCATTTGGCAGGAGTGATGCCCACTCCCTCCTGCCACCAGCCCTCCGAAACCCCAACACTCCCCAATACCTACCCGACATTCTTTGACATTTCCCAACACCTAATCAACACTCCCCAACACACACCCAACATTCTCCAACACTCCCTAACACACCCCAACACTCCCTCACACCTCAACATCCCCCCACCGACACCTTTCGGCACTGGGGAGGGACCTAAGGCTCTGACTGACCAGATGCCTCAGGCTTCTCCCACAGGGTCTTATGCATCCTTCCCAGAGGTTGCACTGGGAGTAACCTAAGACTCCGATTGGTCAGATACCTCTGGCCAGAGGCCACTCCCAGTGCACCCCAGAATGAACTGGGACATTAGATTACAGAGATTAAAAATCCAACATAGCCATGTTTTGCCATGAAGCTTGGGTCTGAGTATATACAGTTAAAATAATCATAACTAATACATAAATATTATAGGCTAAATACAGTAAGTTAGGTGCCATCGACTTGTGTTGGAGTCCTAGTGACTTGATAATGATATCAAGTTTCTGTAGCAAAATACAGAAGTAGATTTCCAGGCCTTTCTTCTGCGCAGTATAAATTCAATGTTGTCGTCCCATCAAATGAGATCTTCTACCTCCAATACTGCCCATTTGGTGATTCCCAGATGAGTGGTACATTGTTAGTCTGACATCTCTGCTGAAACCTGTCTGCCTTGGGAGGCCCTGCTGGGTAGTGAAACTACTGACGGCATAGCTTTCAACTTCACTGATATGTGCAAGCCCCAGTGGCTCGACAAACCCATGTACCATGACTGGAGAAATTCAGTAAAGGGTACCCAAATTTGTATGCTGAAAGAAAAAGAGTACCAATTCTATAAATGATGCTGAAACCTAATGTAAATCCTCACACCTAAATTAGGCACAGATCTACTATTCACACAAATTCTATGTCCTGCCCATGCCCCTCCCAAGGACACATTCCTTTTCCAGTTCTATGTGAAAAATTTACACGTGCATCTAGAATCCCGAGTAGGAAGATAGATGCATAAATTCCAATTATTGCTAATTAGCACCAATAAATGCTAGCACTCAATTCACGATAATTGGCCAGTCATTCAATTAAATTGGGTGCATGTGTCCAAATTTGTACAAATGATTTTGAGCACCATATATAGAATTTGGGGGGTATGAGGGCAATTTATATAACAGTACACTTATATTGAGGCACCTAGAGGACACCTATTCTATATATTTAAAAAATAGCATAACATGGTAAAAAATATGCACCATAGTCCTGACTATAGGGTAATATCCCCCAAACTGCGAGTTGTGCTGCAGAAGGATGAAATATACATTTTTCAACTATGCCTACTTCTCCAGTAGCTGTAGTGAGCCCTTCAGTTTGTACCAAAGCAACTGATCATCACTACAACTTAAGAAACAGGAGGGAGGGGTATGGGGATCATCCCTGATAATACATTTATGTCATGCTCTGTAAGACAAAATTGAACCAAGTTAATCAACCCTTAATATAAACCCAGGTGGAATGAACAACCCACCTGTCAAAGTGCGACCAGCACTAACACATATGGAGCTCTGAGAGACTCACTTTATTTTATTTTTTTATGTTCAGTATTTTATTCTTTATATCATACTGGCAGGAGAAGATCTCCAGCTGTGGACATACACTCTGTCCGAGACAGTAAGCAGGCAAATTCTAACAGGGCAGGATGTCAGGACTCCTACACACATCTACCAGAAAGAAGATTATTGAAGTACTAACCTACAGTAATCTTCCATTCTGTTGCAACGTGTCTATAGGTGACATTACCTAAGCAGACTCCTGAGTGTAGGTCGGGACAGATGAGCCTGCCCTTAAAATGGAGGACCCAAAGGCTGTATCCTCATGTGATGCCACATTAACTCTGTAAAACTTTGTAAATGCATGTAGAGTGGACCACGTAACTGCCTTACAAATCTCCTCGGAAGGGGACTGCCCCAAGACTCTGCCCATGAAGAAGCCACACCTCTAAGTGGAATGTGCTCTCAGGAAATTGGTGGCCGTTTCCCATAGCCAATGTACGCCGATGAGATCGCCTTACAAATCCATCTGGAAAAAGTCACCTTAGATGCTAACATACCCAGCTTAGCAGCATTGGTGATAACAAAAAGATGATCTAAGAGATGAAATGCATTAATCACTTCAAGATAACGAAGAACTTTCCACACATATAGCAAGTTCAATACTTTGTCACTCTTCTTGGAACCCATAGAATGGAACACAGGTAACCTGACCTCCTGATTGATATGAAAGGCTGACACCACCTTTGGCAAAAACGAAGGGCCTTCTCTAAGGAAGACTCCCGCTTCTGTAAGTCTGAGAAACAGCTCTCTGCAAGATAATGCCTGAATCTGAGACTCCTCACTGAGACGATGGTTATCAGGAACACTGTCTTCAATGTCAGATCCGGCAGTGATGCTTCCTGCAAAGGCTCGAATGGAGCCTTACTGAGCCCCCTCAAGACAATGTTAAGATTCCACAATGGGAACGGCTATCATACTGGAGGCCACAACCTGAGCTCTCTCCCGTCAAACACCTGGCTATGTCAGGATGCGAGGCCAAAGAGCCCTTTTCCACTCAGGCTCTGAAACACGAGAGACTCTGGTCTCTTAAAATCATAGCCTGCTGCTCTAACTACTAGGTCACTCCTCCATTCATATCACTGCAGTCAGTTGGAGAACAGGCAAAGCCCAGAGATACAGCAAAACCAAACCAGCTCTGATCATATAGATTAAAGCCATATACAGTTAAAGAAAGGCTGATTTAAAAACTCTTTTAAGAATGACATGTAAATATAATGGATCTGGAAGGCTAACTCTTTTAATCATTATGAGAGTAACTTTATAAAGCTGTTACATCAGGGGCAGCAAAACTTCTTTTGTTTGGGGATGCCCAAACCCGGCCCCTCCCCCGACTCCACCCAAGCGCCGCTCCAGACCCCGCCCCCTATAATAACAGTGCTAATTGTAATGCCATTTCTTCCATTCATTCTTCATATACACACAATATCATCTTAATACCAATATTTAGTAACCACAAAATTAAACTACACAATGCAGACTGAAACATCATTCCTTAATGCCATGCTCTGAAAGTTTTTTCCGCGCTCTCTCTCTCTTAAAGCAGCTAATATAAGGCAAATCAACCCCATTCTACCTCTGTTTAAAATGTAACAAAATTCAAACATGCATATCAGCACATAAAAAAGCCTCTCCTTTCTCAGCCCCCAATGACTGCTGCTTTAATAGGAATTCCATCTACTAGCTCAGGGGTACGCAATTCCGGTCCTCAAAAGCTGGAGACAGGTCAGGTTTTCAGGATATCCACAATAAATATGCGTAAGATAGATTTGCATCTCAAGGAGGCAGTGCATGCAAATCCATTTCATACATACTATCTAGTTTTCATTTTCCCTCCTTTTTACTGAGTCTACCTACAGCTTTCCTTCTCTTTCCCTAATCCCAACTCTTCTATTCCACTTTCACTTATTTCCCAGTATCTCATTAACTATAGCCTCTTTCTTCTTCCCTTCCAATAAATGTCTACCCTGTTTCTTTCCTTCTATCCAGTGTATGCCTTCTTTCTCTCCTCTTCCATCTAGCATCTTCTCTCTCCTTCATTTATTCAGCTTCTTTCCTCTTTCCCCTTTCCATCCAGCATTTGCCCTCTTTATCTCCTCCTTCTCTGTGTTCTATGCTGTAAGGTAGAAATGGCAGGCAAGCTGAACACAGCATGCACAAAGATCTCTAAACTCAGGAAGCTGGAAAACTGGATTTCAAGTCTTCTGACTGCCTCACCTGCCCAGTTATCCCAGTCAGTGACTTCTGAGACCTCTGGATTACACAGGGAAGGTACGCAGTCCGGTCCCGATCCTGGACGTGCCTCCACGGAACCGTGCAGCCTGTGCTCCACCCACTAGCGGACGAACCCTAGGTGAGCTAGCTCCCAATCCCAGAGCTCCAATCTGAAGTGCAGGTTGTCCAGGGAGCTTACTGCAGTGGCAGGTAACCCCCCAGAGGCAGACTTTACTCCAAAGTCTGCGATCTCCCGCCGAAAGGATGTCCCCGCAGGGTATTTCCACAGTACAAGGGCAAACCTGCAAAAAGTATTAAAATAATACACTAAATTTCAAGAAATGAAGCACGAGCAGAAGAGAAGAGCTCCTACAGCTTGGCCTGTAGGAAAACAAAACTGGGATCCAGATAGCATGTCCCAGGAGATGGGCACAGTGGGAGGAGCTCAATCCTATTGACTGAAGTTTCCTACAGCCTCTGGTAATAGGGGATAACTACTTTCCACCAATTCCCAGAATAAAGAGGTATTGTACAGAATTAGAGGTAGAGATAGGATCATGGAAAGGGTATAGATAGAAGAAAAATAGGGATTAATGGGTTATAGACAAAAAGATCACTTACAGGTCATGGACTGATGTGGCCGCCGCGGGAGCAGACTGCTGGGCGCGATGGACCTCTGGTCTGACCCGGCAGAGGCAACTTCTTATGTTCTTATCCAGCTTCTGACCCCTTTCTCTCCTACCATCCAGCATTTGCCCTCTCTCCTCTTCCATCCAGATGCGCCCTCTTTCTCACCTCCCTTCTAGCCAGTGTGTAGCTTTCTTTCTGTCCCTTTCCATCCAGCATCTTCTCCCTTTCTTTCTCCTTCCATCTAACATCTCTCTCTCCATCGTTTATTCAGCTTCTTTCCTCTTTCCCCTTTCCGTCCAGCATTTGCCCTCTTTATCTCCTCCTTCTATCCAGCTTCTGACCTCTTTCTCTCCTACCATCCAGCATTTGCCCTCTCTCTCCTCTTCCATCCAGATGCGCCCCCCTTTCTCGCCTCCCTTTCCAGCCAGTGTGTGCTTTCTTTCTGTCCCTTTCCATCCAGCATCTTCTCTCTCCCCCTCCAGCATCTGCCCCTTCTTCCCGCTTCCATTTAGCCATCTATCCTCTCTCATCTTCCATCTGCTCCCTCCCCTTCTACCCAGAATCTACCACCCTCTCTGTCACCCTACTCCCCTTGCGGCTGGTTCTACAGCAGCAGCAAACAAAAGTACATCCACTACACATGGCTGCACCGGTGCTTGCTTCTGGCCTTGCCCTCTCACGTCATTTCCTGTTCCAGCCAGCAGTCATACATGTGCCCAGTGCAGCCCCAGCGGTGGATATATGTTGGTTTGCTTCTGCCTATTTAAAGTAACAGCAGCGGCACTGACGGCGGCAGGCAAATGGGGAAGGTGGAAACCTTTGGGTGTTTTATGGCATTTGTGGCTTCCCCTGTTCTGACGCCTATGGTTTGCATATGTAAAGCATGATTTACATGCAGAAAAGAGCTTTAATAAAGTCACACTATGGCGCATGTATTATGGAAAGTATATGTATAAAAAGTTTGCTCTTTGTTTTATCTGTGCTATACAGATCCTGGGGACTTAGTTTGGGCAAAGCTGGAGCAGAAATATGAAGCTTGATAACATTTCATAAAAAACATGCACACATTTATGCCATCTTCGAAGCACATGCAAAGTTGTCTATCAGCATGTGTGTGCTCTTGGGTGCGATTTCAGAAGCCTGCTTTATAAAGGCACATAAAACAAGCACTTTATGGACAACTTCTCACACGGGTTTCTTGTTATGAAACCAAGCCCTATAGTTTCATTAACCTTTGATATTTATCCCCATTTGTATATAGCAAATCAACTGGCAGATTCTGTTCTTGTCACAGCTCCAGCATCTAACCATCACTTTTTTTTTTTTTAATAAATCTTTATTAAGTTTAAAACAATCATAGCGCATAACAGTTATTTACACAAATAATTTTTTTAATAAAGTCTATTATATAGTCAACCCACAGATATCACCATATAGGGTAAACACCTCAAAGTGTTAAGAGAATCTGTTAAACGAAAGGACTACAATCTTAAAGCAATCTTCCAGTAAACTGCAATTTTCTGAGCAGCCAGGAAGAACCTAGGGTAATACAAACAGAGAAAAAAACTACAGAGCAGGTACCTTTTGTAATAACATATAACCCAGAGCTAAAATAAAAGATCTACACCCACTACAGATGAAGCATGAATCACTAAATGGAATAATTCCTGTTCCACCAGTTCTAGCTTTCCGGAAGCTATCTATCCTAAAATAAAAACTAAAGCGAAACAAGCTGCAAACACAAGTTCAAAAAGAGAAAAATCATTCATAACCCACAATCTATCAAGCTGCACACTCTGTCACTAAATAGCATAGAACCTTAAAGGCATACCACATTACAAAACTATTCTGTGCAAAAAAGAACATATTGATGCAAATCTATTAAGATGGTATGCATTATTCAGTATAGAAAATACAAAACAGAGTGAGGGAAAGATAAGGGCAGCTCTGTCATTAGGTGAAATGAGGCAGTTGTTCGAGGTGGCAAATCTTCTGGAGAAGCAAGTATCCTAAAATAATGCTGCAGGGGAAGCTTCATTCCGCTTTTGGTCGGGAGGGGGGGGGGGGGGGTTAGAAGCTATGAGGACCTGCAAAGGGACCTGGACAAGCTGGAAGACTGGGCAAACAAATGGCAAATGCGCTTTAACGTGGAAAAATGCAAGGTCATGCATATAGGGAAAAAGAACCCGTTGTTCAACTACAAATTGGGGGGGGGGATTGCTGGGAGACAGCAGTCTAGAGAGAGACTTGGGTGTGCTGGTGGATGCATCACTGAAGCCATCTGCGCAGTGCGCAGCAGCCTCGAAAAAAGCCAACAGGATGCTGGGCATCATAAAGAGGGGCATAACAAACAGGACGCGGGAAGTCATCATGCCATTGTATCGAGCGATGGTGCGTCCACATCTGGAATACTGCGTTCAATATTGGTCGCCGTACCTCAAGAAGGACATGGCGGTACTTGAGAGAGTACAAAGGAGAGCAACGAAACTGGTAAGAGGGCTGGAACACTGCCCATACGCTGAGAGGTTGGATAGGCTGGGGCTCTTCTCTCTGGAAAAGAGGAGGCTCAGGGGAGATATGATAGAGACCTTCAGGATCATGAGGGGCATAGAGAGGGTGGATAGGGAAAGATTCTTCAGGCTGAAAGAGACAACAGGTACGAGGGGGCATTCGGAGAAACTGAAGGGAGATAGGTTCAAAACAAATGCAAGGAAGTTTTTTTTCACCCAAAGGGTCGTAGACACCTGGAATGCGCTACCGGAGGAAGTGATCAGGCAGAGTACGGTACAGGGATTCAAACAGGGATTGGACGGATTCCTGAAGGATAAAGGGATCGTGGGATACTGAGAGAGGTGCTGGGATGTAACATAGGTATAGAAAGCTAACCAGGTAATAAGTATAGAAACCCAACCAGCTCGTGCATGTGCAAGACCGAAGGGTTAGGACTTCGATGGGAAGATAGGACTCAATGGGAAACCAAGGTGGCAAGGGGGCCCCTTCTAGTGATTCAGACAGGTCGTGACCTGTTTGGGCCGCCGCGGGAGCGGACTGCTGGGCAGGATGGACCTATGGTCTGACCCGGCGGAGGCACTGCTTATGTTCTTATGTTCTATGACTTGTGAAGAAGCAGCAGTACCAATAAATTAACAAAACATGAGCACAGGGCCTGTGTTCATATGCACATTGAAGGCTGGGCCATGTCCTCCCTGTATGGAAACAAGTCTGTCAGAAGGGGTGAAACACATCAGAATCTTTAGTGGAGATGATGGAAGAGAGCTGGGAGATGCAGAACCGCAAGGAGGGAAAGCAGAAGAGAGAAGAAATGCTGGACCAAATGGAGAATAGGGGAGAGACAAGATGGGAGCTGCTGGATGGAGGGTAGCAAAAGACAGAGTAAAAGGGGGTCATGTTGTATGCGGGAGAGAGAGGGAGATACTAGAAACAGGTGCAGGAGAGGAAGATATAGGACTCCTTTTACTAAGGTGCGCTATGCTTTTTAGCGCGTGCTAACCACACGCTAAATGCTAACGCATGCATGTTAGTCTATGGACACAGTGCGCGCTAAACGCATGCTAAAACGCTTAGTACACCTTAGTAAAGCAGGGAGATAGAGATTTTGGATGAGGAAGAGATAGAGAATGGAAGGGCTAGAGTAAGGGCAAGAGATGGAAAGGTGTAAGTAGATGCAGTAACAAGAGGGAGACTGAAGACTGGATAAGAAAGAGGAATGATATGAGTGACAGAAAGGTTGAAGAAATAAATGTAAGAAAGCAGAAATGAAAATTTAACTGTCAGGGGTGAATGTAGGAAAGGAAGTGAAGAAATTACTAATAGAAAAGAGACCCTGAAAAGAGTTAAAAAAAAAGGAAAACAGGGACCAAAATGAACAGAATGTAACAGTCAAACAACAAGGATTGAAAACATTTTCTCTTCAACTTAGTAATTTGAATATGGCTGTTATTGGAATGTACAACTGCTATCTTCATATTTTGCAAAGCATAGGTAGAATTGTCTCTCTTTTTCCTCTGAGTTTCTAAAATTTCAGTTTAATTTTTATGTATATATTTCTATTTTTAGTTTGTGATCCCTTACTCTGTATTTGGTAAAAGCATGTGCTTGTTTTGGCCAAGACCTTTTTTGTTAAGGAAAACATTCTCTTTATTCTCAATGGGATAATTCGACAAATTGAACAGTAGCAAATCACTTGGACCTGATGGATACATCCCAGATTACTGATAGAATTGAAAAATGAACTTGCACAGCTATTTATAGTGATTTGTAAATTTTCTTTAAAATCCAGCATAGTACCAGAAGACTGGAAGGCGGCCCTCTGGACACCAATTTTTAAAATGAATTCCAGAGGTGATCAAGAAAATTATAGACCGGTGAATCTGACGTTGGTGCCGGGCAAAATGGCAGAGACCATTATAAAGGACAACATGACAGAATATATACATAAGCATAGATTAATAAGAGAAAGCCAACATGAATTTAGTCAAGGGAAATCATGCCATACCAATCTACTGCATTTCTTTGAAGGGGTGAATTAACATATGGATAAAGGTAAGCCACTTGATATTGTGTATTTGAATTTTTAAAAGGCATTTGACAAAGTACCTCATGAAAGACTTCTGAGGAAATTAGAAAGTCATTGGATAAGAGGTTCCAAAGATTGGAATTGCCTTTGAAGCCCATTCCAGCCTATCTGAATCTTGTCATTTGCAGGACACAGACCGTAACAAGTCTGCCAAGCACCGGCTTTAGTTCTTTAGAGCTGGAGTCCGTCGTCTTAGTGGGGGCGCCAACACCAGTCCTCCTCTCCATCCCCCCTTCCCAAACCCCCTGCCGTGGACATGTGTCCCTTCCCTTCCCCTGTACCTCTTTAATTTTCCTGGTGCGAGCAGCATCACGAAGTTGCTGCCTGCGTCGGTGTCAACTCTCTCTCTGACATCACTTCCGGGTCCCGTGCCTAGGAAGTGACATCAGAGTGAGAGCCAAAACCAAAACGGGCAGTAAGTTTGTGATGCTGCTCGTGCCAGGAAAACTAAAGAGGTACATAGAAGGAAAGGGCGCACATGCACAGCAGGGGGGAGGGGTCGGGAAGGAGCAGGGGAGCAGAGGGCGGGGCAACTCATCCTCACTATGCCACTTCTTGAGAATACCTGTATGTAAACCGCTTTTTGAGTGTGGTTGTAAAACTACAAAACGACAGTATACAAGTCTTAATCCCTTTCCCTACATTGCCCTCTGACAGGATCCTCAGTAAACCAAAACTGCAGACTTGTACACGGTGCAGGCAAATTTTATTTTGACAAATAAATCTTAACTAAAAACCTTTTACCAGACAGGGGACCCAACACGGTCCGTGTTTCGGACAACCTTCATCAGGGGTCCATGGTAATAAAGGTAAAAAGAAATATATCACAAAAAGAAGCCTGGAAAAATAGCGTTTGGTAGCACACCAGTGAATCTCTGAAATGCACTACAAGTTCGTCGACTGTGACCCTTGAGGACCAGAGTTGCACATGTCTGGGATAGGCTTAAACATAAAATACTTACCATGCTTCCAGATTCTCACCCACATCACGCTTTGATTCTTGAATGTAGTTTTTGGCACTGGGCAACACATCTAGCAATCCCTTTCCCCACTCATGGGGAGGTTTGCGATTGATGGCGTAAGAGGTAAACAGCGCAGAGGCCAGTGATCCAAGATAGCCGGTAGGATGATGATGGGTCATACGCCCGCTCTCAATGCTCACTTGAATCAAGTTGACTAACTGCTCAGGATGGCGAAATCTTAGGCCAATACACATTGCTCGCATTGCAGCACCACATCCTCCTCCATGTTTATTAAATGGAAAAATCCAGCCATCAGATTTTTCTGGTTGCAATCGCAGGGCAAAATCCATGCAAGTAGAACCTGGTGAGAGAAAAAAGGAAAAAATAAATAAGAGGACCATTCCAGATAAGCAGCTGGTTCTTGGCCCCATGGATAAGCATGTGATTGCAATAATGAATGCAGCAATTCCCTCTCAGGATTAAAATGACTTAAATTTGTCACCTTTAGTCTCATTAAGTACTGGAGTCTATCACCCCCTCTCTGCCAGTAACTTATCATCATTTTCAGATGGAAGAGGATTGTTTTGATGATTCTCACTCTATGACCTCTCTAGGGCAATTGAGTCCTTTGGTGTCTCCAAATCCTCAGGTATCAGTGAGGGTCAAGTGACCAAGCCATCTCATTTCCCTCTTTAAAGGGAGATATCAGTGGCACAGCTGAAACGTCATCTAATGTTTCAATACTTGATATCTGAAAGGTAGTATTCGATAATCATAGCCTGCAAACGACACTTATAGTTAGGCCAGATAGATAGAGGGCAATTCTATAACATAGGCGCTTTCACTAGGAGTGGCCTAGTGATTAAAGCAGCTGCCTCAGCACCCTGAGGTTGAGTTCAATTCCTACTGCAGCTCCTTGTGACTCGGGGCACATCACTTAACACTTCATTGCCCTAGGTACAGAATAAGTACCTGCCTTTTAGGCAGTGCTGAGCATCGCTGAGCACGATTCTACAAAGGACACCTATCTTGGATGCCCAAACTGCACCTAACTTTAGGCGCGCTTTGCAGAATCAGGACCATAGAAGGGTAAAGAGGATGGCACTTGATATACTGTTTTTTTTCTGTGTGATTACAATCAGAGCAGTTTACATGATTGTAACCACACAGAAAAAGCAGTATATCAAGTGCCATCCTCTTTACCTTTCTATGGTGACTGTGTGAATGTAAGTGGTGACTACTTGTTTTGCCTGATCTTTTTCTTTCCTATTTTGCAATTGGTGTTCTTTCAGTTTTTTTCCGATGAATAAGCCTGTACATTGCTTGACTTACAAGTCAGATATAGAGGTATAGAAAGTCCTAATAAACTACCATATTAATGTTTAGAATAGTAGCTTGTACATGCTTATGTGTACATATATACTATTTATTTATTCTTTATTTAGCCTGTCCTCCCAAAGGAGCCCAGAACGGGTTACAAGAGTACATTCACAGTATAAGCAGGACAAACTTTGGTGGGAAAAACAAACTTGGTGTACATAGAGGTATAAATTTCAGCTTTTACAGTATAGTCATAACATACAGATTTGGAAATATAGACTTAGTAGACATAGGGTGTTTTAAAATTGCAGCATTTTCCAAAAAGACATAGCCTAACATAAGGTAAAATAGCTTTGTAAGTTTGTGCGTCATTGAAGTATGGTGGGTTTTTGATCCGGTGGACCGCTGTAACAATCAGTCAGGGATGCTGATGTAAGCTAAGGAGCTGAAATTCCATAGACTGTTTAAAGATCTGACAGATGGGGGATGATGTGCCATAATCTGGGTATGAAATGGGAATACGAGCGTTTCCGGGCTGTTTCAGATATGAGTGAGCGTCCGTGTGGAATGGCTAGACATTTTTCTGCTTGGGATTTCAGTGATCGGTTAGGGACATAAATTTGTAGTTTTGATGATATTTAGCTTGGTGTCATCTTGTGGAATGTCTTGAAAGCTAGAACTAGGGCTTTAAAAGTGCAGCATTTTCGGATAGGCAGCCAGTGCATGGATCTTAGTGCAGGGGTGACGTGGTTGCGGAAGCCCAGGTTTTTCAGGAGTTGGATTGCAGTGTTTTGCACGCCTTGGAGACGTTTTTTGTGGGTAAGCCTACTAGTAGCGTGTTACAATAATCTAAGTGGGATAACACAAATGCATATAGTAGCTGGGCAAAATCATTCTCTGAAAAGTAAGCATGGATGCACATTAGCTAGCGTAGGTAATAGAAACATGAAGACACTAATTTTGATATATGATCCAAGAGCGACAGGTTTGAGTCGAGAATCACTCCCAGATTGTGGACGTTGTCTATGGCTGTAAGGGTGTCATTTCCCCAGAAGGATGGGCGGGGATATGTGCAGGAATCCTTGTGTGTCCAGAGAAGTTCTGTTTTTGACACGTTGAGCTATAGTTTGTTTGAAGTCATCCAGTTCTTTATTTCAGTTAGGCAGCAATGAGGTTTTTTGATTTGTGCGTCTTGATGTTGACCTAGGGGGAGGTAGAGCTGTATGTCGCCTGCATAAGTGTGGATTTTGATTTGATATTTTTCTATGATGTCGAGTACTGGTACAGGTTGAAGAGGAGTGGGGATAGCAATGCACCCTGGAGTACTCCGTAGCAGAGAGGTTTTGGTTCTGATAAGGAGGGTCCTAGTAGTACTTTCTGAAATCTTTCTTTTAAGAAGGAGGAGAACCATGCCATATCGACATCACCAGTGCGACATCACGGATTCCGATGGAGTGTAGTCTGGACAGGAGAAGTGAGTTATCAATAGTATCAAAGGATTAATAGAACCAGCAATGCGTTTTTACCCTCATCGAGGATTTTCCAGCTGTCATCTACGAAGTATAGAAGCGCCGTTTCTGTGCTGTGGTACTTCATGAATCCTGATTGGAATTCAATGAGTGTCGGGAGCAGCGTGGGCCATTCAGCGCAGCTCCCCGTGCTAGAAAATGCTATCGCAGTTTCGTAAAAGGAGGCCTAATTGTTTTGTTAGCCAATTTAGTTGTGTGCGTATCTTGGGATCATGCAGAAAATTGTGCACCATTTATAGAATCCAGGGGACAGAGTGTATTTGCAAAATGGGAGCAGATTATGGACAGAGCTGACGCCTACATGCATACCTTATAGAACACTTTAACTTAGAATGGTTGTAAAACTATAAAAAGGCGGTATGCAAGTCCCAATTCCTTTGTCAAATTTCTCTGACTCCACTTCTGCCTTGATGTATTCCTAAAACACTCCCAGATAAACTCAATTAATCTTAACATGCTAATGTAATTTTGAAAGATTTTGTATTATCGTTGTCTGTATTCAGTCTCTTCCTCTGTAAACCACTCTGAATTATTTGTGGTATTGCGGTATATAAAAATAAAGTTATTATTATTATTTGGTCTGAGCATTAACACTAGCTATATGGCTGGTCTAAATGGTTGTGCCTAAATACTGTGACCTGGATTCTCTAAACGGTGGCCACCTAAAAAGCAATGTTGACGTTTAGAGAATCGAGCATCCAGGAAAGATAGGAGCTGGAAATGTAGGCCAGGGTTTTCAAGGCCTACATTTCAGGTGCCTATCTTTACTGTGAATTGCACCTAAGTAAGTGCTTTGTGGCACCTAATGCTACTTCCAAAGTTAGCTACGCCTATAGTGGCATTAGATGCTGGTAGGCACCTTCGGAGGTGCGATTTTAGCACCTTTTATTTAGGCGCCGATAGGCGCTTTACATTTGGCGTTGCTTGCCATTTCAAACGGCATTTCCTAATTAACTTAGGCACTGGTAGATATAGAATTTCCCTCTGTATGCATATTCAACCTGTTACGCAGGTATCTACAGAGCAGAGGCCCTCAACCCAGTCCTCGGGACACAACTGGCTGGTCAGGTTTAGACTTTTACCCATTGAGCCTAAGCAGCTCTCACTAATGTCTTTCTTCCTCACATTTGATATGATAGCGTAGGGATCTGCTAAGCTATGATCTTCTCAGGTATTTTCACCTTCACATGGCTAGGATCACTAAGCTCTCATGGTAGGAACCCCTACAACTAAAAGGAAGCATCTGTGGCTCACCGGGTAAAAGCCCTGTGCTCATCTTCTAGAAGTCATGGGTTCAAATCCCAGCACATATTTTAATTGTGACATTCTACCTTACAGGTAAACCTTGATGATCTCACAATGAGGTCAGCATTGTGCAGCTGCACATCTCCATTTGCAATGAACATAAACAGTGCCTCCGCTGGGTCAAACCCGAGGTCCATCATGCCCATCAGTCCGCTCATGCGGCGGCCCATCAGGTCCAGGACCTGCATAGTATCCTCTATCTGTACCCTTCAATCCCCTTTTCCTTCAGGAAATCATCCCATCCCTTCTTGAAACCCAGTAGCGTACTCTGTCGTATCACACTTTCTGGAAGCGCATTCCAGGTGTCCACCACCCTTTGGGTGAAGAAGAACTTCCTAGCATGAAGTAGAAGCCATGCTAAGGTCTGTATCTGGGGTTTTTTCTGTTTTTAAGCTTTTGCAAATAAAGTTATGTATGCAAGCTATATATTTTTTTTCATGTGCTTTCCTTGCTTTCAAGAATAAGCTGATTGGAGCACTGTTTAGTCAGAAAAAAAGAGTAGCTTTTTAGCAAAAAAATCCAAAGCTGGGTTTTTTCATATACTCTGGTTCAGTTAATGGATGTTTTCCTCTAATTAGCAAATAGCATTGCTGTTTGTCCACAAAAATAAAAGGTTTTGCATGAAATATATCTGTTTTGATGTGCCCTGTTTATGTGGTGCCTTTATTAAATGTATTTTGAGCTTAATAAAGCAAAAATAAAAACCCAGAGAGCTATTTAGCAGATCACATTAAGGACATCCAAACTGTGCCTAAGCTCCGTCCATAGAACTCAGGTCTATTTAAAGCCCAAATTATGCTGAAAAATAGACTTACTTTACAATGCCTAAAGGACCTAGTTTTACAATTGCTATACAACTTGCTAGCTCACTGTGTAGCACACTGGTTAAACCTACAGCCTTCTACCCTACTGTTGCTGGTTCGAATCCGTCACTCTCTCTGATGCAAGCAAAATAAATAAAAGTATTAAACAGATCCAACTCCCAGTATCACAATTCCAACTCGCAGTATCACAATTATAATAAAAATCACCATTCTAATAACATCATAATAATAAAATATTATAACATTAAGGACATTTCTTGGACGTCAAACTCACACCTAAAGCTTAATTCTCTAAAGGACGTCTCAAAATTTGGATGCCTAAACAGTGCTGAGCTTTGCTGAGTGCGATTCTACAAAGGCCGCCTATCTTGGACGCCCAAACTGCGCCTAACTTTAGGCGCGCTTTGCAAAATCTGGGCCTAAGGGCCTGATTCTAAAAACAGTGTCCCAATTGTAGGTGATAGTAGACGTCCTACTACCAACTAACAGAACAATCGGAATGCATGTTAAAAAAATAAAAATTGACGGGGCAAATGATGCCTACAATGTAGGCATAGATTGCGTGCATACAGAGACGTCTAGGTACGCCTAAGGCCGGTGTAGGCATGGTTTATGCTGAAGTGGCTTTAGGTGTTCTTAGGCATGCCTAGGCATTTCTAATAGGCGTGTGTCAGATGCCTTAAATGCAGGCCTGTAAAACGCTAGCCTACATTTAAGGCGTCTGTAAAAGAAAATAGTTGTGATTCTGCAAACAGTGCCTACCGATGACTGACATGCAGCGGGTGTCCATTTTGTAGGCATCGTTTTCAGAATCACGCCCTACATCTGCTCAAGAATAGATGGAAATAATCATGTGCAAACTGTGATTCCATCCACGTTGCCTCCTACTGTACAAGCATATGCCAGCTTGCAAAATGCATACTTAGGCTTAATTTGTGCCTGTAAAACAATATTTTACATGTGAAAATGGTTTCATAAAATGAATAATATCAATTCTAATAAAGGATGTGTGATCCAACAGTAATAATAGACGAACCATGTAAAAGCATTAATATAATAAACAAATATTACTTTATTACGTTAATGCTTTTACATGGTTCATCTATTACTTTATTTTATATCATTACCTACCGGTGCACTGGCACCTGTCCTGGTTTTTGCTGCCATTTTCACTTTTATCCCTTTGCTGCTCAGTTATTAGAAAGGATATGCATGGCTTTTATCATCTCCAAGTCCTTATTGTTCTGATGATGTCATATTTTTAGATATACAGTATATATTTTTTATATGCAAAGTTTGTTTAGCCCTTACTTTTTTATACTTTCTCACGATTTTAATGTTGCCACTTAGCCTTGTGATTATAAGAATTCCCATCATGTGCACCAGCACATATTTTACAAACAGTTTCATTACTGAATTTTGTATAATTTTCATTTTGTTTGTGATATATAAATTTATGATCTTAATTTTTGACATTTTGCTTTGTTTTCTCATCCTCTCTAGCACTTTATATCATAGTGCACCAACCATTTAGGTATGTAACCTCATGCACCTTATTATTCCCCCGTCTCCCACAGTTTTCAACATCTACATGGCCGTACTTGGGAACCTATTACAAAGCTTGAAAATCAAGTTCTACATCTACGCTGACGACATCACCTTAGTTTTTCCCCTATCCTCCATATCTCCGGAGACAACAAACCACCTGCATCCACCCTAAAACAAATTGATCTGTGGATGACCGATTTCAAATTAAAACTCAACTCTGAAAAAACCAAATTCTTCCTGGCAAGTCCAAACGACAAAATCAAAGATTCTACAATCTCCTTAAATTGTCATGTCTTTCCTATCACAGATTCCATAAAAATTCTGGGAGTGACACTTGACCACAACCTCACCCTTGAATCTCACACCGACTTACTGGTCAGAAAAGGCTTCTCCACCTTATGGAAACTGAGAACCATCAGAAAGTACTTCAATGCAAGCTCTTTTCGACTACTGGTACAGTCACACATCCTAAGCCTACTAGACTACTGCAACATTATCTACCTGGGGTCCTTCAAAAAAAACATTCAAAGACTCCGCATCATCCAAAAACTCGGCAGTCCAACTGATCTTTGGGCTGAAAAAATGGGAACACATATCCCCCTACTACCAAAAACTCCACTGGCTACCCATGGAAGCAAGAATCCAATTCAATTTTGCCTGTATCTGTTTCAAATCCATTCTTGGTTTGGCCCCATTATACCTGGTTCCCCATTTCTCCTTAAACTGCCCTTCCAGACCCACCCGCAGAGCCCACGTCTTCAGCCACCCAACTCTAAAGGCCTGCCGATACAAAAGTCACCTAAACAGAACACTTGCCTTCCAAGCAGGACATATAAATGACTGCCTGAGCAGAATTATCTCGCACTCCTCATCCTACCTAAACTTCAGGAAATTATTAAAAACTAGCCTTTTCAACCGAACTACAACCTAGCCCTCCCTCCCTCCCCTGCTCCCTAAGTTCTCTTTCCCTACCCTTCGCCCTGCCCACCCACTTTTGTCCCTATTTCATCCGTTCCCCCGCACACGCATATTTATTGTATCTGTATTCGCTGACTGTAACATCTCGCTGATTGACCTGCCCTTCTCTGTTGTAAACCGTATTCGCTGATTCTTTGTTGTATCTGTATTCACTGATAGTAACCATTCGCGTATCTGTATTCACTGTTTGTAACTATTCGCTGATTGTCCAGCCCTTCTTTATTGTAAACCGCCTCGAACTACTACGGCTTTGGCGGTATATAAGAAATAAAATAATAATAATATTCACAGGAAATATTACCTTTCTGTTTCACCGCCACTATTCATATGGTTTCCTTCACTTGGACATTTGGATAGACTTGTCACACCACCTTCACATTCACATATATTTCATCTTGTTTTCACCATTATTACTTTCACATTCATCTCTGTTGGATCACACATCCTTTATTAGAAGTGATATTATCCACGTATTGACACCATTCACATTTTACAGTAATTAATACACATTTTAAATCCTTTATGACCACTAGTCAGTCAGGTTTTCAGGATAGCCCTAATGAATATGCATGAAAGAGATTTGCTTGTAATGAAGATGATAGGAATGCAGATCTGCCCCATGCATATTCATTAGGGCTATCCCGAAAACCCAACTGGCTAGTGGTCCTCCAGGACAAGGTTGGGGACCACTGCTTAAGGACCTTTGAGTAAAGCTTTACAAGACAAAACACAGATCATGTTGGATCCACATTAATGATTTTCGCTCTAGTTGAGCTTGGATTTGTTACATTGTTTTCTCATCTGGATTTGTTTTATCCTATTACTGGACATTAAACATTGTCATCAAGGACATCTGTTTCACAGTTTTTTGTGTACTTTCGGTAGTCTCCTTTCTAACTGTGGAATGATTGGGTTTCTGTTGTGTGCTGTCTATAAAATGACCCTCAATTTGTCTCTAAAACAAGAAATACCATCAGAGTTGTAATGAGCAAACTGCCTGCCTCCACCAGAACAGCAATGGAAAACATTATTTTCTCAAAGTATTACCAGCAGACCGTCCATTCATGTCCTCCATGCTGTCTTTGTATTTCTCTGCAAGGAGAGAATACAGCTTTGGTAGATTGATCTCTTTCCCAGCCTCAATCAGCGCTTCTGCTGTAGCCAGGTGCATGACGGTGTCATCGCTAACTTTCCAGCCCTTTATGTCTATGTTCCCCACCCCTCCCAGTTTAGCCAGCTGCTTGTGAATATCTTCGCCACTTCGGTTGAACTCCCAGCTGCGATTTTTGAATCCTAGGGCGTCACCAGCTGCACTCAGCACCATGGCTGCCACGTATTTCTCAATCAGACCAGAACACATGACGACACTGGATGTAATTCCCTCTTAAACCTGTACAGAAAAATATTCATAGATATTAGTCGCTAATTATAGAGTACAGTTGCGTTCCATAGCATGTTAAACAGATGAGCAGTGGATGAGGCAGTAGGCTCAAACCAATTTATTAATTTGTCAGTATAAAACAGGTGGTAAAAAAAACATAATAATAAGCGTCCAGTAACTTAAATGTCCATCAATCCAACATATTTCAGCACTGGAGTGCCTGTATTAAAAGCAACTTTAACAGGCGCCATTTAGCTAGGTTTAAAAAAGATTTGGATAATTTCCTGAAACAAAAGTAACTTAGTAGATGATTCCAGATAAAGATCCGAATTTCCATAAGCCATTACTAAGATGGACTTGGGAAAATCCACTGCTTATTCCCAGGATAAGCAACATAAAATATGTTCTATTCTTTGGGATCTTGTTAGGTACTTATGACCTGGGTTGGACACTGCTGGAAAAGTATACTGGGATTGACGGACCTTCAGTCTGTCACCATTTGGCAACTCTTATGTTCTTACAAGAATATCTGTAGTTTCTTCTTAATTCCTCTAAGGAACTTTCTAATATAAGAGATATCAGAAGAGCATTCCAGAGCATAAGGCCAGTTACATCTTTGTTCCGATAGTGCCTAAAGAGTCAACATGAAAGGATTGAATAATAAAGACAATTCTGTTGGGAAGATTTTAAAGACCTAATAGGGATATAAGGAATCAGAAATCTTGAGATGTAATGGGGATCCTTATCAACCCTGGATCGGTAGCATGGAATGTTTCTACTCTTTGGGTTTTGACCAGGTACTAGTGACCTGGATTGGCCTCCATGAGAACAGGCTACTGGGCTTGATGGACCATTGATCTGATCCAGTAAGCCTATTCTTATGTTCTTCTATGAGCCAAGTATAACACAATCAAACCATTGTAACATCACTGATAGTGGTCAACGATGCCACTATGATCAGCAGAGCTCTGGAAAATATAAGAACAGTGCCTTTGCAAAAGCAGACAGCCCTCATTCAGGAGAACTGTGATTTATGTTTCCTAATGATTTTCTTTTACTTGGGTTGGGTATTTCATCCCTCCTTTGGTTTCCAAATCACACCTCTTCCAATCAAAAACAAAGTGATATAGTTATATCCTTTTCATTACACAATGTGTCTCACCATTTCTGGATTTAAGCATAGGTAATGTAGGTAATTCAAAAGCGCTGTCATCACTGCCATTCCTCAATCTAGACTGTGTCACTGTCTCCAAATAACTCAGTCCTGGAGCAGCAGCAATGACAACAAATGAACTATACTGAATAAACTGGGGGGAGGGGGTAGTGTCTGGACAAATCCTGCAGCCCCCCGCATGGGTGAGGAGGGCGGCAGGGTGTCAAGTACTTCCTGCTCTCCACTGAATTTGTGCAATGCATTTGCTGCTGCTCCAGCATCCAGTAAAATGAGAGATTGCAGGATGGAATGGAGGAGTCTTAAGTCCCTTTATTTCCTGACTAGTCTTTAAGCCCGTTACATTAACGGGTGCTAGAATAGAGTGTCTATCTGTCTGTGTTTCTTTATCTCTCTCTCCTTGGCCGCTGTCTGTGTCCTTCTGTCTACCCCCCCTCCCCCGAGCAAAGCTGTCTGCCCCCAGCACACACCTCCCACCCAAAGCAGCCCCTTTTCCCTCTCCTTATTTCTCCATGGCCCCTTCTGTCTCCCCCCAGCACACCCCTCCCCCAAAGCAGCCCCCTTTCCTTCTCCCTGTCTCTCCATGGCCCCTTCTGTCTCCCCCAGCACACCCCTCCCCCAAAACAGCCCCCTTTCCTTCTCCTTGTCTCTCCATGGCCCCTTCTGTCTTCCCCCCAGAGTAAAACTGTCTGTCCCCAGCACACCTCCCCCCCAAAGCAGCCCCCTTTCCCTCTTCCTATCTCTCCAAGGCCCCATTCCCTCTCCCTCTGGCCCCCTAAATTAATCCCCCTGCTTACCCTCCCTCCATCCCGGCGTCTTCTGGCCTGCTCCTCTTCAAAGCAGGCCGCAATCATGGTGGCTGGCCCCAGCGAACTTCGCAGGCCGCTCCCCAACCCGGAAGCACGCTCCCCCCCCGACGTCAGAGGGAACGTGCCACCGAGGCCGGAAAGCGGCCCGCGAGGCCCGCCAAAGCCGGCCACGATCGCAGGCTGCCCCGAAGAGGAGGATCAGTGGCAGCGGCAGCAGTGGTGAGCGAGGGCGGGAGGTATGGTCCAGCTTGCTTCGGGTTGGTGAGGTGAGGGCGGGAGGTCTGTTGAGCTTCCTTCGGGTTGGTGAGGGCGGGAGGAGGGGAGTGGCCAGAGTGATCATTGGCCGGGTTCTGAAATGGAACACGGCCACGGATCACACACCACGGCCGCAGTAATCATGCTTTTTTAAAAGTGCATGCGCCACTAACCTTTTATTATATAGGATATGCAGCTTATTGTGCTCACATTGAAATGGTTTACAAAAACATCTTAGGAACCAAAAAACAGAAGAGAAATCAGCTCTCTTTCCTGCAGTATGTTCCATAAATTAATGTGACCATTTATTTTTTTTTCATCAAAATGGGACATCTATTAATTTTCAGTCCCGCCCACAAATATAGTGCAAAATATAGACAGCAGATATAAATTCTCAAAACGGACACATTTTGATCACTAAATTGAAAATAAAATCAGTTTTCCTACCTTTGTTGTCTGCTGATTTCATGAGTCTTCTGACTGTGCCTCCAATATTTCTTTCTTTCTTTAGCCCCATCCCCTTTGGGTCCAGGTCTCCCTCTTTCTTTCTCTAGCCCTATCCCCTTAGGGTGCAGGTTTCTCTCTTTCTTTCTCCAACCCCATCCCCTTTGGGTCCCAGTCTCTCTCTCTCTTTTCCCTCTGTTACCCTCCCCAGATCCAGCGTCTGTTCTCCTTTGTACCAGACCTTTTGGTGGAGGATGGGCTAGGGAGGGCTTCAATGGCTAGGAGGGTGTAGATGGCAGGAATGAGTTTTGACGGAGATTTTGGCAGTTAGAACCCAAGCACAGTACCAGGTAGAGCTTTGGACTCTTGCCCAGAAACAGCTAAGAAGAAAAAATGTAAAACATTTTTAAACTGAATCAGGTTGGGCAGACTGGATGGACCATACGGGTCGTTATCTGTCGTCATCTACTATGTTACTATGTCTCCCTTTCTCTCCCTTCTCTATTACGATCTTGCATCTCCCTGTTCTTTCTCAGGGTCTCTCCCCCTCTTTCTGAACCTCCCATAGTCCTGCATCTCCATCCTGTCTTTCCCCTTTGGTCCAGGCCTTTCTCTCTCTAGCCTTTCTAATCTGTTTACAACCCTTACCCCTTTCTCTGCCTCTTTCTCTCCTTCCTCCCTCCCTCCCTCCTTCCTATGTCCCCCTCACTGCCTTCCAGCCTTTGTCCCACCCCCCGAAGCCACCCATCCTAACTCCCTCCCTGCCGCGCCGAAGCCAGTCAGCCTGCCCGTCTGTCTGCCTCTTTCCCTCCGAAGCTTGGCCTCCAAAGCCTGCACATAGTTTCATCCTTCTTCAAATTTCTACCACCGATTCTTCTGCTCCCCACCTGGTCTGCCACCGCAACCCGCTGCTGCTTCCCGCCCGCCGCCACAGCAACAACTGCAAGAAAGGAAGGTCCAGGCATCGGCCCAGAAGTCTTCTCCCCGACATCAATTCTGATGTCGGAGAGGAAGTTCCGGGCCAGCCAATCGTCAGGATTGACGTCAGGGAGAAGGCTTCTGGGCCGGCGCCTGGACCTTCCTTTCTTGCGGTTGTTGCTGCAGTGGGCGGGGAAGCAGGGAGAGAGCCCATTCTCCCATGATTGCCTGTCCCATTGTCCCCACGCACAGCTTCGGGATGCCGTCTTTGAAAATGGTGTCCCGAAGCTGTGCGTGGGGACAACGGGACAGGGAGTCTGAAAAAGGGACAGTCCCGTTCAAAACGGGACATACGGTCACCTTATCCATAATACACCTTGCTTGGATTCTTATTCCCATCATTGCTAAAAAAAAACAAAAAACAAAAAAAGAGTTAAACTTATTAAACATTCTGTTAAAGAAATAAGGTTCTAGTGATTTACTTTTTACATCTCTGATAAGGGGATTCCATTCAGAGAAAGAAAGGTAAATTATTCCAAACTGAGAGGGCAATTACTAAAAATATACCACTGCCAGTGCAATCAAACCATATTTTTCAAAACGAATATATTTGTAATAGGTACTGTTGACCTGCTCTTAAGGTTCCTTGCTGGGGACACATTGGATCAATAATCATTCTAGAGAAGTACAGTTGATCACTAACTACTCTGAATTATCTTGCATAAAAGTTAATATCTTGAAAGGTATCTTTGAAGAAATAGGCAGAAAGTTTGTTTGGGGGAGGGAGGGGGAGATAACTCTTCTCCCTCAGCCCTGGACCACACCCCTTTTCTTCTTCTCTTAAGCGTTAGCAAAGAAGCTATTCACATGTTTTCGCTTTCACTTCTGAGAACAATGAAGCAGCACTACTGTCGGTTCAAGTTACACCAAGAGATCGGCAGTTTCCCGAGCAATGTTCCTGTGTCAGATCCTAAAATCACGCTGTCACACAAGGGAAAAGTCTGCAGCTTACCTTAAACAGTTCGAAAAGGAGCTCAGCAACTTCCCCAACAAACACATCAATAATTGAACTCTAATCAGTGACTTCACTTCCTAGTTTCGCTGTCCATAGAGCAATGGACATTTTGCTTTCCTTTGCTGCCACTTAGCGGACTGCAGAAGTATAACAATTACCCCATAAACTGCCAATGGAGATGGGGAGAATTTTCATAAGAGCTGCTTTGCTGAAAGTCTCTCAAATACAGTAAAACCTTGGTTTGCCAGCATAATTCGTTCCAAAAACATGCTTCTAATCCAAAACACTCGTATATCAAAGCGAATATCCCCATAAGAAATAATGGAAACTCAGACGATATGTTCCACAAACCATAAGCTTTAATACAAAATACTATATGTACTAATATCGCAGGACCTCGCTTATTTAGAACAGTCACTACACTCCCTCAGCGTCAGAGAGAGAAGAACCATCGGCTCAGTTATGATGATGTGACAGGTGTATACTGTATGTACTCGTATTGCAAGACTTTGCTTGTTTAGATCAGTCACTACACTCCCGCAGCGACAGAGAGAGAAGAACCATCGGCTTGAAAGGTCACTTTGGGAAGCCACAAAACTTAGAGACTTGAAGAAAGCACAGATGGTTTATTAGCATACGTATGCGACTCCCGAGCTCCAAGCTGGCTTCAGAAGTGCCGAAACCAGGACGTTACAGAGATATTTATACATTCTTCTGGCTATACAACTGAATTCTAGAAAAAATTGTTCACGTGTTACTTTTCTTAACAATCATTGGTCCTCAGCTCACACTAGCAGGTCACTAGCAAGTCACTTATCTAGGCCCTGCAGTCTTTCTGTTACATGTCGTTTATGCTGAGATAGCCATAAGAAGTTAGAATGTCCACGCTAACACCCAGTACAGGCAGGCTAGAACATAAGATAAGTTAGGTCTGCAGCTAAACATAATTCAGCATTTTATTAAAGAGAAAACTTAGTTCAACACTTAGGAAAACCAGTCTCAGACTCCTTCAGGCTCAGTTGTGATGATGTGATGCGTGTATACCTAAGGTGACCATACGTCCCATTTTGAACGGGACTTTCCCTTTTTCTGATCCCCTGTCCCATTGTCCACATGCACAGCTTCAGGACGCCGAAATGTCCCGTTTTCAGCGACGGCGTCTTGAATCTGTGTGTGGGAACACCGGGACAGGCATTGTGGGAGAATAGTAATCTCCCTGCTTATTTGCCTGCTGCCGCTACAATAGCTGGAAAGGCAAGTTCAGGTACCGGACCAAAAGCCTTCTTCCTGACATCAATTCTGACGTCGGAGAGGAAGTTCCGGGCCAGCCAACCGCTGCCTGGCTGGCTCGGAACTTCCTCTCTGATGTCAGAATTGATGTCGGGCAAAAGGCTTCTGGGCCGGCACCTGGACTTGCTTTTCCTGCGGTTGCAGCAAAGACAGGAAAGTAGCAGCGGGCGGCATCGTCAGATCAGGGAAGGGGAGAGGAGCAGAAGAATTGGGTAGGCTTCATAGGGAGTGAGAGAGGCAGACAGACAGGCAGGGAGTCCTGTAGTTAGCGTTCTCATATTC
Organism: Geotrypetes seraphini; assembly: GCF_902459505.1. NCBI lineage: Eukaryota > Metazoa > Chordata > Amphibia > Gymnophiona > Dermophiidae > Geotrypetes > Geotrypetes seraphini. The sequence continues at coordinate 158,683,046 of NC_047088.1, read as the reverse complement.
AGCGCGGCAGGGAGGGAGGCTGGCTGGCTTCGGTGAGGAGGAGTGGGACAAAGGCTGGAACCAGTGAGAGGGAGGCAGGCAGACAGGCTGGCTTTGGCAAGGGAGGGGCACTAAGGACATAGGAAGGGGCACTAAGGACAGAGGAATGAGGCACTGGGGGCACTAAGGACATGGGAAGGGGCACTAAGGACAAAGGAAGGAGGCACTGGGGACACTAAGGACATGGGAAGGAGGCACTGGGGCACTAAGGACATGGGAAGGGACACTAAGGACATAGGAAGGAGGCACTGGGGGCACTAAGGACATATGAAGGAGCACTGGGGTAACTAAGGACATGGGAAGGGGCACTAAGGACAGAGGAAGGAGGCACTGGGGACACTAAGGACATGGGAAGGAGGCACTGGGGCACTAAGGACATGGGAAGGGACACTAAGGCCATAGGACGGAGGCACTGGGGGCACTAAGGACATGGGAAGGGGCACTAAGGACATAGGAAGCACTAAGGACATAGGACATAGGGGGCACTAAGGACATGGCAAGGGGCACTAAGGACATAGGAAGGAGGCACTGTGGGCACTAAGGACATAGGAAGGAGTACTGAGGCCACTAAGGACATGGGAAGGGGCACTAAGGACATAGGAAGGAGCACTGGGGGCACTAAGGACATGGGAAGGGGCATTAAGGACATAGGAAGGAGCACTGGGGGCATTAAGGACATGGGAAGGAGGCACTGGGGGCATTAAGGACATAAGAAGGAGTACTGGGGGCACTAAGGACATGGGAAGGGGCACTAAGGACATAAGAAGAAGGCACTGGGGGCATTAATGACATAGGAAGGAGCACTGGGGGCACTAAGGACATGGGAAGGAGGCACTGGAGGCACTAAGGACATAAGAAGGAGCACTGGGGGCACTAAGGACATGGGAAGGAGGGAATAGAAAGGGATAATTGTTGGGCATGAGTGCAGAAAGAAATGAAAGAAAGGTTGCGCAGTCAGAAGGAAACGCAACCAAAGACTCATGAAATCACCAGAGAGTAAAGGTAGGAAAAAATGAATTTTATTTTCAATTTGGTGATCAAAATGTGTCAGTTTTGAGAATTTATATCTGCTGTCTATATTTTGCACTATATTTGTCTATTTTTCTATACTGAGGTGACATTGCATATTTTAAAGTCATCTGCCTTGACATCTTTGAGAACCCCCCAAATATAAATAATAATTAACATTTCCTCTGCGTATAGTGTGCTTTGTGGTTTTTAATTTTATGTGTACATGAAAAATGAATGGGATAATTTGGGGGCGGGGCTAGGGCATGATTGTGGCGGGGCAAGGGCGGGATTGGGGTGGGGCGAGGGCAGGTTTGGGGAGGTGGGATTGACAATTAATAGATGTCAGTTTTGATGAAAAAAATAAATGGTCATGTTATGTATACTGTATGTACTCGTATTGCAAGACTTTGTTTAGAACAGTCACTATACTCCTGCAGCGTCAGAGAGAAAAGAACCATCGGCCCAGTTCTGATGTGTGTATGCTCTATGTACTTGTATTGCAAGACCTTGCTTGTATATCAGTGGTCTCAAACTCGCGGCCCTCCAGGTATTATTTTGAGGCCCTCGGTATGTTTATCATAATCAAAAAAGTAAAATAAAACAGTTTCATGATCATATGTCTCTTTAGCTATAAATTACAATATTATTATTAAGACTTAGCCAAAAGGAAAGATTTATAAACTATAAAGAGTTTTACCTCATGCAAAATTGTCATTTCTTTAATAAGACATTAACTATTTTTTTCTGAGGCCCTCTAAGTGCCAATAAATCCAAAATGTGGCCCTGCAAAGGGTTTGAGTTTGAGACCACTGTTGTATATCAAGGTAAAATTTAATAAAACGTTTTGCTTGTCTTGCAAAACACTTGCAAACCAAGTTACTTGCAATCCAAGGTTTTACTGTACTTATTTTTGTATTTGGTCAATTTTCTATACTGTTCTCCCCAGGGAGCTCAAAACGGTTTACATTAATTTATTCAGGTACCCAAGCATTTTTCCCTGTCTGTTCTGGCGGGCTCACAATCTTTCTAATGTACCTGTGGCAATAGGGGGATTAAGTGACTTGCCCAGGGTCACCTATAAATTTTGCATCAGATTAAAAGAAAAAGGAACGTATATGCATGTTTTCCTCTTGAAACTTGCATTGTGGTCCTTGTCTGCTGTCAGTTGCTTTATTTCTATCTAATTTATCACTTCTGTGCTTGCAATGGAATCTGATGGGTGACTAAGGGCTAGATTCACTAAGCAAACCGATTGTGTACCTATCAGTTTGCGAGCCCTTTGTGACCCAATTTCCCTCTGACCCGATTCATTAACCTGTGTCCCGATCATCCTCCAATTTTGGCATACAAATGAGGGGAAACGGCATTCAAATTAGAGAATGACACAGGGAAAAAATTTATCACCATTCCCGCCCCATCCCTGCGAGCTCAGTCTCCGTCCCTGCCCCGTCCTTGTGAGCTCGGTCCCGTCACTGCCTTGTCCCTGTGAGCTCGGTACCGTCCCCGCCTTGCAAACTGTTAGATCCCACCCTCACAAGCCTCAAATAGTTATGTTTTTATACTGAACTTACTTTATTAAAGTATACAAAGAGACAATATTCTGTATAATTGTCATTTTATAAATACAAATAATACAGAGCAAGGATCAACAAAATCCCTGTCTTCCCTCCCTTTCACAAATATCCCCTCCACTACTGTGAAAACTGAAGAAACCAAATTACTACAGAATGCTACATAGAAAAATCAAGCTAACAGAATACTTCAGTCACACATGGCAGGAATAGTGTTAGGGGAATGCAACTAGGACAACTACCCCCCCCCGTTGGAGAGAGCCCTAAGCCAGCTGGAAGCTAAAGAAGCACAGCCAGGGCTTTGCGGTCCCCAGTTATGTCTAATACCAGCTCTAGCAGGATACATATTTCAAAGCTGAAATATTCTAATCACAAAATATAAAATACATTTATTTTTTTCTACCTTTTGTTGTCTGGTAATTTTATTCTTTAAATCACATTGTCTCAGGCTTTGGTTTTTGGATTCCTTCTTTCTTCATCATGGCATGGCTAGCTCCTGAAGGTAAAATTGGCACAAGAGGAGCTGGGGAGGAGATGCTGAGTCTGACCCAGGTGCAAGACTTTTCACCACTTCCACGAGGCGGTGAAAGGTCTTGCCCCCATTTCTGCGGTAAACCTGTTGCAAATGTCTCTATTCCTGCAGATTTACTGCGGTGACCATGGTTTACTGCGGTAAACAGTCCCCGTATCATTCTCTAATTCAAATTATGGCAGGCAGCGATTCACAAACCAAAACCCTGCAACACCGACTGGGCTGGCCAATCACAAACAAGCGATTGCCGAGGACCTTTCCAATTGCCCTACCTTCTGCCACCCTGCTCTCTGCCCTGATTTTCTGCTCTCTGCCCCAAACTCCTGCTTTCAGCCCTGATCTCCTGCTTGCCCCAAACTACTGCAGCCCCGACTCTCCTGCATGTCCCGATCTCCTGCTGCCCTGAACTCCTGCAGACCCGACTCTCCCACCTGCCCCGAACTCTGCATGTGCAGACCATCTACAGGCAAGGAAGATGGAAATGCAGGACTAGAGAGAGGGGTGATAGGAAACAGGAGAAAGAGAGAGAAAGGCAGCAATAGGAGTGCTGGAGAGTGGAGAGAGAGAGATGAGAATAGCTGGTGGGTAGATGAGAGCTGAAAAGGGAACTAGGGTCTAGAGGATGAAAGAAGAATGAGGGTAAAATCAAATGGCAGATATAAACACAGAGAAAAGTGGGAAAAACCATAAAAAGGAAAGATTAGTGGCTGACAAATGTAGCAAAGAAATGGAAAGGCAAACCTGATGGACAGACAAAAGGAAAGTGGTAAAAAGACTGGGGCCAGCCCGAAAAGGAAGAAAAAAAAAAAAGCCCAAACAACAAAGTTAGATGAGACGCTGGATAGAATGGCATAGAACAAGGACAGACAGTGGATTGAAAGGATAGAGAGGGCAGGTGTCATCATGATGGGAGGGGGGGGGGGAATAGAGAGTGCAAAGAGATCAGATGCTGGAAGGAAGGACGAGAGTGAATAGAAGATGAGGAAAGCAGAAACCAGAGATGAAAAAGGTTAAAAAAAATTCTTTTTTTTCTTGTTTTAGGATAAAGTAGCTATACTAATAAATGTTTATAAATAGAAAATGGAAATAAGGTGATATTTTTATTGAACTAATTTTAATACATTTTTGATGAACTTTCAAAGGCCAAAACCCCCTTCCTCAGGTCAAGACAGGATACTGTAACAGCAATATTCCATATTCCATGCAATATTCCATGCTACCAATACAAGGCAAGCAGTGGCTTCCCCATGTCTTTCTCAATAACAGACTATGGACTTTTCTTCCAGGAACTTGTCCAAACCTTTCTTAAAACTAGCTACACTATCCGCTCATACCACATCCTCTGACAACGAGTTCCAGAGCTTAACTATTCTCTGAGTGAAAAATTTCCTCTTATTGGTTTTAAGAGTACCGTATTTTTTTTGCTCCATAAGATGCACCTGACCATAAGACGCATTCAAGATTTAGAGGAGGAAAACAAGAAGAAAAACATTCTAAACCAAATTCTCCCTGCCAGGCTCTACACCGAATCCCACACTCCTTGCCAGGCTCTGCAGCCTGTCCCACTCCCTCCCAGGCTCTGTACCCTGTCCCCTCTCTGGTGGTCTAGTGGTAGGCCGAGACAGGGCACAAGGCAGGCCAGGACAGGGCAGGACAGGCAGGCCTAGTGGCAGGACAGGCAGGCATGCAGGGCCCCCACCCCACCCCCTGAAAGGGCCCCCCACCCGGAGGCAGGCAAGGTCCCCCCTACTTTAATTTCTCCGGCCTTCCAGAGCTGTACGGCAGGAGCTTTCAGCCTCCTGCCCTAACATTCAGCTTTCTCTCCAGTGACAGGCAGAGTCGGAGCGGCAAGAAGGCAGGTGAAAGTTTTTTGCTTACTGCCTTGCCGCTCCGTGAATGGCGGTCCAGCCCTACAGCCTCCTGTCCTTCTCTCCTTTCTCCCCCCGAATTGCACTGGCAGCGGCAGAGTACAAGCAGGTAGGTGTGAGTTTTTTTGCTTCTTGCCTTGTCCCGCATCGCTCTGTGAATGGGGGGGGGGGGGGAAGGTGCATTTTAGAGTGAAAAATACGGTATTTCCCTGTAACTTCACTGCAATGTTTAAGTTGCTGGCCTCTTTCTAGGTAAACCCTTGTTATGCGACTCATGGAGTATTACTAAAAAAATATTTTTCATATAAAAGGGGGGGTGTTAAAAAAATGATGGGTCCTGGGTGTCAAATATACTAGGTACACCACTGCATAGAATTTATTTTGAGAGGGAAAACCTTTAGCTGTTATGATCAAGTTTTATTAACCAGGAGGCCGCTGTGCTTCTATGTTCAGTTGTATTTCAGTGCTCCCATTTTCCTAGCTGCAGGCCATAAGAGGCAAGTTGTAGACAAATTTTAGTGGCATAAATGTTGTGGTAATGATTTATTTTACAAATATTTACAACCATAGTCCAAAATTATGGTGTTGTGTTCCTGTAAAGAAGTAGTTATTTGACCAATAATAAAAAAGAGCTATGATGACCCTGAAGATTTGGATTGATTTTGTCCAATTTTTCATCTGTCTTTTCTGGGCAAATTAATTAAAAAAATAATGGTGCCCTAGTTAGAAACTAATAAAAATGGCCCAGGGACAGATAAGTTTTCACTTAGGGCTCCTTTTACGAAGCCGCATTAGCGGTTTAACACGTGTAATAGCGCACGCTAATTCGCTGGCCGCACTAGCCTCTACCTCTCGATCAGGTGGTAGTTTTTCGGCTAGCGTGGGGGTTAGCGCGTGATAAAAAGTCAATGATAAAAAGTCATAACCCCGCCTCCAGCCAAAGCACTTAAAGCGCAAGCTTTTTTTGCTTTGTCAACCGAAGTTCAGACCCCCTTGTGAGAAAAGTGTTGCCCACAGAAGAGAAGGACTCTGCAGACTTTGGACCCTTGACTCTTATTTACATTGTGTGTAAACCAGAGTGTGAACTCTTCCCCCCATGCAATCCGCTAAGAAGATCGACTGTCGGCTCCGGGCGGCTTTCCCGCAGAGGAGAGAATCCTGCATTCACCGTGGGCCTCATCTGGGGCAGCCTCCTTGGAGCGGCTGGGGCACGGGCAGTGTGTCTGAGAGGGAATGCATGGATGGGAGAACATCGCAGGGGAGGAGACATAGGCATCCTGGGACTGTCTGCCAAGTCTCTTCCCTGAAAAAGCCCTTTCTAGAAACGTCAATCGCTCCTCCTAAACTTACTTGCTCCACTTCATCACTGACGCTGAAACCGTGGATTGAAGACAAAGTTTTATTTTATTTTTCTTTCCAGCTTATGATTTATCTTTAATCTTATCTATTGTTTTGCCTTTTGTCTTTGTTTTGTTCTATTTCTATCATTTAAATTTCTCCAGAATTCTACTGTTCAACGGCTCCCCCTTCTGCTTCTATTCCTTTCTCTCCTCTCTTCTACCTTCCAAAGTATTTAGATCAATGCTGTCTTGTTAAAATGTTTATTTTATTTTTATTTTTCCTCTAACTCTACTTTTCACTTCTCTATTACCCTCCAGGTACTTTAGTTAGATTGTGAGCCTTCGGGACAGTAAGGGAATTTTTCAAGTACCTTTCTTATTTCTAATCTTAATGTATATTTTCTGTAAACCGCTTAGAACCTAACGGATGTAGCGGTATATAAGAAATAAATTACATTACATTACATTACAATGTGCGATAAAGCCGCTAATGCGGCTTCGTAAAAGGAGCCCTTAGGGCAGGGGTGTCCAATGTCGGTCCTCGAGGGCCGAAATCCAGTCGGGTTTTCAGGATTTCCCCAATGAATATGCATTGAAAGCAGTGCATGCACATGCATATTAATTGGGGAAATCCTGAAAACCCGACTGGATTGCGGCCCTCGAGGACCGACATTGGACACCCCTGCCTTAGGGTTTAGCATAGAAACAACCTTTGTATCACTAATAGATAATTATCTTTGGATATGGGGGTACGATTATGTTGTTTGTTCGTCTAGCAGCCTTTAACTAGGGTTACCATATGGCTCCTGAAAAAGGAGAACGGATTAAGATATCCGGGTTTTACTTCCATTGCTTTCAATGGAAGTAAAACTCAGAAGTCTCGATCCATTCTTCTTTTCTGGAGCCATATGGTAACCCTACCTTCAACACTGCTGAAGAACGTAGCAGGTTTTGGTGTCAGGAGCAAGTTTCTGGAATGGTCTGTTAGAAAAAAAAGGTTAGGCTCCTAGCTGGGAATTAAAATAGGGTGTTCTGCAAAGGTTCATCTTGTTCCCTGCCCTCTCTAATGTTTATACAACCATTGCAAAAATGATTGAGAAATCAGTGTTGAATATATTGTGAGCTGAGAGGAAATTGCTTTAATAAACTGTATTGATTAAACACCTGCTGGGCAGAGCTTGGCCATTGGTTGCAGTGCATCAAATTAAAACCGGACCATGAAGTGACGGACCTTTTATGGGTAAGGAATTGGGGTATGCAGGCCATCATTTTTTTATTTGGTTCACTTTCCTATACCCTTCACAAGATTTTTCATTTTGTGTTTTGTTTCAGGGATAACTTCATCAATGCTGCACACAACATTTTCATTTCTATAAAAAGTACTATAATGACTACAAAGGCAAGAAGGCACTATGACAGAAGACTACAAATGAAGAATGGATACAAATTCCTATGACGTCTGAAATGATATGGGAAATGTCAGTGATGTTCCCCACGTCATAGAAACATAGAAATTGACGGCAGATAAGGGCCACGGCCCATCCAGTCTGCCCACCCTAATGACTGTCCTCTGCCTTTACTTTGCGAATAGATCCCACGTGTCGATCCCATTTGGCCTTAAAATCAGGCACGCTGTTGGCCTCAATCACCTGAAGTGGAAGACCATTCCAGCGATCTACCACCCTTTCGGTGAAAAAGAATTTCCCGGTGTCACCGTGCAGTTTCCCGCCTCTGATTTTCCACGGGTGTCCTCTTGTTGCCGTGGGACCCTTGAAAAAGAAGATATCCTCCTCTGCATCGATGCGGCCTGTGAGATACTTGAACGTCTTGATCATGTCTCCCCTCTCTCTGCGCTCCTCGAGCGAGTATAGCTGTAATTTATCTAACCGTTCTTCGTACGGGAGATCCTTCAGTCCCGAGACCATCCGGGTGGCCATTCTCTGGACCGATTCCAGCCTCAGCACATTTCATGTTGTTTTAAATCTGAAAAAGGAAAACAACCACTAAATTTCCCCTGTATAAATAGTGACCGGTCAAATATGCGCAGGACATTGGTGCGCCGACAATTCCGCCCCAAACATATGCGTGCAGGACAAATTTGCCCTGCCCCCCCACCCCTATGCCTTCCCGTTTGCGCTCTGAGGGGGGGGGCGGGGTGTTGGGGGGAATACCCCCAATCCCCTGCATTCTCCGTTTCTTTTCATTTGTATTTCTCCCATTTTTCTCTTGTTTTCAAGCATGTCATGTCTCAGTCAATGATAAGTACAGTGGAACCTCGGTTTGCAAGTAACGTGGTTTGCGAGTGTTTTGCAAGACGAGCACAACACTAAGCAAACTTTCGTCTCACAAACCGAGCACTGCCCCGATAAACGAGCACTTACACTGCAGGAAGCGCCACTTCAGAGGGATTCCTCTTCCGTCTGTCAGCCAGGCTTCCATGCCGGGTGCCTTCCGCATGTTGGAGAGCCTCTATATGAGCTACGCAGCCGAATGCCGTCCCACTTGCATATTGTGTATGATCACGCACAACGTCAATCATCGACGTTGTGTATGATCATACACAACTTGCAGGTGGGATGGCACTTGGCTGCGTAGGCTGAGATAGAGGCTCTCCAACATGCAGAAGGCACCCGGCGTGGAAAACTGGCCGGCGGACGACAGAGGAATCCCCCTGAAGCGGCACTGTGGGGTTCTCCAGTGGCTGGCAGACGGAGGAGGCAGACGGAGACGGCGCTGCAGCACTTGGCACCCGACAGGTAGACACCCCTGGGCCACCCCTCGCCACTTCCTTGGCACCTTTTGGGTTCTGGAACTAATTGTCAGCATTGTCATTATGACCTATGGGGACATGTGCTTTGATATACGAGTACTTTGGATTACGAGCATGTTTCTGGAATGAATTATGCTCGTAAACCAAGGTACCACTGTATGTTAAACGACCTCCCCTTTTTTATATTTTATATTGTAAACCGTTTAGAATTATGATTAGCGTTTCATCAAATTTTAATAAACTTGACATGAAACTTGACAGTGTACCGTATTTTCAATAGTGTGCAACATTGCTCAATAATGCATTGTTTATCAGTAGATGCACTATTAAAGAATAGTGTATGCTATTGTGCCACAGTGTACACCATTTACAATAGTCTCCATGATTATAAAAAGCAAACAAAAAATCTCATATAAAGGAAACTAAACAAAACTAGTCTATTTCAGATTATGGTCAGAGATCCTGAGGCTCAATGCTGGTACAGGTCTGCCACAAACAGAATGAAGACCAGAACTGAACTGAACAAGGTGAAAGGGGATAGACTCAGAATTCACCCCTAGGCTCTCGAGACTACGATGGGAACTCACGGCAGCCATTTTGGATGACTGATCTGCATGGGGCAGGAGTGTAGGAAGATTGCTCTTGCCCCGAAAGATCGCTAGACCACCAGGTAAGGTCCGGGGAGGTCCGGGAGATGGGAGGGAGGAAGAAGTGATTCAGGTTTTAGGAAATTGCGAATAATCGAAATAGCAAGTCCTAAAACCGCGAATCGCGAGGGTGAAGTGTAATCACATGCAGCAGGAAGACAGAAAAAGCACAGTGAGATTGACCAACGGGGTGAATCAGGAATTCATCAAGGTTGTCCATATATAGCAGTGACAGAAAAGAGGCTCTCTGTGTTCAGATTGTTTCTTTGATAATAACTTGAAGTGAGGGGTTGGATTAAGGAATAGAGTAACTTTGCTTTGCTCTGATCAGTGCTGACCACTCCAACTTCAGATTAGAGAGCTGCACGGGAACGGGGACGACGGGAATCATGCATGATCCGCGGGGATCCCGTGGGTTCCCCCTTCGGGTCGCGGGGATCCTGTGGGGACGCCTCCGAGGGTTGCGGGGTTCCGGCGGGGTTGGATGTGAGGCTCGTCTTCTCCCTACGATGTCAGCGCTGACGTCGGAGGGAGGGCTTAAGCAAAGCCCTCCCTCCCTCCAACGTCAGCGCTGACATCAGGAAGACTTCCGTTTCGATCGGCTGTGTGCTGCGATTGGCAGTGGCGTTCCAAGGGGAGGGGGGGAGGGTGGTTCGCCCCGGGTGCAGCCATAGGGGGGGTGCACAGCTGGCCAGGTCCCCTTACCTTTGTGGTGCTTCCTCCGACCGACCGACAACAGGCCCGGTCTGACAAACCTCCCTGCCCTGTAGCCGTGAATCTAAATTACCTTCTTACAGCAACTTCAATACTCCAGCTGCTGTAAGAAGGTAATTTAGAGATTTGTCGGACCGGGCCTGTTCTGTTGTCAGTCGGGCGGGGAAGCGCCACAAAGGTAAGGGGCAGGGAAGGAGAAAGGGAGGAAAGGTGGAGTGGAGAGGAAAAGACGCTTAAGGGAAATGGGTAAAACTGAGGGGAGAGAAGGACACTGAAAGCACTGGGGAAGACAAAGGGGTGGAGAAGGACGCTGAAAGGAAATGGGGAAGATGGGGGGGGGAGAAGGACGCTGAAAGCACATGGGGAAGACATAGGGGGAGAAGGATGCTGAAAGGACATGAGGAAGATGGAGGGAGTGAAGGATGCTGAAAGGACATGGGGAAGACAGAGGGGGGAGAATGACACTGAAAGCACATGGGGAAGACAGAGGGGGAGAAGGACACTGAAAGCACATGGGGAAGACAGAGGGGGATAAGGACGCTGACAGGACATTGGGAAGATGGGGAGGAGAAGGACGCTGAAAGGAAATGGGGAAGAGAGAGTGGGGAGAAGACGCTGGCAGGGAAGAAGACAGAGATGCCAGACTATGGGGGAGCGGAGGGAAGAAGATGGGTGCCAGACCAATTTGGAAGGGGGGAGAAAGGGAGAGGCACAGTAACAGAGCAAATGGAAGATGCAGAGAGAAGAGAGATAGTGGATGGAAGGAATTGAATGAGAACATGAGGAAAACAGAAATCAAGCAACAAAGGTAGGAAAAAAATTCTATTTCTTTTCTTTTCTTTTTTTTTTGCTTTAGGATAAAGTAGTATATTAGTTGTGTTGATAAAAATTTATAAACATTAGAGGCTCTGGTAGAAACCCGTTTACAAAGTATGTATTCTTCCCAATTAATATTTCCAAATTAATAAAGTCCTTTTGCTTTTTTGTAAATGGGTTTCTACCAGAGCCTTTAATTCAGTTGCATAATTAAATGAAATAACTATTTCTGTAGTTTATAGGGAAAGGTGGAGACAGAGGGGATTCTTTGCGGGGACAGAGGGGATTCCTCGCGGGGACAGGTGGGGACGGAGGGATTTCTCATGGGGATGGGTGGGGATGGGTGGGATTCCTCATGGGGATGGGTGGGGATGGGTGGGATTTCTGTCCCCGCGCAACTCTACTTCAGACCCTTCCCTTCTCCCTGCAGGATGGAGGTTGGGGGTGTACTATATTAGGGGACATAGAGGTTCTCATGTTCTCTGGTCTGACTCGGGTAACAGGGGAAACTAGGTATAGCAGAAAAATTTGTTGTACCCTGTCACCAAGCCAGAAATGCAAACCAATCACGGACAATACAAACCAGCACTAGGAGTTGGGCATCATCTTTGCAGTGCACCTCCTCTGTAATTATATCATACTTACGAGGGCCGACTGAAGAATATAGTATGGGAACAACCAAGAGACCCAAATATAGAAAAAAACGTAAAAAAATTTTTTTCGAACGTTCACATGTTGTTATAGGAGGCTTGTGATCCCTAAATCAGTGTTTTTTTTTATTTTGACATTTTAGTAACTTTTGGGGAGGATGTTGTAAAATTGCAACGCTGGGCCTGTAAGGTAGCAGAATTTCAATAGTGTCACTCTCTCTCTGAACACATGTAAGGAATAATTAAAAGTTTACAGCTTATAAAGACCCACCTAAGTTTATGTATATACACAACAACAATAGTATAATAAAGAAAAAAGTAATTTTTATTATCAATTTAATACAAAAAATGAGTATCATATAAAAACGCAAATTTTTCCCTGTGAAGCGCCCATTGACTTCTATCAGCGGTAATCAAGAAATTTCGTGTTTTTGCACAAAAAATTTCATGTTAGCGCAAATCTTTTGGCAGTTTTGTCCCAGCGTTGAATCTTCTCCACTGGTTGTGGGCCAGCAAAGGAAGACACAAGTGTAACCTGTCTGTTGTCAAACCATTTCACAGCACAAATGTTGTGATTTGACTCCACTCTGACATCAAAGCTTCCTCTTCCCTTTTTCTTCAAGCTTTTCTCATCCTCAAGATTACAGTTTGGAAGGCGCACTTGTCTGGCTGTTCCTGTGTAATGAATTCCACAATCCAGCAGCCTAACTATCAATGGGATGCTGGTGAAAAAGTTGTCTGCATAGATAATAATAATAATAATAATAATAACTTTATTCTTGTATACCGCAATACCATGGAAGTTCAATGCGGTTAACAATAGAAGAGACTGTACATTTACAGCGATGATACATATTACAGTGTTGTTACATTTACAGAGATGTTACATAAATAGCAATAATAAAAAGGCATATACTAAAGAAGAGACAGTACGTATATAGCGATGTTACATGTTATAGCGGTGGTAAATGGAGGCAATGAAAAGGCAGGGCAATTAGGTAAAACAGAAATTGAGAAAGAGAGGCCATAGTGGCTTGGGAGGGGGGCGTAGTCAGAGGGAATGGAGGCATGTCGAGGTCAGTAGGATGCAGGGAAGGAGGGAAGGCAGCGTTAGCGGAATTTGTCGAAGAGGTAGGTTTTTAGTGACTTCCTGAACAGGTGGTAGGGCGGGGAGTTGGAGATGAGGGCGGTAAGGCAATTGTTCCATTTGCCCGCTTGGAATGCTAGGGTTCTATCAATGAATCTCTTGTAGAGGCAGCCTTTTAGGGAGGGAAAGGTGAATAGGTGGGCGTTTCGTGTGCGAGAGGGGCCTGCTATTTCAAGGTGCTCAGACAAGTAGATTGGGGAAGATCCTGTAAGAGTTTTGAAACAGAGGCAGGCGAACTTAAAGATGATCCTTGCCTCAACTGGAAGCCAATGGAGTTTAGTGTAGTAGGGGCTAACATGGTCATATTTTTTGAGATCATAGATGAGGCGGACGGCCGCATTTTGGACTGTTCTAAGACGTTTGATGGTATTTTTATAGGATCCCAGGTAAATAATGTTGCAGTAGTCTAATATGCTTAATACCAGAGATTGAACGAGTAGACGGAAGGCTTGGTGGTCGAAGTAGCGTTTGATGGTGCGCAGTTTCCAGAGGGTACAGAAACATTTTTTCACCTGGGCACTGGTATGGTCATCGAAGGTTAGGGTGCGGTCCAGGATGACTCCAAGGATTTTTATGGTGGGTAAGATAGGGTAATCTAGCCCATTCAATCTGAGGGAAGTGTTTGTTAATTTGTGGTTGGGACTCGCTAGGAAGATTTTGGTTTTTTCAGAGTTCAATTTTAATTTGAGTTTTGAGGTCCACAGTTCTAACTTGGTGAGGATAGATGCGATGAGTTTTTCCGTTTCTAGAGTGAGTGAGGTAATGGGGACAATGATGGTGATGTCATCTGCGTATATGAACGATTTTAGGTTAGAGTTTGCTAGGCTTCGTGCCAGAGGGGTCAAGTAAATATTGAATAGGGAGGGGGATAGGGGAGAGCCTTGTGGGACTCCACAAGGGTTACGCCAGTGGTGGGAGAAGGCTCCATTAGTGTGGACCTGGTAGGTACGGTTTGTTAGGAAGCCTGTGAACCAATCTATTACCTGTCCGGAGATGCCGATGGAGTCAAGGCAGTTGAGCATAATGTCGTGGTCGACCAGGTCGAAGGCACTACTCAGGTCGAATTGAAGTATCAGGGCGCTTTTACCCAGAGAGAACAGGTGGAGGAGGTAATTTGTCAGGGCAGCTAGGACGGTTTCGGTGCTATGATTTGGGCGGAAACCGGACTGGGAGTCATGAAGAATATTGAACTTGTCGAGGTAATTCGTAAGGTTGTTGTTGACAAGACCTTCCATGAGTTTTTGGAAGAGTGGTATGTTGGCGATGGGTCTGTAGTTGGTGATGGAAGAGATTGGCTCCTTGGGTTGTTTAGGGATTGGGGAAATGAGGATGTGGCCAAGTTCGGACGGGAAGTATCCCGTGGACAGGCATAGAGATACCCAATTGAAGAGTTCTGCTTTGAATGATGGGGGGGGCGCATTTCATGATGGTGGGAGGACAAGTATCTAATAGGCAGTTGGAATTGGCGTATTTAGAATAAAGTTCGAGGAATAGATTCCAGTCAGGATTTACAAAGGAGGTCCAGGACATGTCGGCTATTGAACCTTCAGTATCTGCTGCGCATAGGTTGAGTGGGGGATCGGGGCTGTGAGCTGAAAGAGACAGTTTTAGAGTGTGGATTTTGTTCGCGAAGTGGTCGGCTAGAGTGATTGCGGAGGGAGGGAGGTCGGAGGTGGAGCGTTTGTAGTTGTGACTATGTGGAAGTGTGGAAGCAAGTTTCATCACAACATCCCCTGATAGTCCAAGTTCAGATCTTGCCCGTATTCCATTCACACTGCCTTGGTACACATCAAAATCACAAAGTATACCAGAGATTCCAGTCCTTGCCCACAGCTTGAACCCCCATGGGTTTGGCTTGCCACGCATGTACTGTTTGATGCTGCTGAATTTCCCCCTGAAAGGGATCATCATTTCATCAACAGAGTTATGTTCTTCAGGGACCACTTTTAGGCATTTCTCTCTGAAAGCATCAAGCCATGGTCTGAGTTTCCAGAGTTTGTCACTTTTTTGTTCCATCTCAGACACGGTTAGATTGTTCACAAAATGTAATGATGTCAACAGAGACTGGAATCTGTTTCGTGACATTACATCAGCGACAGGACTGTATCTTGTGTCTGCTTCCCAGTACATACGGACTCCAGGCATTTGGACAAGACCCATCTTCAGATACATGCCAATCATCTGCTCTATTTCCTTTGTGTTTGTGTTTATAGATGATCCTTTCTTCTGAAAACTGTACTGATTTGTGTTATCTGCCAGAGCGTTGATCATATCTTCTGTCACAAACTTCTGAAAGTACTCCAGTGGTGTGCAGAGGGAATGGACATCATTACTCCAAAGCAGGCAACAGGGTTGTATGACTTCATGGCCAGATAAACAGACCTATTTACACATTCAACCATCCAATGGTGTTGCAGAACTGAACAATAGGTTCTATTAGTAATGTACATGAAGTTTTAAAAAGAAAAAAAATGGGGGAGGGTTTATTTTGTAGCCTTAAATGTGATGTTGTAATATTACAACACTGGGTCTCTGGGGGTTAAATAAGCAGAAAGATAAGTTGCTGAAGTTTTACAGCATGAGTGATGACCAGAAATTAGTTTATGGTCTTATGGTCTGTCTTTTTCTGACTTAACATTACCATTCCAAAATCAAAAAAATTCCAGAAACCAAAATATGCCTGGGCCCAAGGATTTCAGATAAAGGATCTTATACCTGTAATGGTATTGTATTATGATTGCTTTTCCTTTCTTACAGTGTTTGGACCTTTAGTCCACCTTTCTGAATAATGTGTTGCGCAGCAAGTCCCTGTCCCAAAGAGTGTGGAGGGGCATAATCAAAAAAACGTCTAAGTCCCCTTTTGGTCTAAGGCCTTAAACGTTGAAAGTAGAAGCAGGGAAAATGTCCATTATAAAAAAAAACATCCAAAAGGAGGTTTTTTTTTATAATGGCCTGCCTCTACGTTCAGCTGTTTAAACGCCCAGACCACCACTATGTCTAAACTTACACCATATAATCAACCTAAAAAAAGTCTAAGTCCCAAACGCCAAAAACAAGGGCTTTTAGGCGAAGGAGGAGCCTTAGGGCCTGATTGGCCCAGGAGCCTCAAACCCATCCCACAGGGGGTTCAGGGGGGATGGCTATCGTGGGAGGGGGGAGCATCGAGGGCAGGAGGGCCTGGGTTCCCTCCTGCCTGTATCTTAGTGGGGGTGGGGGGTTCACCGGACAGGAGGGCTTGGGCTCCCTCCTGCCCGATCGTAGTTGAGGGGGAGGGCTGATTGCCCTGCTGCGATGCTCACCCCGAAGTGCCGCGGTTCAGAGGGGGGTGGGCGATCACCATTGCGGAAGGAGAAATGAGCCATCTCTCCTGTAGCGATAGTTGCAGTAGGCGGTAGACAGGTTGCTGGGACCGCTGAGCTGCAGCGATCAGCTCAGCGGCCCCTTTTTCGGCACTTATACCTGTTTTGACTTGGTCTAAGTCAAAACGTATAAGTGCCGACTAGACAACCTGCCTAAACTTTTGGTTATACCTGGTGTAAGTCGGCCCACCTCCTGCCCTTTCCCCTCTCTAAAAACGCCTCTTTTTGCTCTATGCATTTAGAGGCAGGGGAAAGGGCTAAGCTTGTTTAAGATATGACTAAAACTAGCTTCGATTATGGGTACTTGGACAATCAGGCTTTTTGATCGTCCAAGTACCCATTTAGGCCACTTTTTAGACATTTTTTTTTTTATTATGAGCCCCTTAGAATTTAACAGCTGGATTTACCAAAGTGTGCCAACTCTGGTAATGTGTGCTATTTGTAAATGGATCCTGTAGTAAATAGCATGCCGTAATGTAGTAGCACCTTTCAGTAAATCTAGCCCTAAGTGGCAGTCTGAAATAATATGAGATAAAAGGCTAGATTTATAAGGTGTGCTGATATGTTACCATGCACTAACACTGTTAATGCATATTACTAGTAAAAAAGGTCTTGCCGTAAATAGTGCATGTTAATATGGTAGAATCTTTTTTATTATTATTACGAAATCGTTTTTATTGGTAAAGAGAATAACAACTCACAACCACAGAACACAGATAAGGATTGTAACTTTCCCAACAACAGGCAAAGGAGGGACACCTCCCCCCCCCCCTAAGAGGACTGGACTCTGATGTCCTCTCAGGGAACAAAGAGCCCCAAAGACCCCCTAACAGACATGGTAGAATCCATTTTAATGAATCCAGCCTACCTGAAAAAGGTACCTGAAAAAGACTGGGACAATATGAGATAAAGGGCTAGGTTCATTAATGTATGCTACTGTGTTATATACCATATATTAACACCATTGGTGCATGTTGTAAGTGAATACGGTAGGTCTTACAGTAAACAAACTCAGAACCATCAGAAAATATTTTGATGCAGTATCATTCCGCTTATTGGTTCAATCTTTCATTCTAAGCACACTTGACTACTGCAACATCATTTATTTAGGTACCTTCAAAAAAACCCTACAAAGACTCCGAATCATCCAAAATTCAGCGGTTCGACTGATCTTTGGGCTGAGAAAATGGAAACACATCAGTCCCTACTATCAAAAACTTCACTGGTTGCCCTTGGAAGCACGAGTTTTGTTAAAAATTTTTTGCCTTTGCTATAAAGCTATTTTCAGCTTGGCCCCTATGTACCTGGTTTCTCAATTTAATCTGGGCAGTTCCATCAGGATTCATTTGTTCTCCTTTCCATCATTAAAGGATTGCCGCTACAAAAGATACCTGGACAGAACTCTTGCCTCCCAGGCAGGTAAATGGAATGACTGGCTGGCTAACATCATCTTCCACTCCTCATATTACCTCAATTTTAGAAAATCAATAAAAACGAATTTGTTTAACCGCCTGTAACCTATGAATCTATTGCTTCACTCCTCCCATCCTGTATCTTATTTATTGTTGACTTTGCTTGTAACTTCTTTGACATTGTATTGTAACTACTTCAATGACCTTGCATTGTATTGTAACTACTTCAGTGACTTTGCATTGTAACTACTCCAGTGACTTTGCATTGTAACTACTTCGCTGATTGTCCAGCGCCTCTTGTTATAAACCGCCTCGAACTATCATGGCTTTGGCGGTATATAAAAAATAAATTATTATTATTATTATTATTATAAACAAAGAATGTTAATGCAATAGGATCTTTTAGTGAACATAGCCATAAGTGAGTAAGTAAGACATCATGTGATAAAGGGCTAGATTTATTAAGGTATGCTATTGTATTACCATCCAGTAACACTTAACACATGTTATAGTGAATAGGTTTTGCAGTAAAAAATGAATGTTAATACAGTATCACTTAAAGCCGCACATAAGAAAACCTAAGATAATCTATATATATATAAAATCGGAGGTATGTATGTGTGTGTGTATGTGCCGCGATCACGCAAAAACGGCTTGACCGATTTGAACGAAACTTGGTATGCAGATTCCTCACTACCTGGGATGATATGTTCTGGGGGTCTCGCGGCCCACCTGCACACGTGGGCGGAGCTACAAACAGAAAATCATATTTCACCCATTCATGTCAATGGAAAAAATGTAAAAAGCTGCCATTCTCACAGTAATTCAAAAACGGCTTAACCGATTTGAACGAAACTTGGTATGCAGATCCCTCACTACCTGGGGTGCTATGTTCTGGGGGTCTCGCGGCCCTCCTGCACACGTAGCCGGAGCTACAAACAGAAAATCAGATTTCACCCATTCATGTCAATGGAAAAAATGTAAGAAACTGCCTTTCTCCCTGTAATTCAAAAACGGCTTGACCGATTTGAACGAAACTTGGGATGCAGATCCCTCACTACCTGGGGTGATATGTTCTGGGGGTCTCGTAGCCCACCTGCACACGTGGGCGGAGCTACAAACAGAAAATCATATTTCACCCATTCAAGTCAATGGAAAAAATGTAAAAAGCTGTGGGACCGCTTTGAACGTAAATTGGTATGCAGATCCCTCACTACCTGGGGTGATATGTTCTGGGGGTCTCGCGGCCCACCTGCACACGTGGGCGGAGCTACAAACAGAAAATCAGATTTCACCCATTCAAGTCATTGGAAAAAATGTTCAAAGCTGTGGGACCGATTTGAACGAAACTTGGTATGCAGATCCCTCACTACCTGGGGTGATATGTTCTGGGGGTCTCGCGGCCCACCTGCACACTTGGGTGGAGCTACAAACAGAAAATCAGATTTCACCCATTCATGTCAATGGAAAATATGTAAAAAGCTGCCATTCTCACATTAATTCAAAAACGGCTTCACCGATTTGAACGAAACTTGGTATGCTGATCCCTCACTACCTGGGTTGATATGTTCTGGGGGTCTCACGGCCCACAACTCTATGTTGCTTGCTCAAGGGTGGGTTCACCCAAGAATTTATATGTTCTTGCTCCAGGAGGTGAAACTAAAATTGTTGTTTATAATCACGTTTTGCGTTAGCTGTATTGTATTCATTTTGTCAAATATTTCACATTATTATTTGAATATTGTACTTTTTATTAAGCTGTAAAAAAATACTTTCATTCACCACTATAAAGTATCTTTATTTGAATCCATTTACAGTGTTATTGCTATAATTAAATACCCGTGCAACGCCGGGGCATTAGCTAGTATGAAATAAAGAACTAGATTTATTAAGGTGTGCTACTACATTACTATGCATTAACACTATTAACACATGCTTGTGAATGGTTCATAGTCATTCGTGCGTGAGACTTCAGCGCGCCGACATTGCAGCGCCGACAATTCGGTGCAAGACACCAGCGCACCGCCTAAAAAGTGACTTTTAAAGACCTCCGACGTGGGGTGTGAGTGGGGAACCCCCCCAAGTTTACTTCATACTCTTCACACTGCCGTTGGGGGGGGGGGGGTTGGGGGTTGGAACCCTCCATTATAGAGTAAACTTAACTTTTTCCAGATTTTTTAGGAAAAAGTTAAGTTTTCTCTATAATGCGGGGGTTGTACCACCCCCACCACCCCCCCAACAGCTGCGCAGTCTAAAGTAAAGTGGGGGGGAGTTCCCTCTCCCACCCCGTCGGAGCTCTTTAAAAGTCACTTTTTATGCGGCGCGCTGGTGTCTTGCGCTGAATTGTCGGCACTGCAATGTCAGCGCGCTGAAATCTCGCGCGCTTTTGTCCTGTCACCCTTGTGAATACTGCGGGTCTTACAATAAATAACACGTGTTAATTTGGTAGCATCTTTTAGTGATTCTAACCCTAAGGGCCATAGTCTATATATGGCTCCCCAAAAGTTGGCGCTGACAAGAGAAGTACTACGTGCAATTCTATAAAAGGTATGCACACCTTACAGAATCACGCTAAACACCAGTGTATGTCACAACTTTTAGACGCACTCATTTAGGCCAAGGAAAACTGGCCTAAATCTCTGCCTAACGCATGAGCATTGGGCGTATTCTGTAAGTGTGCATAAATTCTAGGAACACTCATGATCCATCCATTCTCCTCCCATGGCCATGCCCCCTTTTCATATTCATGCACTAGAACCTGGCGTGCATAATTTTTAATTAATGCCAGTTAGCTCCAGTTATTGGTGTTGATTAGGATTATTACACAATTAAGTTGTACACACAAAATGGCTGCATTCACCAATTTACACATACAGCGTAAGGCACCATATATAGGGCTAGATTCAATAACCTGCCCGATCGTGTCCGATCCGGGCAGATCTGATGTATTCACAAACTGGCAATATTCTAATGGGGGCGATCAGAGGAACGCTCCCATCCGCTGACACAGATCGCTAGTGTGCGATCCCGACGCATGCGCAGACCATCTGTAGATGGTCTGCGCATGCATCTAAGATCCGTCTGGGCCGCGACTTTTTAAAAATAACTCTTACTTTACTTTTAGTAGCCCAGCGAGCCTGTGGTTTTAACCCGCTTTAAACCCGCAGGTTAACACCACGGGTTCACAGTACGGGGAAGGGCAGGAGAGATTTGGGGAAGAGCAGGGCAGCGATTTGGGAGAGAGCAAGGTGATGATTCGGGGCGGCAGGCAGGAGAGATTCAGGGCAGAGCAGACAGGACAGATCCGGGGCAGAGCATCGGGGCGGCAGGCAGGACATTCATGGCAGCAGAGAGCAGAGCGTGCACAGAGCAGGGCAGCAATGGAGCTGGAGAGTCAGAAAGGACATTTGCGACTGGTTCCCAGCAGTCACTTCTTGGGATGATCGGCCAGCCCAGTGGGATCGCAAAATCTGTTTTGTGAATCGCATCCCTGCCTACTTTGCATGCAGTTCCCCTCATTTGCATGCACAGATTGGAATCAGATCAGCAGAGAGGTAAGTGAATCGGGCCGGAGTAAAATTGTGTCGCAAAGGGGTCGCACACTGATCGTTGCATGATCGGTTTGTTTAGTGAATCTAGCCCATAGTATTTGGGGTAAGTGGATACCTAAGACATCGTTTATTTATTTGGATTTTTATCCCATCCTCCCAGAAGAGCTAAGAACGGGATACAAGTTAACATATATAATAAAGAATAACAGGGTTTACATAATCAAGCAGAACAGGGTATAGTAATGTAGAGCATGACAGTACATTTTAGGTCATGACATGATAGGACAATACATAGGGGAGCATGATAGTACTCAAAAACATGGTATTCCTTAATAGGATATGACAGGACAAGATCTCATACAGCATGGGGTGGCGATGTTATGAGTTTGGTATGAGATAGAAACATGATGCCAGATAAAGGCCAAATGGCCCATCCGGTCTTGCCCATCTGCAACATCCACTATCTCCTCCTCTCCTTAAGAGAGCCCACTGCCTGTCCCATGCTAGTAAGAGTGTCAGTAAGGGAAGCATAATTTGAATGCTGATTTTCTTGGTTGTCTTAGCATAGAAACATGATGGCAGATAAAGGCCAAATGGCCCATCCAGTCTGCCCATCTGCAGTAACCATTATCTCTTTTTCGCTCTAAGACAGGGGCAGGGAACTCTGGTCCTCAAGAGCCGTATTCCAGTCGGGTTTTCAGGATTTCCCCAATGAATATGCATTGAAAGCAGTGCATGCAAATAGATCTCATGCATATTCATTGAGGAAATCCTGAAAACCCAACTGGAATACGGCTCTCGAGGACCGGAGTTCCCTACCCCTGCTCTAAGAGATCCCACATACCTATCCCAGGCTTTCTTGAATCAGACACAGTATCTGTCTCCACCACCTCTACTGGGAGACTGTTCCATACATCTACCACCCTTTCTGTAAAAAATGTTTTCTTAGATTATTCCTGAGCCTGTCACCTCTTAACTTCATCCAATGCCCTCTCATTCCAGAGCTTCGTTTCAAATGAGAGACTCGACTCATGTGCATTTATATTATGTAGGCATGTAAACATCTCTATCATATCTCCTCTCTGCCACCTTTCCTCCAAAGTATACAGATAGAGATCTTTAAGTCTGTCCCCATACGCCTTATGACGAAGACTATGCACCATTTTAGTAGCCTTACTTTGGCCCGACTCCTATTGATCTAACCACTAGGCCATGCCTTCTCTGGTCCTTGGAGACTGACTAGGAGTTTTTGCAAAAAGAAGCAGATTTCCGACTGTCTTCATTGCTACAGTGAGACCTGTGTTAAACCAGCTACTCTGTGAAATGGTTTCATTTTATTTGATCTGAGTTCAGCAGGGAAATAATTTACCAAAATGGGGCTGATAAAGCTGTGTGCTAAAAAAAATGGAGCTCTAATTTCTGCTTTCACAATTGCCAGCTAAAATAGAGTCTAGTAGAAGTTAATGCACTCACTGGTATAAATGTAAGCTTGGCGAACAGCGATGATAAATCTCCTTGTCAGCTGCTCTAGCTGCAATGGGCAGTTTCTTTACACAAAACGCACATCGGCTGGCAAAGAGGGAGAGTAATGGTCTATTCAAGAGAATTTGCTGCTTGAAATTCTAGAGCTAGGATTCCTTCCTGCCTTTTTCAATTTAAAGCCTCTTTTATATTAAAATAAGCAGGGAAAGTACAAAGATTTTCGGAATGCTTTTCAACATAGATTTGTAGAAGGGTTGGGTGTGGAGACAGGGGATGTGGGTGTGTTTGAGGTTGATGGTGGAGTAAGTGGGAGATGGATGCCTTTGCTTGAGTGGGTAGGTGAAGACTACATGAGTACTTATGTAACTATCAAGGCAATTCTATAACTGCACATGTGCCCTTATGCATGATTTGTATGTTTGTGTGCATAAAGGGAGGAATTGACACCCACGGATAGATGCTAGGATGATCTGCATTAAGCTAATATTGTGTAAACAGCACTCTGCTTGGAATGTCCTTTACAGAATACAAGCTGATGCATGCATTTAGGGGAAAATTTTATATAGGACGCCGGTCTCAGCAGCTGCCTAAGAAGCGGTTGAGAATCGTAAACTGGTGTCCTATACAGAATCACATCTGCCTTAACGGACAGACGCCTAACCCCGCCTAAGTGCCCCGATGCTCTAACCGACACTCTTGTCACAGGCCAGTTAGAGAATCGCATTGCTATCAGCTGATCGCGGCAAGGGAAACCCCTTGCCACAATCAGCTGAGTGGCTGTGGCAGGGAACCCCCGAATCCCCCCGTGAATTCTCCCAGCAGTAGGGATGCCCACTTCTTCCTGCTGGAACCCCCCCCCCCCCCCGAAACTTATGAATCCCCCAACCAGTGACAACCCCCTCCAGACCCCCCCACTTCCCCCAAGCTTCTAGACCCCCCATCCTGCACCCCACACCCCCTTTACCTATTTGTAGAAAGTCCAGCCAGAGAGATGCTTACAGCCTCCAGCTGGCAGACCTGCCACATCAAAATGGTGGGCTTTCCCCTTTCCGGCGCATTCTGGGATGCACCGGGGAAGGGCCTAAGGCTCCGATTGGCTCAGATGCCTAAGGCCTCCTTCCCAGTGCATCCTGGATGCATTGGGAGTAGCCTAAGGCACAGATTGGCCCAGGTGCCTAAGGCCCCCTCCTATGGAAGGGGCCTGAGGCATCTGAGCCAAACAGAGTCTTAGGCCCGTCCCTGGTGCATCCCAGAATGCAATGGGAAGGGGACGGCCCACCATTTTGGTGTGGTAGACCCAGTGGCATAACAAGGGTGAGTGGCACCCCCCATCTTCTCCACCCCTCCACTCCTTTCCAACCCTCCGCCACATGCGCACAACCCTTCTCTTCCCCCGTACCACTTTAATTTTCCTGACACGAGCAGCATCACCGACTTGCTGCCTGAATCAGTGTCAGCTCTCCCTCTGACGTCACTTCCTAGGCACAGGACCCAGAAGTGACATCAGAGAGAGAGCTAACATTGATGCGGGCAGCAAGTTCGTGATGCTGCTCGCACCAGAAAATTAAAGAGGTATGTGTGGCAGGGGCATCAGGAAGAAGCAGGGGGGGAGGGTAGAGAGGAGGACAGGTGCCATCATCCCCACCAAGAAGGCACTCGGAGCAGAATTCCAAAGGTGAGGTTGCAATATCTAAAAGCAGTACAGTGTATTTGCAGTGCTGCAATCAATAAGCACACTAGGTGGTCACCGAGCGTGGCAAAGAGCACCTGCAGCCACACAAACTCAATGGACCTGGAGACTGAGTGGGCAGCTCTCTAATAAGTATTAACCTGGGTATCTGGCTTTTGGAAATCTCTCTCATTCTTTTTTTCTTCAATGTTATTTTTTTGTCACAATATACAGTCTTTTATTAATAATAATAATAATAATAATCAGTTTATATACCACAAGGCTATAAAGTTCTATGTGGTTTACAATAGTTAAAAAAAAGCAATAAAAGAAGTTGAATATAACTAAAAAAGTTAAAAGCCAATAATTAGAGACACTAAAATGATCAAAATAGTGCATAATAACATTTTTACGAATTAGCTGCCTAAATACTTCGAAAACAGATATGTTTTTAGATGTCTCCTAAATTCCCCATAAGTGTCAGTAAGCAAAAGCAATTGTTCTAAATCCTTACCCCATAACACTGCTTGATATGAAAAAAGATTTTGATGATGTTTTTTAAGTTTACATCCTCTAACAGGCGGGAAAACAAAATTCAGATGCGAGTTTTTCTTATGTCTGTTGGTTGCAAAAATAGGAAATAGATATATTCAGCAGGGCATTCTCTGCTTAAAGATAACCAGATTTTCAGTGAGCTATCCACTTATTTGTGCAGTGTTGAATATAACAGCTTAAACATAAATGGGCGTGTTTGCTTGTCACTGGGCAAGTAAATTTTCAAAATGATTTATTGTATTAATTTTGGGCTGAATATCGCAAAGTTATCTGGATCATAGGATTCATCAACAGACATATGAGTAGTGTGGTGGTGGAGGGTCTGTGGTGTGTGTGGTGAAGGGGAGGGAAGGCTTACAGTTAACTATCTGCTGCAAATATTCGGCTATAATCTGGTTCACTCTACTTATCTCATCCACAGCACTCTTTGCTGTATGTTCAATTACACCCTTTTAAGTATTATAACAATAGATAGAGCACACATGCTAATCTGTTAGTGCGTGCTAAGCTTTAGTAAAAGGGCCCCTATGGTACTTAAGCATGTATTTATTTGCACATGTAAACACATAATTGCCATTTTCCAAAATGGAGATGGGGCTTGTAAATGTGGATATTATAAAATTGCCCCCTAGGTGTCACTCTTAAGTAAGGATGTGCAGGTAAGAAAAATAGTTTCATTTTTCTTCACAATTTTTTTCCCAGTTTTCCAGTATTTTGGGGTTCGTTTCACACATTCCATTTAACAAGGAATTTTTAGTGGTTGCTAAACTGATTTCATGCCTATTCCTTGACTTAGCAATCCTTAACTCGTTAGTACAGTGAAATCAATTTAGTTCATGCTAAAATTGTTTTAAAGGTCACCAATGAACTACCATGCACAATTATGTTTCTTTACTTTAAATTACATTGGCTTCCAATCAACATATGCATTTGGTTTAAGATTCTGTTTGGCCCACAAAGCTCTTCACGTAGGTACGCCTTTGTATCTTTTCTGTTTCATTATTCCACATATATCTAACCATATCCTCCACTCCCTGGATTCACACCTTTAAGGCTTCCCTTCAGTAAGAAAAGGCTCGTTATGAATCTATGAGAAACTCTGTTTTCTTTTTTTCTTGGTCCACAATGATGAAACAATTTATCCCCACCACTTTAGTCTGAACTTTCTCTCAGTAAATTTAAAGCCATACTTAAGACACATTTTTGTAGGCTGTCTGTTGGCCACTGGATGAGACAGGACAGTCTGATTGTTATTGCTTCCAGTATCACCTCTATGCTGATTTCTTCCAGATCTACCTCTCCATACCAAACATCTCTACTGAAACCCAGACCTGAGTCTCAGCCTGCCTGTCCGACACTGCTGCCTGGATGTTTCACCGCCATCTAAAACTGAACATGGCTAAAATGGAGCTGCTCATCTTCCCGCTTTCCCCGTTCTCTGTCTCTGTCTTGTCTGTTCACAATCTCGGGGTCATCTTTAACTCCTCTCTCTCCTTCACTGCCCAGATAAAATACATCGTTAAGACCTGCCGCTTCTTCCTCTATAACATTACCAAAATCTGACCCTTCCTCTCTGAGCACACTACCAAAACCCTTATCCATGTCCTCATCATCTCACGCTTACACTACTGCAACTCGTTAATCTCAGGCCTTCTGCTTAGACATCTCTCTCCCTTCTAATCTGTCCAGAATTGGTCTGCATGGCTTACCGTATTTTCACGTAGATAACTCGCACCCGTGTAAAATGCGCACACGGGTATAGCGCGCAGGAAACCAAAATATATGTAAAAAAAATTTTGTATACCGCGCACACCCGTATACCGCGCATGCTGCCCGACTCTCCCGTCGCCGCCCGACTCTCCTTTCGCCCGCCCCGACTCTCCTCTGGCCACCCCGACTCTCCTCTCCCCCTTGAAGTCCTGTCCCCACCCTGAAAGCCTGATGCCCCCCCGATGTCCGATTCATCCCGCCGCAGGACCGCTCGCACCCCCAGCCCGAAGGACCGCTCGCACGCACCCGCACCCCGAAGGTTCGCTCGCACGCACTCCCACCCGCACCCGCACCCCAACCCTGAAGGACCGCTCGCACCCCCACAGCCTCCCGACCCCCCTCCATCATGTAGAAGCTCCTACCGGTGTCCTGCTGCTTCCTCTTGGCGGTCCCGGCCCTTCTGTGAGCCCTGCGCCTGCACTGCTTCTTCCGGCGGTCCCGCCCTTTCTCTGACGTCAAGCTCTCTTGCCCCGCAGACTCCCCGACATGATCGGGGCAAGAGGGAGCTCAAGCCCTCTTGCCCCAGCCAACCGCGGCACCCCCGACACGATCGGGAAAAGAGGGAGCTCAAGCCCTCTTGCCCCCCCGACTCCCCGACACGATCGGGGCAAAAGGGAGCCCAAGCCCTCTTGCCCCGCCGACTCCCTAACTCCCCGACAATATCGGGCCAGGAGGGAGCCCAAGCCCTCCTGGCTCTGGTGACCCCCCCCCCCCGCTAGTTGTTCAGGCCAGGAGAGAGCCCAAGTCCTCCTGGCCCTGGCGACTCCCCCCCACTAGTTTTTCGGGCCAGGAGGGAGCCCAAACCCTCCTGGCCACGGCGACCCCCTACCCCCACCCCGCACTACATTACGGGCAGGAGGGATCCCAGGCCCTCCTGCCCTCGACGCAAACCCCCTCCCCCCAATGACCGCCTCCCCAAGAACCTCCGACCGCCCCCCCAGCCGACCCGCGACCCCCCTGGCCGACCCCCACGACACCCCCACCCCCTTTCCCCGTACCTTTGTGTAGTTGGCCGGACAGACGGGAGCCAAACCCGCCTGTCCGTCAGGCAGCCAACGACGGAATGAGGCCGGATTGGCCCATCCGTCCCAAAGCTCCGCCTACTGGTGGGGCCTAAGGCGCCTGGGCCAATCAGCCGGTCGGCTGTGTGCTGCTGCAGGACAGGTAGGGAAAAGAAGACGAGCCTCGCGGAATCCCACGACCCTAGGGGCATCCCCACGGGACCCCGGTACCCTAGGGGGTGTCCCCACGGGATCCCCGTGACCCGAAGGGGAAACCCATGGGATCACCGCGGGTCCCACGGGATTCCCGTCGTCCCCGTTCCCGTGCAGCTCTCTACTTTCAACTCCTAACCTCTCTCACCTTGGGTTCTGCATCACCAACCCTATATGTCATATCTGTCTGTCCAAATTAGATTGCAAGCCCTTCTGAGCAGGGACCATCTATTAAATGTCAAAATGTACAGTGCTGCGTATGTCTTTTAGCATTATATGTGATAAATAGTAGTAGTAATAGTATTGTAATGATAATTATGCTTTAAAAAACAACTAATTAACTGATGATGCATGTCTTTCTTTCTTTCTCCTAGCACTATTGTTAATTTGGTATGATTGTGCTCTATCCCATTATCATTTGGCATTCCTTTCACTTCTTTGTTTTAGTGTATTTTAGATTTTGAATGTAAACTGCTTTGACCTGTGAATCAGCAAAGGTGGCGTTGTCAAGCCTGCAAATAAACAAAGGCCAGTGTCTCTCCAGCACACTAAACAAAGCAAATGTTTTTGCGGCACATTATAATTGAAATTGTAAAATTGCAAAACCAATAAAAAATTAAGTATGAGAGTTATTTATTTAAAGATCTGTAAGCTATGTATGGATAATTGTAACAATGGTGAAATTAACCCTGCCACGGTTAGCTACGGCAGTAACAGCTCCAATGCTCATATAATTCCTATGAGCGTCGGAACCGTTACCACTATGACTGGCGCTAAAAACTATGCTATGGTTTTATAAAAGAGTGGGGGTGTAAAGTAGATAGAATTGCTAATCAATGCGAAGGATGTGTTTGTTTTTGAGTATAAATTAACACAAAACGTGGCTCAATAGTTGACAAGCAAACATGCATTTCATCATTCACGTGGTGCAGTGGTTAAAAGCTACAACCTCAACATGCTGGGGTTGTGGGTTCAAGCCCACACTGCTCCTTGTGACCCTGGGCAAGCCACTTATTCCCCCATTGCCCCAGGTACATTAGATAGATTTTGAGCCCACCAGGACAGACAAGGAAAATGCTTGAGTACCTGAATAAACTCATGTAAACCATTCTGAGCTCTCCTGGGGGAATGGTATAGAAAATTGAATGAATAAATACATTTTAATTTCTGTCAGAGCTGATGATCCAAGCTTGCAAAGATAAGAAGATCTAACCGGTAGCAAAGCCTTGATTGCTTTGTTGCTCAAGTTAAGTTAGGATAGCTACTGCATAAAAAATAAAATTATAATTACTTGCCGTTAGTTTTCAAGGATCAATCACGTCAAAGAATGATGCTTGTCTAGGCAGTTGTATCCTTACGCACACAGGCACTCATAACATTGACAGACTTGTGCGTATGCGACATACATGTCATTCATTCTAGTGTATACTTATGAAGGGAATTTTTAAAAATAAAGTAAGAATCTGGAATCTCTCGTGGCACACCCAGAATCTCTCAGGGGGCACACTGCTGTGCCATGACACACAGTTTGAAAGACACTGTTTAGGCAAAGCATGCTTATATGTATGTATATATATATATATATATATATATATATATATATACACACACACAATGAAACAGGAGATGAATACTTTCCAAAACTCGGAAAGTGAAGAACAAACAGCGAAGGAAGACTCTGGTGTTCAATATCTTTTATTGGTATGTCATGAGTCGATACGATCGTGTTTTGGCCTGAAAGGGCCTGCCTCAGGAGTCTATTGGTAAAATGGCGTGATGTTTAATATCTTCCTACAAATGTCACAGAACTCGCTTAAAACATGACAAATACTATGCAAGTGGACGTAGCGATCCACAAGATAAAGACTTAGCCGCTTGTAACAAAACAATCTTCTTCAAGGGAGCGACATACTAATAAAAGATATTGAGAACCAGAGCCTGCCTTCACTGTTTGTTCTTCACTATTTATATACAGTGCTCCCCCGGTCATTCGCGGTCGGTGATTCGCGGTCCCAGTCATTCGTGGTATTTTCTGACCGCGAGTGACCGAGCAGAAGAGGGCAGCTGGAGAGAGCAACCGGAGCGCCGGCGAGAGAAGGAAATCACTTGTGGTATGCTCCGACTGCCTCTTCTTGCACTAAAGTCAGGCCTCACCAATCAGAAGCTGCTTTGACACGCAGCTCCTGATTGCTGAGGCCCGACTTTAGTACAGGAAGAGGAAGTCGGAGCATACCGTGAGTGATTTCCTTCACTTGCCAATGCTCCGGCTGCCCTCTCATGTCTCCCCTGCTAAAATCTGTACTTGTGTTTTTTCAACATTCGCGGGGGTTCCTGGAACGGAACCCCTGCGAATATCGGGGGGAGTACTGTATATATACACATTGAAAACTCCTACATACATAGCCACATATAGATCTGATTACAGGAAAGTTGGCAGAGGAAGAAGTTTAAGTAAGAAGTGCTGCTCACAAAATCCTCCTGTAGACTGTAGCAGAGTGCACAAGGGGAGGGAAGAACAGACAAGAGATCTGTGAGCAGAAATAATTTGGGTCCCTCTAACTCAGTGGTTCTCAACCCTGTCCTGGGGGCCCCCCAGCCAGTCAGGTTCCAATGCTCACACATTTCTGTGACCTTCAGCAGTAAAGATTTTTCATTTACTCTCATAGTTTCTTCTATTGTACTTTTTATCCATATACCTAAATATTTTATACCCTCTTCCTTCCAAAGAAAAGGGAATGTATCAAATAATCCTTTTGTACAATATACATTTAGTGGAAGAACCTCTGATTTGCTCCAGTTTATTTTGTAACCAGATAATTTTCCAAATCTATCAATCAGATCCAGTAAATGCGGAATGGTGGTTTCAGGATTCCTCAAATGAAGCAATATGTCATCTGCATAAGCAGAGACCTTGTATTCCCGACCTGTATAAGGAATACCCTGTATCTCCTCTGCTTGCTGAATAGCCAATAACAAGGGTTCCAAAACAATGTCCAAAAGCAAAGGAGATAACGGACACCCTTGTCTAACTCCCCTTCTAAGACAAAAACATTCAGAAAAATTATTATTAATGTATAATCTTGCATAAAGGGAATTATACAAGGTTTGAATCATTTGTATAAATCCAGAACCAATACCAAACCAATCCATTGCTTGACACATGAAGGTCCATTCCACACGAACAAAGGCCTTCTCTGCATCTGATACAGAGAAAGCCGGATGTTCCATAGTTTTTGTTAGAATTAATATGTGAAAAGCCAGTGTTGTTCGATGAATGTCTCTGAGCAACCAAATGGGTTAATTTGCCTATGAGGAAAGGCTAAAGTGGCTAGGGTTCTTTATTTGGAGAAGAGATGGCTTAGAGGTGATATGATAGATGTTCGTAAAATACTGAATGGAGTGGAAAGGGTAGATGTGAATCATTTATTTACTCTTTCCAAAAATACTAGGTAACTAGGGGACATGCGATGAAGCTACTAAATAGTAAGAACATAAGAACATAAGCAGTGCCTCTGCTGGGTCAGACCACAGGTCCATCACGCCCAGCAGTCCGTTCCCGCGGCGGCCCAACAGATCATGACCTGTCTGAATCACCCCTTGGTTTCTCATCGAAGTCCTATCTTCCCATCAAATTCTTGACCCTTTGTCCCCGCACCCCTTTCAGTATCCTACGATCCCTTTGTCCCTCAGGAATCCGTCCAATCCCTGTTTGAATCCCTGTACTGTATTCTGCCTGATCACTTCCTCTGGGAGCGCATTCCATGTGTCCACGACCCTTTGGGTGAAGAAAAACTTCCTTGCATTTGTCTTGAACCTATTCCCCTTCAGTTTCTCCGAGTGCCCCCTCGTACCCGTTGTCCCTCTCAGTCTGAAGAACCTGTCCCTATCCACCCTCTCTATGCCTCTCAGGATTTTGAAGGTCTCTATCATATCTCCCCTGAGCCTCCTCTTTTCCAGAGAGAAGAGACCCAGCTTATCCAGCCTCTCGGCGTATGGGCAGTTTTCCAGCCCTCTTACCAGCTTTGTTGCTCTCCTTTGGACTCTCTCAAGTACCGCCATGTCCTTCTTGAGGTGCGGCGACCAATACTGAACGCAGTATTCCAGATGCGGGCGCACCATCGCCCGATATAGTGGCATGATGACTTCCCGCGTCCTGTTTGTGATACCCTTCTTTATGATGCCCAGCATCCTGTTGGCTTTTTTCGCCGTTGCTGCACACTGTGCGGATGGCTTCATTGATGCATCCACTAGCACACCCAAGTCTCTCTCAAGTCCGCTGTCTCCCAGCAGTGCCCCCCCCATTTTGTAGTTGAACAACGGGTTCTTATTTCCTATATGCATGACCTTGCATTTCTCAATGTTAAAGCGCATTTGCCATTTGTTTGCCCAGTCTTCCAGCTTGTCCAGGTCCCTTTGCAGGTCCTCACACTCCTCCCTGGTCCTAACTCTGCCGCAGAGTTTGGTATCGTCCGCAAATTTTATAACCTCGCATTTTGCCTCCGTTTCCAGGTCATTGATAAATATGTTGAAGAGTAGCGGCCCCAGCACCAATCCCTGCGGCACACCGCTCGTGACTCCCCGCCAGTCAGAATATTGGCCCTTCACTCCGACCCTCTGCAGTCTACCTGACAGCCAGTGCTTGATCCATCTGTGTACATCCCCGCCCACCCCGTGGTTCCACAGCTTCTTAAGCAGCCTTTCATGTGGCACCTTGTCAAAAGCCTTTTGAAAATCGAGGTAAATGATGTCCATGGGTTCCCCTTTGTCCACCTGATTGCTTATTCCCTCAAAGAAGTACAGTAGGTTTGTAAGGCATGACCTTCCCTTACAGAATCCGTGCTGGCTTGTTCGCAGTAAGTCATTTTTCTCGATGTGTTCGCAAATGTTGTCCTTGATCATCGCTTCCACCATCTTCCCTATAACTGAAGTCAGGCTCACCGGCCTGTAGTTCCCGGGGTCACCCCTCGATCCCTTCTTAAAGATAGGTGTGACATTCACCAGTTTCCAGTCCTCTGGCACCTCTCCTGCTCTCAGGGATAGATTGCAAACATGCTGGATTGTGCCCGCTATTTCCTGTCTTAGTTCCTTTAGAACTCTTGGGTGGATCCCGTCCGGTCCCGGTGATTTGCCGCTTTTTAGCCTGTCTATCTGTTTGAGGACATCCTCCTTACTGTTCCCCCCTCATGAGCTCCTCAGAGTCCGGTATATTGGATGTGTCTTCGCACGTGAAGACCGACGAGAAGAACGTGTTCAACCTCTCAGCTACCTCTTTGTCCTCCTTAATCACTCCTTTCCTATCCCCATCATCCAACGGCCCCACCTCCTCTCTCGCTGGTTGCTTCCCCTTTACGTAACTGAAGAATGCCTTGAAGTTTTTCGCCTCCCTGGCCAGCCTCCTCGTATTCCCTTTTTGCTTTTCTAACCTCTCGGTGACATTCCTTTTGGCAATTCCTGTGCTTCTGGTGATTTTCCTCCGTTGGGTCCTTTTTCCATCTCCGGAAGGACACTTTCTTGTCACTTATTGCCCTCTTTACTTCAGTTGTCATCCAAACTGGGCTTTTTGATGGCTTGTTCTTACAGCCTTTCCTGAAACTGGAGATGTACAGGTTTTGTGCTTCCTGCAGGGTGTCCCTGAATAGGGTCCAGGCGCTTCCTACAGTCTCCATCCTCCCCTTTGGCCATGACTTCCAGTTCACCCATCTTAGCCCTGAGGCTTCTTGCATTCGTGTATAAGCACTGTAGGTCCCGGCGTTTGTCCCCCACCTCTGCTTTTACCTGGACCGCCTTCCCTTGAGTTTCGGGCTGTTCACCCGTTAACTGTGCCTCTGCTTTACCCTCATCCTATACCCTCGCAAATTTCTGCCTCCTCGTGTCCCCTCCACCCCCCTTCCCCGCTTTTCCTTGGAAATTTCCTGCCCTGCCAGCCCCCTCCCATGCTATTGTCCCCTGGGCCTTGGTTTGATCCCTCTTGCTTTGTGGCTCCTCCTCATTGCCTTCTGCTTGTACTCTGGTTCCACCCTGCCCCCTGAATCCCCTGAATCCCCCTGCCGCTTAAGTCCCTCGCATCAAGTTGCTGTTACCTGGTGCTTCCCTCGCTGTCTGATCTCGAGCTCCATCGGTTCCCCGTCCTCCTCCCTGTAGTCATCCCGTTCAGCATCCTTTCTGGATACCGTTGTCCGAAGCGTCATCAGGTCTGCTGTCGGCTTTCCCCCTCTCCTTAGTTTAAAGCCCTCTCGATCTCCTTCTTCATGTTGGCTGCCAGTATTCTTGTTCCTCCTGTGCTCAGGTGCAGGCCGTCCTGCCTGTAGAGCTTGCTCTTTCCCCAGAAGGACGACCAGTTCCTCACAAAGTGGAAGCCCTCATCTTCGCACCATTTTCTCAGCCATACATTCACATCCTGGAGCTCGGCCTGCCTCCTTGCATCTGCCCTCAGGACCGGCAGGATCTCCGAGAAGGCTATCCTCTGTGTCCTCCATTTCAGCTTCCTTCCCAGGACCCTGAACTGGTCCATTAGTGCAGGCATGCTGAAGTTCCTCCGGCTCACATCATTTGTTCCGACGTGGATAATTACTGCTGTCTCCTCTGTTTCGGCTCCGTCCAGGATCCTCTCGATTCTGTCGGCGATGTCCTTTGTCTTAGCCCCTGGGAGACATGTCACTAGCCGGTCCTCTCTCCCTCCGGCCACATGACTGTCCACCTCCCTCAGGATTGAGTCTCCTACAACAATTGCAGTCTTCCCCTTTCTCAGTAGCCTCCTCTGCCTCAGGTCCATATCCTTGGTGTATCTTGGTGCTCCTCCCTCGGGGTCCTGGTTCGCCTCGGCCCTCTCTGTTTGCCCGGCCTCTCCACTAGGTCCATCCTCCGGTGGGTTGTGGCTCTCATCATCTAGGGACGCCTGCCCGTGATGCTGCTGGTCCTGCTCCTCCACCCTCCTGTAGGCTTCTTCGATGTATCTCTCAAGGTCCCTCACCTGATCCCCGATGGAGCTTGCTGTGTCTGGTTCCTCAGACGCCTGGCATGGCTCTTCTAGAGCGTACAGCCCTTCCAGCTCCTGGACCCTGGCCTGCAGTCTCCCGACCTCCTTTTTCAGGCTCTCCAGTTCCCTGCACCGACTGCATATGTACTCCCGCCTTCCCGAGGGGAGGTAGTCGTACATATGGCAGTCCATGCAGTACACTGGAAAGCTCCGCTGTGATCCAGCTGCCTCCATTTCAGTCTATCTGCTCTGCTCTCTGGTCTTTCTCAGCTCTCCTACTCTGGTCTCCGCTCCCTCCTGCTGCTGGTGTCCTCTCTCTCTGCCTGCTGGTGTCTCTCACTCTGCCTGCTGCTGCTGCGTCCTCTCTCCCTCACTGTCTGCTGCTGGTGTCCTCTCCCCGACTCCCCTCTGGTGTGTGCTGACCCTGTAGTGCCTTGGCCCTTCTCAAGGCCCTTCGCAAAGGCGCTCTCGCTAAGGCGAGCGCCTTTGCCGCTTGCCTTCGCCGCGCGCCGAACGGCCACACACCTTTTTAAGGGGGAGCCCGGGCGCTGACGCTGCCTCTGCCTCTGACGTGGTGGGGGGCGAAGCTAACTCTCGCCGTTTACCCCTGCTACTAGCCTGCCTGCCCGCCTTCTGCCTCCTTTGGCGCTCCCCTCTCCTGCTCCTCCGGGCCTCTCCTGCTCATTGCCGCTCTCCTTCTCTCCCTGCCTGCCTGCACGCGGTCCGAGATGCAGGTCGCGCTCCGGCTCAACTCCTTTAAGGGGGATCCCGGGCGCTGACGCTGCCTCTGCCTCTGACACGGTGGGGGGGCGGAGTTAACTCGCGCCGCTTACCCCTGCTGCTAGCCTGCCTGCCCGCAGTCTGCCTCCTTCTTCGCTCCCCTCTCCTGCTCCTCCGGGCCTCTCCTGCTCGTTGCCGCTCTCCTTCTCTCCCTGCCTGCCTGCACGCGGTCCGAGTAGATTTAAAACAATCTGGAGAAGGTTTCAGGTTTATTTAAAATTTGATTATATCGCTTATAGTACTTCTAAGCGATGTACGATTTAAAATTGGGTACAGTATTTCAAATTAAAAAACATATACTAAACCAGAATGATACAATAGGGGCAGGGATTGAAATTAGAGAATAACACGGTGACAAAATTCATCACCGTTCCTGTCCCCGTGGATAACCGCGGTAAACCATCTTCATGTCATTCTTTAAGGAGAGAGGGAAGAATCAGAGTATGAATGGCCACAACCACTGACCTTCAAGCTTTGCTTTGAAGAATGCTGGTGTAGAAGGACCGAGGTTGAAATAGACACTAAAAAAATGACATGGGATTATTTCCCGAGGTTATCCACGGGGACGGTGATGAATTTTGTCACCCTATCATTCTCTAATTGAAATACAATAATTATAGGAAAGAAACATGCAAGGGAAGCACAGAATGGACTGGAATTTGTTGCTGGAGAATGTGGTGAAATCAGCTTAGCAGGGTTTACAAAAAGTTTTAATAATTTCCTAAAAGAGAAGTCCAAAGGCCATTTTTGAGATGGCTTGCGGAAATCCACAGCTTATTCCTAGGATAAGCAGCATAGAATCTGTTTTACTATTTGAGATCTAGCTAGGTACTTGGGACCTGGGTTGGCCACTGTTGGAAACAGGCTACTGGGTTTGATGAACCTTCGCTCTGTCCCAGTATGGTAATTCTTATGTTCTTAAACTTAGTTCTACGCATGCTCATTTCATGTGCAGAACTGATCAATCTTCAAAGTGCTGCTGCTGACTTCTGCTCTCTATTGAATTTCTTCAGCTGGTGGGACTTGGGGATCCCCGCCAGCTATAATACATTTCATTTTAATGTTTATGAGCGAGTAATAGGAAGCAGAGGAAATGGGGAGCTTACTACTACCACTTATGGCCTGCACTGCTCCCAATGCTCATAGAGTTCCTATGAGCGTCGGGAGCAGCGCGGGCCATTCAGCATGGCTCTCTGCGCTAAAAACTGCTAGCGCAGTTTAATAGAAGAGGGAGTTAGTGCTCTGGATGGGGATTGGTTAGTATATATTGTGTTAAACTGGTGCTTAACATGCACATTAAACTGGCAGGTTAGCAGTTAATTTTAATGCACGCTAATAAATGGACTTCAAAGTATCCCTTTTTTAGACTGCTGCTTCCACAGAAACTTCATGCTTGGATTTTGATAAAGGGTTGACTTGACCAAATTGCTTCCATGGCTATTAGGGCCAGATTCTGTATAGGATGCCTATATTAGGTGACATTAGGTGCCCCTAATCAAGGATGCTTAGCGATGCCTAGCATTGGAATCTGTGCTCAACTTTTTTTTAAAAAAATTTGGCATAGTAATTGACCACTCCAGTTTTCAGCCAATCAAAAATAAAATAAAATAGTGGCATTAAGCGCTGTAAAGTGGCTTTGTAGGTGTGATTCTGTGCCTTTTATTTAGGCTTCAAAAAATTATAACTGAGTGGTATTAGTAGTCAGTATACAATAAGAATCAATGCTCCACTCATATGAAATGACCTGTCACTCATTCTTATACTCATCTTAAACCAGTTATCTTTTATTTAGGCATCAGTAGGCACTTTGTTTTTACCGTTGTTTGCCATTTTAAATAGCATTTCTCAGTTAACTGAGGTGCCAGTAGGGCGCCTAAGTTTCTCTGCCTTTCATAGAATATCCCCCTAAGTCAGGGGTAGGGAACTCCAGTCCTTGAGAGCCGTATTCCAGTCGGGTTATATACTTAGGGCAGGGGTAGGGAACTCCGGTCCTCGAGAGCCATATTCCAGTCGGGTTTTCAGGATTTCCCCAAAGAATATGCATGAGATCTATTTGCATGCACTGCTTTCAATGCATATTCTTTGGGGAAATCCTGAAAACCCGACTGGAATATGGCTCTCGAGGACCGGAGTTCCCTACCCCTGCCCTAAGTATATAGCCCTCGATGGAGACTTTCAGGTCCTTTTACTAAGTTGCAGTAGCCAATATAGCGCGTGCTAACTGATTTAGCACACACTAATCAATTTAGTGCATGCTAAACTCTAACGCATCCATAGACTATAATGGGAGTGTTTAGCGTGTGCTAAATTGATTAGTGTGCGCTTTGAGGCTCTATTGAGTCCTGAGACCATCCGGGTGGCCATTCTTTGCACCGACTCCAGTCTCAGCACATCCTTGCGATAATGCGGCCTCCAGAATTGCACACAGTATTCCAGGTGGGGCCTCACCATGGATCTATACAATGGCATAATGACTTCCGCCTTACGACTGACGAAACCCCTTCGTATGCAGCCCATGATTTGTCTTGCCTTGGACGAAGCCTGCTCCACTTGATTGGCAGACTTCATGTCCTCACTGACGATTACCCCCAAGTCTCGTTCTGCTACCGTTTTTGCTAGGAGACTTGGGGGTAATCGTCAGTGAGGACATGAAGTCTGCCAATCAAGTGGAGCAGGCTTCATCCAAGGCAAGACAAATCATGGGCTGCATACGAAGGGGTTTCGTCAGTCGTAAGGCGGAAGTCATTATGCCATTGTATAGATCCATGGTGAGGCCCCACCTGGAATACTGTGTGCAATTCTGGAGGCCGCATTATCGCAAGGATGTGCTGAGACTGGAGTCGGTGCAAAGAATGGCCACCCGGATGGTCTCGGGACTCAAGGATCTACCATACGAAAAACGGCTTGACAAATTACAGCTATACTCGCTCGAGGAGCGCAGAGAGAGGGGGGACATGATCGAGATGTTCAAGTATCTTACGGGCCGCATCGAGGCGGAGGAAGATATCTTCTTTTTCAAGGGTCCCACGACAACAAGAGGGCATCCGTTGAAAATCAGGGGCGGGAAACTACGAGGTGACACCAGGAAATTCTTTTTCACTGAAAGAGTGGTTGATCGCTGGAATAGTCTTCCACTACAGGTGATTGAGGCCAGCAACGTGCCTGATTTTAAGGCCAAATGGGATCGGCACATGGGATCTCTTCACAGGGCAAAGGTAGGAGAGGGACATTAAGGTGGGCAGACTAGATGGGCCGTGGGCCCTTATCTGCCGTCTATTTCTATGTTTCTATATTGTATCTGTACCATCTCTGTGGACTTCTCCAGAGGGTGTAGTTCTTGTATATACCTTGCTGTTTGTATTTGCACTTTTGGTATCAGTGTTGTTCCTGTTATCTTTCTAATAAAAATGATTTAAAAAAAAAAACATTTAGCGCGCCTTTGTAACTTGCTTTTTTTTTACCAAGCATTTCAAACCACCCTCATACATCCCAAACATAGACTGTGACTGCTTGTAAAATATCATTCCTTGTCCAAGATGGATTTGTCACCTTACTCCTGCACTCCCGTTCTCTTAAGAAGATGAGCAGCTAGTAAACCTATCAAATACATACATCTTTGATCCCTGTCTCTTAAGGACTGGCAGAACATAATTATCTCAGGATGAAAGCAGTCTGTACTGTGCCCTTCTCTTAAATTTTAAATTCACAGCTATCATACTTAACAGGTGGCTTTTCCCTGCGTTTAATACTGTGCAAGAAGAATAAAAAGCCCTGTTACTGTACAAGGCCTGTAATTTTGTTAAAAGCAGATGTTGCCTAAAAGCTTCAAGAAATTATATCTTTAAGATATCTGTTCACTTAATGAAGGTATCATCTTTGATAGTTTTGGGTTCTTTTAATCTATTGATTTTGACAGGCTAAAATCAGACTTCTTGTTTGTATGACTGTGTTTTGCCATTTTGTCTTGTTTTCTATATCATTTCCTTGTGTACATGCACATAGAACATCTCATCAGCTCCGTTCTGCTCTTTTCCAGATTTTGGGTGTGTTTATGTTACATATTATTGCCCTCATCACTGGTATCATCTAGCAGTGTTTGGTTTCATTTTTGTCATCTATTCTATAGTAACTACATCATCTTCCAGAACAGTAAATTTTGTTGCCTGTAGTCTATAAATATATTCCAGAAATACTTACATAATAGAGAAGAAACATCACATGGAATTTCTTGGCTGGATAAGGTTCACACTGTGGGTACCACTGAAGCAGTTCTGTAGTACTTCTGTACCTTTTAAAAGCACACATCAAGTCAATTGACCCTACCTGTGTTAAACTGCATTGACTCACATGATAGCATAACTTCAGCAGTTGATTACTTCTGCTAGGTTGTGTATCTGAATGCAACCACTCAATTATGAGCAAGTTAATGGGAAACAACCTCTGGAACAACAACCAATTTGCATATAAAGACACAAAAGAGGGGATGGGCATACACAAATTGCAAAGCCCTTGAATGTCTCTTGGAACATGGTCAGCATGATTATTAAGAAGTAAAAGGTGTATGGCACTGCCAAAATCCTGCGTCCATCCAAACTGGATGCAGAAATGTTGCTTTGACTTGCTCCCCTGCTGCCACCCCCAAATATTTCTGTCAAGGCAGTTTACAAAATCAGTAGCATGTGTAAGAGTGAAATCTTTTGGTGGCCCTCAGAGCTTTCTCGTATTCACACTGCAGACCTTTACATGAAAAACGATGGAGACCAGTGCTCTACTACACCTTACAGGAGAGCACGCTCATTTAAATCGTCCACCTTCAATCATCTGGAATAATCTAGTTACCTTTCTGCAAGATGTCATTACAAGCGCAAGCAAATCATCCTGTCGCATTAATGTGAAAAACTGAAGTAGAAATTGTTCCAGGAACCAAGATGGATACGATTCTGTTCAACACAAACCAGTACCCCATATAAACACAAAAGAGCATTTTCTCTAATTTCTAGTCAGCACTCTTACAAAAACATTAACTTTTATGGCCAGTCACAAGTGGTGCTGACTAAGAGTGCCACCTGCTGGGAAGTATCACATGGCCTGTGAAATGAATTACGTTAACTTTCAAAGTACACTTCTTCCTCTGTATTCGCTGTGATAGGGGATTAACAGAACTGCAAATACAGAAAAATCGCAAATAACTTTTTCATATGTTATTCACTGTTTTCTATTAAAAACCATTGTGAATATAGTGAAACCGCAAATAACATGGTGGGAGACCTGGTCTGTTCCTGAAGGAGAGGCAAAACACACTGAAGAAAGTGCTGGAAATCAGCAATTCTCTCTGTAAACGCTTGGAATCAGCGATTTCTCTATGAAAGCGGATGTAATTTGGGGGGAGGAGTCAGCATGCTAAAAACCGTGAATAATCAAAACCGCAAATCCCTGCCTGGCTGGCCCAGAACGTCCTCTCCGACGTCAGAATTGATGTCGGAAAGAAGACTTCCTGTTGGGTTTAGCAGCTGTAGTGGCAGGGCAGTAAGAGCAGCAGACAAGGGGAAAGATGGGGAGGCTTTTTTTTTTTTTTTTGCGGCAGGGAGGGAAGGAGATAGGTAGGCAGGCAAGCAGGCTGGCTTTGGCCAGGGAGGGAGGGAGAGAGGTAGACAGGCAGGCAGCCTGGCTTTGGCCAAGGAGGGAGGGAGAGAGGTAGACAGGCAGGCAGGCTGGCTTGGGGGGTGGGGGTGGGACAAAGTGTGGAAGGCAGTGAGAGGGACATAGGAAGGAGGCACTGGGGGCACTAAAGACATGGGAAGGGGCACTAAGGACTTGGGAAGGAGGCACTGGGGGCACTAAAGACATGAGAAGGGGCACTAAGGACTTGGGAAGGAGGCACTGGGGGCACTAAAGACATGGGAAGGAAGTACTGGGGGCACTAAGGACAGGAAGGGGCACTAAGGATATGGGAAGGAGGCACAGGGGGCATTAAAGACATAGGAAAAGGCACTAAGGACACAGGACGGAGGCACTGGGGGCACTAATGACACAGGATGGAGGCATTGGGGGCACTAAGGACACAGGATGGAGGCACTGGGGGCACTAAGGACATGGGAAGGAGGCTCTGGGGGCACTAAGGACATGGGAAGGAAGGAGGGAGGGAATAGAAAGGGACAATTGTTGGGCCTGAGTGCAGAAAGAAAGAAAAAAAAGAAAGGATACACAGACAGAAGGAAACGCAACCAGAGACTCATGAAATCACAAGACAACAAAGGTAGGAAAAATGATTTTATTTTTAATTTAGTGATCAAAACGTGTCAGTTTTGAGAATTTATATCTGCTGTCTATATTTTGCACTATATTTGTTTATTTTTCTTTAGTTACTGAGGTGACATTGCATA
Organism: Geotrypetes seraphini; assembly: GCF_902459505.1. Classification (NCBI taxonomy): domain Eukaryota; kingdom Metazoa; phylum Chordata; class Amphibia; order Gymnophiona; family Dermophiidae; genus Geotrypetes; species Geotrypetes seraphini. The sequence goes on along the minus strand of NC_047088.1, from coordinate 158,640,790 downwards.
TTTGAAAGTCATTTGCCTTGACATCTTTGAAAACCCCCCAAATATAAAGGATAATTAACATTTTCTCTGCGTGTAGTGTGCTTTGTAGTTTTTTAAAATTGTATGGTTACCATTATGAATTAATAAGATATGTGTACATGAAAAATGAATGGAAGAAATTGGGGGTGGGGGTGGGGTGGGGCTAGGGTGGGATTGGGGCGGGGCTAGGGTGGTTTGGGGGTGGGACTGACAATTAATAGATGTCCCCTTTTAATGAAAAAAATAAATGGTCACGTTACTCATACCCCCTCTAGCATCTCCCCATTTCTCTCATATCTTTTCTCCCCATCCAGTATTACCCCAGCTCTCTCTTTCTTTCTTTCTCTCAATCCAATATTATGCTGTCTTTTGTCCCCCATATAGGATCACTCTCTCTCCCCCTCCATCCAGCATCCCTTGTATCTCTCTCTTTCTCTTCCTTCATCCAGCATCAACCCATCTCTCTGTCTGTCTTCCATCATCCAGTATCATCTTCCTCTCTTTCTCTTTCTCTTTCCAATCCTCTTCCGCTCTCTCTCTCTCTCTCTCCTCTCAGCCAGCATTGCTCCCTCTCTCTCTGTCTTTCTCTTTCCCCATCGGGCATCATCCAAAAGGTTAGCTAAAGACCGAATCAGCAATACCTCACTGTGGCACAAATAGCTGCCAGCAACATCTTCGGGCAGCCTGCATGGGCTCTGCAGGCTTCCCTCTACTGCAGTCCCACATTCAATGATGTCACTTCCTCCTTTTCAATGGGAGCACAGTCAGTGGCGTACCTAGGGTATGTGGCACCCGGGGCCCATCATTTTTTGACACCCCCCCCCCCCCATGTAAAAAAATTTTTTTTTTTTTTTTTTTGCAATAACCATGAAATGGAATAAATGGTCAGAATAGAAACAGGCAGTGAAAATTTTCTTTTATTGAACCTCATATATGTAACCATTATTCCAAACATAACATAACATAAATTATGTCTAAATTGTCATGACATTAGAAGTACATATGGAGTAGTTACAGGTGATGCTTGGGACAGTTCTGATTGTGTTAGTTCGGTTTTATGTGTTTTTTGAATAGAAGGGTTTTTATTTCTTTTTGAAGGTTTTGCAGTCTGTGGTTGATATCAATTGGTTGTAGAGTTGGGGGTCGAGTGTTGCAGCTCGAATGGCTAGGAGGTTGTCGAACAGTTTTTTTCTTTTGACGTTTTTGGTTGGAGGGTGTGTGAATGGTGCACAAGTTCTCCTATGTCTGTTTGAAGTGGATTGAATTATATAGCTGAAGAAATTAGTTACCCCCCCATTCCACACACATTAATTCTCTTCCATTTTTGTTCCCATTATAAAAAACACTGATAAGTTCCCAGAAAAAAAATACATTAAAATAAGAAGTGAAAACAAAGGCCCCTACAGATGAGAACATAACATAAGAATAGCCTAACTGGGTCAGACCAATGGTCCATCATGCCCAGTAGCCCATTCTCATGGTAGCCAATCCAGGACACTAATACCTGGTCAAAACCCAAAGAGTAGCAACATTCCATGCTACCGATCCAGGGCAAGCAGACACTTCCCCCATGTCTTAATAACAGATTATGGACTTTTCCTCCAGGAATTTGTCCAAATCTTTCTTAAAACCAGCTACACTATCTGCTTTTACCATAACTTCTGGCCACTTCATTTTTAAGTTTAGATCTTTCCTTTCAAACAGAGACCTTGCTGGATGTCAAATACAGCACAAGGTAACTTCACATGGACTTAGCTGTGCAGGAAATGTGAATCTCCTCATACACCCACCATATAGTGCAAATATGTGCAAAGGTCTGTTTTTTTCTTTCAATCACTACATAGCCTAATGCCACACAAGCAGCGCTGTTACAAACATATTCTCTAGGTCAATGCTAAGGATAACAAAGTTTCCTTCCTTGGACCAGAAGGAGATAAACCACTGGAAGAGATCCCAAAACAACACCCAAAGACCCACTCAGTGTGTGAATCAGTTGAGTGGAGTGGACTAACTGGGGGGTGGAAATGGGCCCGGAGTTTGCTCAGCAGAATTTCCCAGACCACCTCTTCCTCTCAACACATTGACACGCTGCCACCATCACCACTAGGAACACCTCACTGGGTAGGCCAGCTATGCTATAAACTTTATAAAACACATTATTATATTTTCTTATAAAGCACATATTTTAACTGACCTCTCTGACATCCTCAGCCTTTCCATTCACAAAAATAGAAGGAAGAAAAGTTCCCATTTCCTGCTGTCTCATGTCCCCGGCCTATACAATATTTTTTTTCTGCAGACCCTTCAAAAGTCTGACCAAATCCTCGTTTCACTTGCATTATAAAGTACTGAGGATGCCATCTCTCCCCAATCCCAGGTCCTAAAGTCTAAGACAGTAGCGCAAACTAATGCTGCCAGATACAGGAAAAAAAAATTTTGATTCGATTCAGCCCTATTGAATTGGTTTTTCAATTTGATTTTCCTGCCCAGTTGGGTGATTTTTTTCAAAACTCCTGGTGGGTTTTATAGCTTTTTCACCCCCTTTGGCTTCTCCTAACCACACTGGCGCTGTGGTGTAAATAAAATAAAGAAACAAAAAGGACTTTTCCTCTTTCTGTTAAATCCTAGCTCACGTTTGCAGTCCAACACCAGCTCTGGCAGGATACACATTTCAAATCTGACATGTTATAATCACAAAACAGAAAATAAAATTAATTTTTCTACCTTTTGTTGTCTGGTTATATTTCAAATCTTGTTGGTCCAAGGCTCTGGTTTTCTTCTGATAACTTGCTTGCCAGGGTCTCCTTCTTTCTGCATGCTAACCATCCATCTGCCAACTCTGTCCTCCCTTTCCATTTCCCTTCCCTTCCCAGGAAGTCTGGTATCTTTCCTTTTTTTCATCTCCCTCCACAGATCCACCTTTTCTTAAATACCCTTTCATCCGGCATCTCTCCCTCCTTCCCCACCATCCCAGAGTCCACCATCTCTCCCTTTCTTTTCCTAATTACCCTCCTATCCAGTATCTCTATCCCTCCTCCACACCATCCCTTGTGTCCAATTTCTCTCCCTTTCTGTTCCTTCCCTCCCTAAATCCCATGGTCCATCATCTCTCTCCCTCTCCTCTATTTTCAGACCCATTATTTCTTCCCCCCCCAAAGTTTGGCATATGCATGTCTCTTTGAACACCCCCTTCCCTCCGTGTACTTCTAAATCATGGTCCCCCCCCAAAGGCCTGTCCCCCCTTAAAGGTCTGCCTGTCCCACCTTGAAGGCCTGCACCCCCCTTGAAGGCCTGTCCCTTCCCCTTGTAGACCTGTCCCCCCCTTGAAGGCCTGCCTGCCTGTCCCCCACTTGAAGGCCTGCACTCCCTTGAAGGTCTGCACCCCCCCCCCGAAGGCCTGTCCCCCACTTGAAGGCTTGTACCACCCCCTTGTAGCTTCTCCCCCCCTTGTAGGCCTGTCCCCCCCTTGAAGGCCTACCTGCCTGCCTTTCCCCCCCTTGAAGGCCTGCACCCCCTTGAAGGACTGCACCCCCCCCGAAGGCCTGCACTCCCTTGAAGGTCTGCACCCCCCCGAAGGCCTGTCCCCCCCCTTGTAGGCCTGTCCCCCCTTTAAGGCCTGCCTGCCTGCCTTTCCCCCCCTTGAAGGCCTGTCTCCCCCTTGAAGGCCTGCACCCCCCTTGAAGGCCTGCACCCCCCCTTGAAGGCCTGTCCCCCCCCTTGTAGGCCTGTCCCCCCCCCCTTGTAGGCCTGTCCCCCCCTTGAAGGCCTGCCTGCCTTTCCCCCCTTGAAGGCCTGTTCCCCCCCTTGAAGGCCTGCACCCCCTTGAAGGTCTGCACCCCCCCGAAGGCCTACACCCCCCCCGAAGGCCTGCACCCCCCTGAAGGCCTGCCTGCCCCCCTTGAAGGCCTGCACCCCTTGAAGGTCTGCACCCCCCCCGAAGGCCTGTCCCCCCTTGAAGGCCTGCCTGCCTGCCTGTCACCCCCCTCCCCCTTGAAAGCCTGCTTGCCTGCCCGCCCGCCCCACCCTGAAGGCCTGATGCCCCGACCCACCCCGAAGGACCGCTCGCCCCCCTGGCCTCCCCGCACCACCTATGAAGCAGCCGCAGCAGGATCGCGAAGTCAGCGTCAGCGATCCCTGCGCTGCTTCCTGCGCCACGGTCCCGCCCCTCCTCTGACATCAGAGGAGGGGCGGGATCGCGGCGCAGGAAGCAGCGCAGGGATGCTGACGCTGACTTCGCGATCCTGCTGCGGGCTGCTTCACAGGTGGTGCAGGAAGGTCAGTGGGGCGAGAGGTCCTTCGGGGGTGGCGGGGAACTGAACGGCAAGGCCGGGAACACCCCCTTAGGGCTGGCACCCGGGGCGGCCCGCCCCCCCCGCCCCCTCCTAGGTACGCCACTGAGCACAGTAGAGGGAAGCCTGCAGAGCCAGCAGCAGGTTGCTATTAATTGGAATTGTTACAGACAGGAATGCTGGACTGGGGACAATGGGGAGAAAGTGAAAGATGCTCGTTGGCTGGGGGGGTCAGTGATGAGAGATGTTGGCTGGGGGGCACAAGGGTGAGAGAGATTCTGGCTAGGGGCAGGAATGAGAGAGTTGCTGGTTCTTTGTTTTTCTTAGTATAATTTAATGAAAATACTGAATTGTACTGAAATTCTGGATGATGAGCAACAATATTGTTTAAATGTCTGCAAATACATTTGCAGAATTTTGTAGAATTTGAAAGTGTTGTGCACAGAATTTGGATTTTTTTGGGGGGTACAGAATTCCACCAGGAGTAAAGTAGGAAACATGAAAGCAATTTGAAAGTTGTTTGGAAATCTATGGACTATTGTACTGAGAAGAGTCATTTTGGACTATAACTGGGAAATACAAGTTTATTTTTCTTTTTGAACTCCTTTCTCCTTTCCTCCTCCCAGGTCTGGTATCTGTCTTCTCCCCTTCCCTCCTGCTCTGGCATCTCTCTCTCCAATCCCTTCCTCCACTTCTTTCTTCTCAATTTATTTTCTGCCTCTTAGGACTGAATAGTAAGAGAGAATTTAGACAATTTCTATCTTTCATTGTGTCTACCTATAGCTTGCCACCTCCTTCTTTCACCCTTTCCAGTATCTAACTCTATCCTCTTCCCCCAATCCACACTTTCATTCAGCATCTGTCCCACCACTCTCCCACACTTCCATCTACTGTTCAACCTCTGTCTCGCCCCTTCCATCCACTGTCTTCCCCGCCCTTTCCATCCTGTGTTCGCCCTTGCCCTCTCTCTCTTTCCATATGGCATCTTCCGTCTTTCTATGTCCCTTCAATAAACTGTCTGTCCTGTGCCCCTTCTCTCCTTTGTACATGCTTCATTTCAGCTTCACCCTCCTCCATTTTTTCTGTCTCCACCCCTTCCCCTATGTTCTGGCATCTCTTTCTTCTCCTTTCCTTCCTACACAACCCCATGACCTGGCATCTTTCTGATCTCCTTCTCTTCTATCTCTCCCTCCCCCTTCCATTATCTGGCATTTTCTCTCCTTCCTTGCCCCTGGTCTGGCATCTGTCTCCTTTCCTTCTCTTTCCCTCCTTAGTCTGGTATCTCTTTCTTCGCCTCCCTCCCATGGTCTTGGCATCTCTCTTTCTTCTCCTCTCCCTTCCATGGTCTTCCTTCTCCCTCCTTCCCTCTCTCTCCCCAATTGGGTGCATCAGCATTTTTCTCCTCTCCCCCTAAACTCCCCCCAAATCTGTCATAGTCCTTGCACTACACAATGAATTTCTTCAACGGTACAGAAACACAAGGCCAATCCTTCTCAAAGCACAAGTCTTGCAACAAGAAAAGCTCGGAGAACCGTTTCTGCACAGCACATTCCTTGGTGCAATGTAGCACAAGGCATTCAGTGCTAAGCATCTCCCGGAGGTCTGTGAGTAACTTGAGGGAAGTCCGTGGCATTTACTGTGCTTCTGCCACCTCCGTGTTTGGTAGCCAGGCTGGCGGTAAAGGGCGGCATCACCCCACATGTTATAAGGTCCGGTTTGGGACTCTCGGACTGGCCAGCTAGTGGCCAAGGGAGCTGTTACTTACCCTGCCTTCTAGAGAAGCCCCAGTGAAGGAACGGGACACAGCCACTCACCTCTGGCTCTGGGAAGCAAAGTGTCAGGGGGTGCTGGAGCGGGTGATAGAAAAGTTGGTGGGGAGAGCGGCACTCACCATTTATGTTTCGGCGGAACAGAAACTTTCCACTGGGAGGGAAGGCAACAGCTCGGAGCGCGGCTGTCGCGTCCTTCCCCTGCTCCGGCTCCTTCGGCTGTCTGGATATGTTCTGCTGTGGCCGCGTGAGGGAGATGCGCGGGACACATCTGCTGTTGCAGCTGCCGCCAGCTACCAACAGTCTCATGCCACGTATCAGAGTGCACAGTGTTAGAGCGAACTGGACCCAGGTGAGGGGTTCTAACACTGCGCACACTGGCTTCCCATCTCTTCCGAAACAGGAATGACATAATTTCCTGTTTCAGAGAAGGGAAGCCAGCGCGCACAGTGTTAGAGCTGGTGGCCTGAGTTCAGTTCGTTTGTGGGCAAGAGGGCATTGAGAGAGTGGAAGGGAGGGAAGCTGGCCTCATCAGGCAGTCGGGAGGCCCCCTGCCTGTTTTCTCCCCCCCTAAAGCTGGCCCTGGGGCCACCCTTGGTATTTTTGGGCCCTAGGCACGTGCCTACAGGGCCTATCCTTTAATCTGGCCCTGACAGTGACTGTGCCTTGTCCAAGGAATTACCAGTTTGGAGTTTTGCATTTTTGGCAAGTATTTTTCATGGAGCACGTAGTTAATAAACTTGTGGAATCTGATGCTGGAATATGTGGTTGTCAATGTGACATACAGTAGGATTTGAAAAATGTTCCTGGAAGAAAAGTTCATAAAAAGTATTAGTCTGGTAGATTTGAAGACAGCACCTATCCCTTTAAATGAACTTTGAGAAATCGGTCACCGTTTTTGGTTATGTGTTGGGTATTTGTGATCCTGCCTTGCCAATATCAGAGACAAGGTGTTTGGCTCAAAGGTAGGCATCACAGGTCTAACTCACCATGTTCTTAATCATCCAGATTCTGATAAATTCCTTCTGGCTCCTAGGCTCCCAAAATTGCTTTCTATAAATTGTTTATAAACCATGCTATTACTTATTAATAGTTTGTTCCGTGAATGGTGTTATCCCTAAGATGATATTGATAATGATCCTTGTATAACCATGTCATGAGCGCTGAAATGTGTTTTAACAGTGGAAAGATATCTTACTGTGATGATGGGACATGAGGAGATGGAGTTGCTCACCATACAGTTCTCCCATTCAGCACTGAAAAGTGATGCCTGCTTTATTAGTTAAGAGCATTTTATAAAATCTGATACTGCTGGAGAATAATATCAAGTGAATAGAATGCTGCACAGATATCTATGCATTAATTATGCACTCAAGAAAGAGCAGCCAGCTGTTATAACAACACTGACAGTTGCTATAGCTGTCTAAGAGTCACGCTCAGCTGCAAAGGTCAGCAGAGGCAGAGGCGAGGAAGCATGTGTTAGGGTCATGTATGTCAAAAGAGCAGAGAAAAAGCAGGTCAAGGCAGCTGACCAGGGGACAACAGCAAAGATCAAATCAATGCTACAATGTATCACAGCCAAGTTTAAATTTAAGTTCAAGGTAATGTATTATACTGCCTTACTTAACAAAAGACCAAAGCGGTGTACAGACTAAAACTCACATAGAAAGGAATGCCATGAAAAAATATAGAAAAACCACATACAGCAGAGAAAACCATACACACAGAAAAAGAAAAGATTGATGCAATACTCTGTCCAACAGAAGTACTCTCACCCACCAGAGTCTTAGTAAAGAGAGCCAAAAGCCAACAGAAAAAAAAAATATCTTTAGGGCAGCCTTAAAAGACTTAAGAGGTCTCTTGCCTAAGGGCAGGGAGGAGTATATGGAGGACCTCTCATATACTGACAGATTGAAGAAGCTGGGGCTTTTCTCCCTGGAAAAGCGGAGACTTAGGGGAGACATGATAGAAACCTTCAAGATCATGAAGGGCATAGAAAGAGTAGACAGGGACAGATTTTTTAAATTATGGGGAACCACAAGTACAAGGGGACACTCAGCGAAATTGAAAGGGGGAAGGTTTAGAACAAACGCCAGGAAGTTCTTTTTCACCCAGAGGGTGGTGGATACATGGAACGCGCTGCCGGAAGATGTGATTAACAGGAGCACGCTACAGGGCTTCAAAGAAGGTTTGGATAGGTACCTGGAGGACAAAGGGATTGAGGGGTATAGATAGGAGTAGAGGTAGGTTATAGGGATAGGATTAGAGGATTAGTGGCAGTTACAAAGTTAATCAGGGGCACTGTTCAGGCAATTAGGCCTGATGGGCCGCCGCGGGTGCGGACCGCTGGGCAAGATGGACCTCTGGTCTGCCCCAGCGGAGGCAACTTCTTATGTTCTTATGTTCTTAATTTTGGGGCTTGAAAGAAGAACACTAACGGTATGGTGTATTCATGCTGAGCTGAGGAAGGAGATGGAAGCACCAGTAAGCATGAGTACATGCATTGAAGAGAACGGGTTAGAATATAGGGAATTATCAAAGCAGATAAGTAAGTCAGGGTTCCCCGAAAACAACTCTTTATGCAGAAAGCAAAGTAATAAAGTACAAGCCTTCCTCCTTTTAAGCTGTTATAATAAATGAAATATCACTTTTTAAGAAATGCAATGAGAGGATCCTTAGTTCGGAGATGAACAGTATGTACATATATCTTATTAAGGGCAGATTTGTGTCACTTTGGGGCTCATTTTCAAAAAAGAAAAACATCCAAAAATGTCATAAAGTGGCATTTGGATGTTTTTCTTGCTAAAAATGTCCACATCACTATTTTCAAAACCCCAATTTTAAATGTTTTTTCTAAGTTGTCGACTGCTTGTCTAAATTCCAAGGGGGCAGGTAGAAGGCATATTTTGGGCAGGCTTAGGACATGGATATTTTGCAGTGATAATTTAACATTTAACAAAAAGTCCAGGGTACCATTAAGACGTTTGGGGCTAGACCTGTTTTAAAAACAAATAAGGGCCAAAAGATGCCCAAACTGATCCAATGACCACTGAAAAGATTAAGGCATGACCCCTTCTTACTCCCCCTGTGGTCACTGACCCCCCTCCTACCAACCAAATATGTGAAAGAAACAGTACATACCAGTTTGTGTGACCTCTTCAAATGACCACAAAGACATCTGAGCTGAGCAGAGGAGCATACTAGGGGGTACTGCAGTAAACTGAATGCCAGAATCCTAAGAAACAAGATGGGAGAGTTAGAATATATTGCGCTTAAAGCAAAGATAGATATAATAGGCATCTCTGAGACTTGATGGAAGGAAGATAATCAATGGGACACTGTCATACTGGTGTACAAATTATATCACACTAGCTGATGCCCCGGCATTGCACGGGTATTTAATTATAGCAATAACACTGTAAATGGATTCAAATAAAGATACTTTATAGTGGTGAATGAAAGTATTTTTTTATAGCTTAATAAAAAGTACAATATTCAAATTATAAAGTGAAATATTTGACAAAATGAATACAATACAACTAACGCAAAACGTGATTATAAACAACAATTTTAGTTTCACCTCCTGGAGTAAGAACATATAAATTCTTGGGTGAACCCACCCTTGAGCACGCAAAATAGAGTTGTGGGCCGTGAGACCCCCAGAACATATCACCCCAGGTAGTGAGGGATCTGCATACCAAGTTTCGTTCAAATCGGTCAAGCCGTTTTTGAATTACAGTGAGAATGGCAGCTTTTTACATATTTTCCATTGACATGAATGGGTGAAATCTGATTTTCTGTTTGTAGCTCCGCCCACGTGTGCAGGAGGGCCACGAGACCCCCAGAACATATCACCCCAGGTAGTGAGGGATCTGCATACCAAGTTTCGTTCAAATCGGTCTAGCCGGTTTTGAATTACTGTGAGAATGGCAGCTTTTTACATTTTTTCCATTGACATGAATGGGTGAAATCTGATTTTCTGTTTGTAGCTCCGCCCACGTGTGCAGGTGGGCCGCGAGACCCCCAGAACATATCACCCCAGGTAGTGAGGGATCTGCATACCAAGTTTCGTCCAAATTGGTCACAGTGAGAATGGCAGCTTTTTACATTTTTCCCATTGACATGAATGGGTGAAATCTGATTTTCTGTTTGTAGCTCCGCCCACGTGTGCAGGAGGGCCGCGAGACCCCCAGAACATATCACCCCAAGTAGTGAGGGATCTGCATACCAAGTTTCGTTCAAATCGGTCAAGCCTTTTGTGAATTACTGTGAGAATGGCAGCTTTTTACATTTTTTCCATTGACATGAATGGGTGAAATCTGATTTTCTGTTTGTAGCTCCGCCCACGTGTGCAGGGGGGCCGGGAGACACCCAGAACATATCACCCCAGGTAGTGAGGGATCTGCATACCAAGTTTCGTTCAAATCGGTCAAACCGTTTTTGAATTACTGTGAGAATGGCAGCGTTTTACATTTTTTCCATTGACATGAATGGGTGAAATCCGATTTTCTGTTTGTAGCTCCGCCCACGTGTGCAGGTGGGCCGGGAGACCCCCAGAACATATCATCACAGGTAGTGAGGGATCTGCATACCAATTTTTGTTCAAATCGGTCAAGCCGTTTTTGAATTACTGTGAGAATGGCAGCTTTTTACATTTTTTCCATTGACATGAATGGGTGAAATCTGATTTTATGTTTGTAGCTCCGCCCACGTATGCAGGTGGGCCACGAGACCCCCAGAACATATCATCCCAGGTAGTGAGGGATCTGCATACCAAGTTTCGTTCAAATCGGTCAAGCCGTTTTTGCGTGATCGCGGCACATACACACACACATACATACACACACACATACATACACACATACATACCTCTGATTTTATATATATAGATTGACAGGGTGGATCGAATTGGTGGAGGCGAAACATTATATTTGGTTTTCGCAGTAGCCATTTCAAAATTAGACTATTGCAATGTCCTTTATCTCAGGATTACGACCATTGTAAAGCTCTGCAGGTGATTCAAAATGCTGCTGCACGGTTGATTTATGGTCTAGGAAAATTTGACCATATATCGCCGTGGTTGAAAACTTCATTGACTGACTGTACGATCACGTATTATTTTTAAGACAGTGTTGGTGTTCAAGGTCATTCACCAAGGGATCCCATGCTATTTATCACAGACTATGGCACTTTATAGGCAACTCAGAGAATTGTGATCTGAGGGGGTAGTACAATTGTCATTGACAATTTTCTCGGTAGTGCACTATGAGAGTACTAGGTCCTCCGCTATCTCTTTCATGGGAATAACGCTGTGGAATAAGTTGGCTAGACCACTAAGAGCTCTTGTAGATTTTCAGAAGTTTATTTGTAGAAGCATTTCAATAAATGTCTTTTCTGGGTTATGAATGTTTTTGTATTGATACACTGTCGAGTGCCATAAAATATGGCTGATGTGAAGGAACTACTGTATGTTTCTTATTTTTATATGATTGTTTTTTTTTGTAAAACCACCTAGTTATAGGCGGTTAAATCTTTTAATTAAATAAATAACATATGTTAAGGAGGGCCTTGAATGGAATAGGCTGAAAATTCTACAGAAACTGAAACACACCTTGGATTCCCTATAAGTAGAAATCCCATATGTAAAAGGGAAAAGGATAGGGATAGATTGTACTATTGTCTGCCTGACCAGATGCTGGTGCATGGTCTTTGTCGTAAGGCACATGAGTACAGACTTAAATATCTCAATTTGTATACTTTGGAGGAAAGATGGGAGAGGGGAGATATGATAGAGACGTTTAAATACCTACGTGATGTAAATGCACATGAGTGGAGTTTCATTCATTTGAATGGAAGCTCTGGAATGAGAGGGCATAGGATGAAGTTAAGAGGGGATTGGTTCAGGAGTAATCTAAGGAAATACTTTTTTTTACAGAAAGGGTGGTAGATGCATGGAACAGTCTCTCGGTAGAGGTGGTGGAGACAGAGACTGTGTCTGAACTCAAGAAAGCTTGGGATAGGCACGAGGGATCTCTTAGAGAGAGGAAGAGATAATGGTTATTGCAGATGGGCAGACTAGATGGGCCATTTGGACTTTATCTGCCATCATGTTTCTATGAAATGTTATCAGAAATTATACCAGGATTCAATAGGTATAAATCCTTGTGCCTAAAGTTGGGCATGGATCCTGATGCTACGTGCCCATCTCAGAGCGCCATTTTTTGGGTGCCAAAAATTGGATGTCATTTACAGAATCTCATCAAGGCTTGTTCGACCTACGACCCATGGGCCTGAATTTGGCCCACCAGGTGCTTTTTTCTGGCCTTCGGAAGCTCGACAATTCTTGTGCTTAAAGCCTGCCCTGACTCAGTTCTCTATAAGCATTAGCCACTCAGTGCTGGAAGTTTGGGTTGACCTCATAGTTTAAATTGCAAGACCAACCCAAACTTTCTGAACTACATGGCTGAAGCTTACAGAAAACTAAGTTCTGATGGGGAAGCAGGAATCTCACTGTTTCTTCTATAGCTGAAACCAGGTGAGGAAAAAACAACAAAAAACTGGGTGAAGCCTGGGGAGAAGGGTTAAATGAGTGAGACAGACTGGATGGAGGGTGCATGACAGGAAATAGGAGAGGAGATATGAAGGAAAAAAATAGTTCATATCTGTGCCTTGCATTCAGGGTTCTGTAATCATGTAAAAGTAGAGGTAGGGGTAGTGAGATTAGGAATCGCATGCATCTTGGAAAAGGAAGGTTTTAAGACTAGATTTAAATTTCTCCAGGGAAGCTTCCAATCTGAGCTGGGAAGAGAGCACAATCCATAGGGAGGGGTCAATGACCGAGAAAATGCTGGAACCTGTGACGTCGTAAACTATCAGCCTGTTTTACAAAGCTGCTAGCGGCTGCCATGCGGCAACAGCCCCAAAGCCCTTTAAATCTCTATGGGCTTTGGGGCCGTTATCGCGCAGCAGCCACTAGCACGGCTTTGTAAAACAGGCCCTATGTGTCTTATTATAGGTATTATAAGTAGACTAGTTTTTAAGCCCGTTACATTAACGGGTGCTAGAATAGATGTGTCTGTTTGTCTGTGTTTCTTTCTCTCTCTCTCCTTGGCCGCTGTCTGTGTCCTTCTGTCTCTCACCCCCCCCCCCGCCCCCGAGCAAAGCTGTCTGCCCCATCACACCCCTCCCCCCAAAGCAGCCCCCTTTTCCTCTCCCTGTCTGTCCATGGCCCTTCTGTCTTCCCCCCAGAGCAAAGCTGTCTGTCCCCAACACACCTCCCATCCAAAGCAGCCCCCTTTCCCTCTCCCTATCTCTCCATGGCCTCTTCTGTCTCCCAAAGCAGCCCCCTTTCCCTCTCCCTGTCTCTCCATGGCCCCTTCTGTCTTCCCCCCAGAGCAAAACTGTCTCCCCAGCACACCTCTCCCCCAAAGCAGCCCCTTTTCCTTCTCCCTATCTCTCCATGGCCCCTTCTGTCTCTCCCTAGCACCACCCCTCCCCCAAAGCAGCCCCCTTTCTTTCTCCCTGTCTCTCCATGGCCCCTTCTGTCTCCCCCCAGCACAACCCTCCCCCAAAGCAGCCCCCTTTCCCTCTCCCTCTGGCCCCTGAATTAATCCCCCTGCTTACCCTCCCTCCATCCCGGCATCTTCTGGCCTGCTCCTCTTCAAAGTAGGCCGCGATCATGGTAGCTGGCCCCAGCGAACTTCGCAGGCCACTCCCAAACTCGGAAGCACGCTCCCCCCCGACGCGATCCCGTGCATCAGAGGGAACGTGCCACCGAGGCCGGAAAGTGGCCCACGAGGCACGCAAAAGCCGGCAAAGAGGATCAGCGGTGAGCGAGGGCGGGAGGTATGTTCCAGCTTGCTTCGGGTTGGTGAGGTGAGGGCGGGAGGTGTGTTGAGCTTGCTTTGGGTTGGTGAGGGCGGGAGGAGGGGAGTGGCCAAAGTGATCCCTTGCCGGGTTCTAAAATGGAACACAGCCACGGATCACACACCACAGCGGCAGGAATCACGCTTTTTTAAAAGCGCATGCGCCGCTAATGTTTTATTATATAGGATTTTGTTGTAGTGAGCGGAGGGTGTATGAAGGTATAGAAAAGCATGGAACTTAAGGAACATAACTCTCGTGATTTGATTTGCATGGATTTGTTTTATTCAGTTTTATCAAGTTAAGGGGTTGCAGTTATACAGGCAAAAATAAATCTGTTTCACTGCACAATTGGCTTCTTCATTTAATCCTGATTCTAAATTGTTCAAAATAAAAAGAGAAGTATTGGGAAAACCACAAATTTTACTAATCTGGGCAGTTTTGACTGTGAAGCCATGGCAACATTTTCAGCTGATAAATTGGCTGATTTATAAAAAATCATTGGAGACATGCTTTAGTAAGACCAGCAGAGTACTGTAATAATATTTAGCAGAGATGCTCCTATATGATGGCTATCCTTCCAACTGTTTTTTTTGTTTTTTGATCCATGTCCTTAAGACTCTTTGTACTAAGATGTGGTACATAAGCACTATGCATGCTTACTGCAACTTAAAAGAGTTTATCATGGAACTACTACAGGCAGTTTTAAAGCTGTTCTTAAGTCAGATTTGTATGTAACTCAGAACCTGTAGATTTTAAGATTCTTGCTATCTCTGTTCCCAGCTGACAAAAGGGCCTACTGTCCAGTGTTCCCTCTAAGGTACAGCATGCACAACCACACACTGTTCTTAATTTGGCCAATTCTCATACCTCTTAATTTGGCCATACCTCAGGTGCTATCACCAGTGCAAATTTAGCGAATCTTCGCTGTTGTTCGCCGACCTCATTTGCATGCGCAATTTTTTGAGAATATCTGGGTTTTTAGATTCACTATGAAAATGGCTGCTGTAGCAGACCGTCACATTTTAATGCAGGTTTTGAGAAATCTGGTGCGAGTACTATAAATGAAACACATCAGTTGGCACACTTAAGCACAAACAGTTACACCTGCCATAGACATGGCACCTACATTAAGGCACACCAGTTCTGACTTACAGTGTTCTATAACAGTCTTTTGGAATCCAGACGTCATTATAGAATTGGTTCTCAGTGAGGTACCACATTATAAAATGTATTTATTTCCTGTATTTGATGTGGAGGGCATTTTCGATATGACATCCAAATCTGAGTTTGGACATTTTCTGGAAGATGCCCAAAAATCCAGTACCAAACTCACCCATTTTCAAAACTGCAAAACGTCTATCTTGTTGGTTGGTTTGTTTTTTTGTCAAAAATGGCCTTCTTAGATGTGCTCGCCTTCAGTGTCTATCTTTTTGAACCATTTTTGAAAAAAAAAGCACATCCCAAAGAAAAATGCACAAGGCAAGTCATTGGGATGTAATAGGGGCCAGCATTTTCAGTAGGGTTGCCACATAAACATCTTAGCAAAGCAATGAGGCACCCAGGGGGCACAGCAGTGAACTTCACATAAAAGGCCCAAGTTTACATCTCACCATAACCCACTTAAAGTGTATGAGGAGCCCTCCAAAACCTATTGAACCTAACTTTACACACCAATAGCTCTTATGCCTGCAGGTGGTACCTATTTGATGATCCAATAGGTTTCCACCATAAGTATAATACTTACAGTAGGACATGGGTCTGAGTTCCCATTTCTATGGTTGACTACACTGCCTACCAGGCTTTTCTAGGAACCTGCTTGCTGTTGTGCTACGACTACCGTAGTCATAATATCTGAAGCTATCATACAGGTAGGTATGTATTATTTCATTCACATTTGGGGGTTGGGGGGTTGGAAAGGGGTCAGTGACCAATGGGAGAGAGTGCGTGTATGTGGGGTCACGTTTACATCCCTTAAGTGGTTGTCTGATCATTTGGGGTACCTATTAGGAACTTATGCTTTATGGTGGCCCTTTAAAACAGTGTTGTCGCACAGCAAGCTATTTCCCCCTGAAGCAGCCATTATACACAGCAAAACGAGGTTCCTTGTTGCAGGGATTATTTTGAGAGCCAGAGGATGGGAATTGAAAGGATTTGAATTATCTACAGTTCTGGCGACATTCAGGGGCAGATTCTCAAAACTAAAATCTGCCTTTAACGTGCTCGCTAAACCGGTTCCAGCCGGTTTATCGTGCATGTATTTTAGCGGTGGATTATCAAAATGGCTTACCAAGGTCTTTTCCGAGATTTCTAGCAGTTTCTGATACTATCAAGCAAATGTAGAACAACGAGGTCATGAATATTAAAATGATCACTCTGAGCGATTCTCTCGAGTGATTCTCTACTCTCGACAGGTCTGAGCTGTCTTTGCCTTACTTTCTGATCAGTGCCTGAGTGGTGATTGGCTCAGACACTGACGAGAAAGTAAGGTTTGACAGCTCAGACCTCTCCATGTAAATAACACCCCCCCTCCCTAAACAAAGAAACTCCAAATTGAAGATCGGTAGGAGAGATGCATACTCTCTCCTGCCATGTCGCACAATCACCCAACTCTGCTAACACC